>NC_079194.1:123281347-123653928 GCF_029499605.1 Hyla sarda | reverse complement strand
GGACCTTCAGTCATTTCATGCATCTATTGTTACTGGGAAGGGCGGCGATAGGCCGGATTATTGACTCAGCATAACAGCCCCTCAGCCTGGCGTCACAAACTATAGGGTTAACGTTAACCCCTCCTATACCGATGCCATACTACCACTACAATACACCCCCCAAGGGCTACCACAAAGTCTTTTTGGCGTTGCACGAACAGGATTCGGGTGTGTGCCTACCAGTGCCACTAGTGAAAGTGTACTCCCCCCCAGAAAGCGAACTTTATTCATGTGTTGCTGTGTACAAGAACGGTGCTTGTGGTGCACCATACAAGGGGGCCAAGAGAAAAGTAAGGGGGAGGCGAATATTTGTCTAAAGTTGAAATGCGTAAACTGCGCAATGAGTTCATGCTGCGATCCTCTGGTCCGGTCAGCACAGGCGGAGGCGAACTGCTGCCGGAAAAGCGTGCAAAGAAAGCCCATGCTGCGCCATGCCCCGCCCCTAGGCATGGACGCCAAGTTGCTGTATCCCAGCCGAAAGGGAACTCAGAGATGCAGGAACCGTTTCTGGAGGGACTGGAAGTCGGGGCTGCACCGATAGCATCCTTCCTGCCCAGCGCCATTTTGGAGAAGCCTACTATAAAAGACGCCACGCAGAACAACCTCTTCCGTCTGCAGAGAGAGCCGGAGAGTACAGACATGGCGGAGAGCAGCGTTCCACGTGGTCAAGTTGGCAAAATGGCGCCAGAAACACGGAAAGTTGTGGCAGTCGCAGCCCAACTTTTTCAAGAGCTTGCTGACCATCTGCAGCAGTTGTCATTAGACGAAGAGCGGGCCTGCAATCTTCCCCCACTGCCTGATGATGATGACGATTGGCCAGAGACACCTCCAGCGAACAGTGCAGGGACACTCACCCACAGGACCTGGGGCTCGTGGGCCGAGATCCCGTCGGAGGAGTCTGCTGTGAGTACTAGTGTTGAGCGGCATAGGCTATATTCAAATTCGCGATACTTCGCAAATATATGGACGAATATTCGTCATATATTCGCTAAATTCGCATATTCGTAATATTCGCGTAACATTTTCGCATATGCAAAAAGGAAAGTTCGCATGTGCGAAAATTAGCACATGCGAAAATTAGCATAAGCGAAAATTCGCATATGCGAAAACTACCATATGCAAATTTTCACATATGCGAAAATTCGTACGCCAGTCTCACACAGTAGTATTAGAGCCTTCTTTACACCACACAAGCTGGAAGCAGAGAGGGATGATCACTGTGATGTGTACTGTGAAAAAAAAACAAAAAAATATATATATACGAATATATAGTGCTATATTCGCGAATATTCGCGAATATGCGATATTCGCAAACAAAATTCGCATTGTGAATATTCGCGAGCAACACTGGTGAGTACCCCGCCAGAGGTGGCCTATTCTTCCTCCTCCAGCCCTGAGGTCATTCCTCGATCAAGTTTGCCAAGTGCACGGTCGTGCTCACCAAAATTGCCGCAATGGGTATTCGGAGATGAGCCGGAGCTGATCGAGTACATGCACAGAGTTCTGCAACCGTTACCTGTGAAACCACTCCCACCAATCCCAACTGCAGAAAGAGAAAGGCTCGTCAAGAAGCCGAGCTGGCCGGAATCGATGGAAAAGTTAAAGGCCCGATACAAAGAACTCTACGCTCCAAAGCACGTATATTTGCCTTATGAAGAAAAAGTGTGGTATCAAGAAAATACCAAAGAAATGGAGGTATTGTACATCCGCAAATGGGATCACCCCCGAGAAGGGAGGAGCCATTAGAAAGAAGAAGAGCAACTGTGGCCAAGTTCGACAAGGTCAGAGGTTATGGGACACTCCTTGACTGCCACACTGGGCAGACCATCCTTGTAAACCGGCGAGCAGTGCAAAGGCCATATCTCCATAAGAAAATTCTATACCTTGGAGGTGGGTGAAATTGGGGAGTACACCCCCGTCCAGAGCCTTCGTGGAGAATGGGCTGCAGTGGTCACCAGATCAACAGCCCCAACACAGCTTCCTTTCAAATAATTCCCATCAACGGATTGGGAGTCCGATCCCTTCAACTTGAGGCCGAAAAGGTCTGCTCCTAAAGCATACACCAGCGTACTCAAGGATGAGGAGCCTAAAGAGTCAAGTTCCTCACCTTCTATGTACAACAAAGAGTCAAGTTCATCATCTTCATACCGTCGAGAGTCAAGTTCTGCACAGGGTGAAGAAAACAGGTCTAAGTTGCGGCCACCCAAGTCGGTACCTAGACCCTCTCGGAGCAATGAGAGTTTGTCTAACCCTGGGGTATCCACAGATTTACCTAGGCCCTCTCGGAGCAGTGAGAGTTTGCCAGTTTATGAGGTACCAACAAAAGGGTCATGGGTTGCTCCTAATTTAGAGATGGTGCTCAAGCCCTATTGCCCCACTGTGATCCCGGCTAGTAAGCCCATAGCCCCTTCTCAAGCTGCTTTCCACCCCTCTATCCTCACCAATGTGGTGTGGCAAAGCTATGTCAAGTCTGATCCTGCCCCTGATGTTGGCAGATATAGAGGAACCAAGAGAGGCACTACAAGAGTAAAGAAGAACATCTTCTAAAGAGACTCTAAAGTAATGTCATATTGTTTTTCTGTCTAACCATTTTGTCTTACAGCAACCAAGTTCAAGGATTGTGCCTAGCAGGACTGTGCTAAGTTGTTCCAGTTTAAAGTTCAGCAACGTAACCACCAAGCTTGTGCCTGACTAATAAGTCAAGAGACTCCTAGCCTGTAGGAGATTCATCAAGGACTGTACCCGGCTGATTTGTGGTAAGGCCGTGTTTACCTTTCCCTTTCTATGAACTCCTAGTGTAGGTGGACTGCTGATCCTTACACGCCAATTTGTATATTTTCTTTGGACTCCTAGTGTAGGTGGACTGCTGATCCTTACACGCCTGCTTGATGTATATACCATCAGCTTCATAAGGACTCTTATGATAAATGTTGCACTTATCAGGTGAATGCACCTGAAACATGTTGGAGTGTTGATAAATGTAAAGTAAATATGTATATGGTTCTGTACACAGAAAGATATCCTTGTATCTGTGTACATAAATAGTAAGTACGGTTTGTACATAGAAAAGATAGTCTAATGTCTATGTACGTAAAAAGTAAGTTAGAGTTGTACATGGAAAATATCGACGTACTGCACGTGTACACTCAACACTAAAAATATGTATAATTCTTGTACATACAAATGTGTAATAAACTAAAGGTGTTTAGTAGGTAACTCAGCAGGGGACACCTCGGCTCCTCCGAGGGTAGTATTATTGTTGTCGCCCATCGCTAGCACCTCTCTCAACCAAAAATAGTAGGGAGAATTCCACTTAAACTAGTACTTGCACTCATAGTACCCTAGATTACTGACTTAAATGGTACTACCTCAAAATTTCTCTAGTACATAAATCAAAAAAATAAATATCTCACTTAATGGGGTACTCCTCCCCTAGACATCGTATCCCCTATCCAAAGGATAGGGGATAAGATGTCAAATCGCCGCGGTCCCGCTGCTGGCGACCCCCGGGATCACCGCTGTGGCACTGCGCTATCAATACTGCACAGAGCGAGTTCGCTCTGTGCGTAATGACGGGCGATACAGGGGACGGAGCAGCGTGACGTCATGGCTCCACCCCTCGTGACATCACGGCCCGTCCCGCTAATGCAAGTCTATGGCTGACCGCCACGCCCCTCCCATAGACTTGTATTGAAAGGGGCGGGCCGTGACGTCATGAGGGACGGAGCCATGACGTAACGATGCTCCGGCCCCTGTATTGTCTGTCATTACGTGCAGAGCGAACTCGCTCTGTGCAGTAATGATAGCGCGGTGCTGCAGCGGGGATCCCGGGGATCGCCAGCAGCGGGACCGCGGCGATCTGACATCTTATCCCCTATCCTTTGGATAGGGGATAAGATGTCTAGGGGCGGAGTACCCCTTTAAAAGAAAACACTTAGGAATTGTAGCATATTGATACCCAATTCCTGCCACTGTTAGGTACACTTCTTTTCTCCTTTCATTGCGTGTGTGAGATGCTCTGCCTGGCCAGTAGGTGCTCTTGCAAGTACAAAAATAAACACTTAATTCTAAGAATAACCTAATAGGTTGTTTTGAAAGTGCTCTAGGGGTAAGTAGCATGTAGTCGATAGACCCTAGCAGCCACCCTTACTGTGACCTAGCTTCCGGCTAGCCAGTAAACCTTTTGTGTACAAACTAACAGGTAACTTATTGTTGGCAAATAGAATGTGTGAGATAATACAAATGCCTAGTCAGCTTGAAGCTAACTGTATAGAAAGCTGTACTAATGTCTAGTTAGCCTTATGTATAGAAGTATGTGTTAATGTTCAGTTTAGCCTCATAAAAATGTATAGAGAGCTAATAAAAATGTCTTAGGAGCCAGCAACTACATGTCAGATAGCTACCTAATTGTCTAGTAAGCTTCAAAATGTATAATAAGTTTAATAAAGTTGTATAGGAAGCTAGAAACTAAAGTATAGATAGCTTCTTTAAATGTCTAGATAGCTTTAAATGTCTAGATAGCTTTAAATGTCTAGATAGCTTAAATGTTTAGATAGCATTGTATGTCTAGATAGATTTCTAATAGCCTAATCCAGATACTAGGAAAGGTATCAAAAGAATGTAAATGTGTTTAGTCTACTTAGGATATATAGCAAACGTACAGATCATCCTGTTCTAGTCCTAGTCCCTCTGTCTCAGGGGACAGACGTCGAGGCCGACTTATCTTTAGTAAGGGGGTTTGTGGTGTCCCGATACCGCATCCTATACGGTACCTATGTATGTGTGGGTCTCCATAGCCAGAGTCCCTAGGACGTAGGGATCCCTGTCACTTAATTAACCCCTTGTCGCCTCTATTTCAACTAATAGACCAGTGGTCTATATAAGGTTAATGTAAATATAATGATATATCTGTAAATAAATGGTTAATTACCTGTGCCATAGCGTTGCAGGACCTGCGGGGTCATGTGACTAGGTGAACTCTATGGTATTAAGCTTAAGGACCTTTGGAGGCCCTGTGACGTAAGCAATCCCATTACTCTCTGTAAGGGTGAATGGCAGATGCTCGGACCAATCGGATTAATCCCGCCCCCTGCCCATATAAGGGAGCGGCGGCCATGTTTCTCTCTCTTACCTCGTGGGCTGTCATGAGAGAAGGATCTGCGCAGCAACTAACACAGTGAGTTAGGTCCGAGCCTTGCGGCAACGGCTGAACAATTCTAAGTCTAGAGTGTATCAATCCCCAGACACTCTGCAGCATCACCGGACCTAATAATACCCCTAAATCCGGACGGATCTGCAAATATCTACCCTAAATTCAGAGACTATATGACTAGCTCAAGGTCCGCAACAACTGCTAGTCACTAAGCAAGATAATGACTGTTTATATGAGACTGTTACTGTGCCTTGGATACTGCAAGCACTTAAGTAAAGTTGTTCAAGTTCAATCTCTTTGTGGACCTTCAGTCATTTCATGCACCTATCGTTACTGGGAAGGGTGGCGATAGACGGGAGCATTGACTCAGCATAACAGCCCTCAGCCTGGCATCACAAACTATAGGGTTAACGTCAACCCCTCCTATAGCGATGCCATGCCACCACTACCATACACCCCCCAAGGGCTACCACATAAAGACTTAGGGGGCTGAGAAGCCTGGAGAGGACAGTGCAGGGGTGGGATTCAGCCGGACTAAGAAGAAACACTGTGTGACAGTATTATTATGGGAACAGTGGGTGGCAGTATTATATTCAGGGGGTACAGTGAGTAGCAATAATATATTCAGGGGGTACAGTGTGTAGCAACAATATATTCAGGAGGTACAGTGTGTAGCAATAATATATTCAGGGGGTACAGTGTGTAGCAATAATATATTCAGGGGGTACAGTGTGTATCAATAATATATTCAGGGGGTACAGTGTGTAGCAATAATATATTCATGGGGTACAGTGTGTAGCAATAATATATTTAGAGGGTACAGTGTGTAGCAATAATATATCCAGGGGGTACAGTGCATAGCAATAATATATCAGGGGGTACAATGTATAGCAATAATATATTCAGGGGGTACAGTGTGTAGCAATAATATATTCAGGAGGTACAGTGTGTAGCAATAATATATTCAGGGAGTACAGTGTGTAGCAATAATATATTTAGAGGGTACAGTGTGTAGCAATAATATATTCAGGGGGTACAGTGTGTAGCAATAATATATTCAGGGGGTAGGTAGAGTGTGTAACAATAATATATTCAGGGGGTACAGTGTATAGCAATAATATATTCAGGGAGTACAGTGTGTAGCAATAATATATTCAGGGAGTACAGTGTGTAGCAATAATATATTCAGAGGGTACAGTGTGTAGCAATAATATATTCAGGGGGTACAGTGTGTAGCAATAATATATTCAGGGGGTAGAGTGTGTAACAATAATATATTCAGGGGGTACAGTGTGTAGCAATAATATATTCAGGGGTACAGTGTATAGCAATAATATATTCAGGGGGTACAGTGTGTAGCAATAATATATTCAGGGGGTAGAGTGTGTAGCAATGATATATTCAGGGGGTAGAGTGTGTAGCAATAATATATTCAGGGGGTACAGTGTGTAGCAATAATATGTTCAGGGGGTACAGGAGGTGGCAGTATTATATTCAGGGAACAAAGTATTTGGCAAGGTTATAATGATTAATGTCTTTATATAGAGAATGAGGATCTGCTGACAAGCTGAGGAATCAATGAAGAAGACCTGGTGCCCGGACAAGATGAGAAAGAGAAGACAACAGAGAAGATGTCACTCAGGTTACTGATATCACTGTGTGTTCTGTCTGATCCAATCTGTGGCTCTCCAGCTGTTGCAAAACAACAACTTCCATAATGCCTGAGGATCTCCAGACACGATGGGAGTTGTAGCTTTATAACAGCTGGAGAGACACTTGAACCAAGGTGATTGGTGGGGGTCTAAGCAGTCGGACCCCCACAATAAAAATGGGCTGCTTATTTTAAAATGCCTGGGCTTATTTTTGGCCCCAGTACGGCCCTGCCTGTCATTCATTATTATATTTGTGTGGTCAAGGCTGGGTAAGGAGTTCGTCAGGGATTGGGGAAGCGGGTCGTCGAGGGGTAGGGGGGCCAGGACAATTTTTTTGCATCGGGGCCCTGTGATTTCTAGCTACGCCCCTGTCTGTCACCTATGTCCACCCCCCCCCCCCATTCACCCCTCTGTCACCCCAGTCCACCCTTCTTTGTCACTCCTGTCCACCCCTCTTTTAGCTGCTTGTCACCCTTGTCCACCCCTCTGTTATCCCTGTCCATCCTCGTGTCACCCATGTTCCCCCCCCATTGCCAACTCCTCTGACCACATACTTGTCACCCATGTACACCCCTCTGTCCCTTTGTCACCCGTTACGACCTTGTCACTCCTGTCCCCCCCTGTCACCCCCGACACCTATGTACAGTCTTCTACACCCCTCTGTCACCCATGTCCACTCCCCTACACCCCTCTGCCACCCATGTCAACTTCTCTACACCCCTCTGTCACCCATGTACACTCCTCTACACCCCTCTGTCACCCATGTACACTCCTCTACACCCCTCTGTCACCCATGTACACTCCTCTACACCCCTCTGTACACTCCTCTACACCCCTCTGTCACCCATGTACACTCCTCAACACCCATCTGTCACCCATGTACAATCCTCTACACCCATCTGTCACCCATGTACACTCCTTTACACCCATCTGTCACCCACGTACATTCCTCTACACCCCTCTGTACACTCCTCCACACCCCCTGTCACCCATGTACACTCCTCTATACCTCTCTGTCCCCCATGTACACTCCTCTACACCCATCTCTCACCCATGTACACCCCTCTACACCCCTGTTACCACCTTGTCACCTCTGATGCCCCCCTGTCACCCATGTACAGTCTTCTACACCCCTCTGCCACCCATGTACACTCCTTTACACCCCTCTGCCACCCATGTACAATGTTCTACACCCCTCTGCCACCCATGTACACTCCTCTACACCCCTCTGTCACCCATGTACACTCCTCTACACCCCTCTGTCACCCATGTACAATCCTCTACACCCATCTGTCACCCATGTACACCCCTCTACACCCCTCTGTCACCCATGTACACTCCTCTACACCCCTCTGTCACCCATGTACACTCCTCTACACCCCTCTGTCACCCATGTACGCTCCTTTGCACCCCTCTGTCACCCATGTACACCCCTCTACACCCCTCTGTCACCCATGTACACTCCTCTACACCCCTCTGCAACCCATGTACACCCCTTTATACCCTTTTGTCACCCATGTACACTCCTCTACACCCCTCTGTCCCCCATGTACACTCCTCTATACCCCTATGTCACCCATGTAAACTCTTCTACACCCCTCTGTCACCCATGTACACCCCTTTATACCCTTTTGTCACCAATGTACACTCCTCTACACCCCTCTGTCCCCCATGTACACTCCTCTATACCCCTATGTCACCCATGTACACTCTTCTACACCCCTCTGTCACCCATGTACACCCCTCTACACCCCTATGTCACCCATTTACACTCATCTACACCCCTGTCACCCATGTACACTCCTCTACACCCCTCTCTCACCCATGTACACCCCTCTGCCACCCATTTAAACTGCCCTACACCCCTCTATCACCCATGTACACCCCTCTGCCACCCATGTGCACTCCTCTACACCACTCTGTCACCCATGTACACCCCTCTGTCACCCATGTACACACCTTTACACCCCTCTGCCACCCATATAATCTACTCTAAACCCCTCTACCACTCCTCTACACCCCTCTGTCACCCATGTACACTCCTTTACACTCCTCTATCACCCATGTACACCCCTCTGCCACCCTTGTACACTCCTCTACACCCCTCTGTCACCCATGTACATCCCTCAGTCACCCATGTACACACCTTTACACCCCTCTGCCACCCACATAATCTCCTCTAAACCCCTCTAACACTCCTCTACACCCCTCTGTCACCCATGTACACTACTCTACACCCATCTGTCACCCATGTACAATCCTCTACACCCATCTGTCACCCATGTACACTCCTTTACACCCATCTGTCACCCACGTACATTCCTCTACACCCCTCTGTACACTCCTCCACACCCCCTGTCACCCATGTACACTCCTCTATACCTCTCTGTCCCCCATGTACACTCCTCTACACCCATCTCTCACCCATGTACACCCCTCTACACCCCTGTTACCACCTTGTCACCTCTGATGCCCCCCTGTCACCCATGTACAGTCTTCTACACCCCTCTGCCACCCATGTACACTCCTTTACACCCCTCTGCCACCCATGTACAATGTTCTACACCCCTCTGCCACCCATGTACACTCCTCTACACCCCTCTGTCACCCATGTACACTCCTCTACACCCCTCTGTCACCCATGTACAATCCTCTACACCCATCTGTCACCCATGTACACCCCTCTACACCCCTCTGTCACCCATGTACACTCCTCTACACCCCTCTGTCACCCATGTACACTCCTCTACACCCCTCTGTCACCCATGTACGCTCCTTTGCACCCCTCTGTCACCCATGTACACCCCTCTACACCCCTCTGTCACCCATGTACACTCCTCTACACCCCTCTGCAACCCATGTACACCCCTTTATACCCTTTTGTCACCCATGTACACTCCTCTACACCCCTCTGTCCCCCATGTACACTCCTCTATACCCCTATGTCACCCATGTAAACTCTTCTACACCCCTCTGTCACCCATGTACACCCCTTTATACCCTTTTGTCACCAATGTACACTCCTCTACACCCCTCTGTCCCCCATGTACACTCCTCTATACCCCTATGTCACCCATGTACACTCTTCTACACCCCTCTGTCACCCATGTACACCCCTCTACACCCCTATGTCACCCATTTACACTCATCTACACCCCTGTCACCCATGTACACTCCTCTACACCCCTCTCTCACCCATGTACACCCCTCTGCCACCCATTTAAACTGCCCTACACCCCTCTATCACCCATGTACACCCCTCTGCCACCCATGTGCACTCCTCTACACCACTCTGTCACCCATGTACACCCCTCTGTCACCCATGTACACACCTTTACACCCCTCTGCCACCCATATAATCTACTCTAAACCCCTCTACCACTCCTCTACACCCCTCTGTCACCCATGTACACTCCTTTACACTCCTCTATCACCCATGTACACCCCTCTGCCACCCTTGTACACTCCTCTACACCCCTCTGTCACCCATGTACATCCCTCAGTCACCCATGTACACACCTTTACACCCCTCTGCCACCCACATAATCTCCTCTAAACCCCTCTAACACTCCTCTACACCCCTCTGTCACCCATGTACACTACTCTACACCCATCTGTCACCCATGTACACTCCTCTACACCCAACTGTCAACCGTGTACACTCCTCTACACCCGTCTGCAGCCCATGTACACCCCTTTATACCCCTTTGTCACCCATGTACACCCCTTTATACCCCTCTGCCACCCATGTACACTCCTCTAACCCCCTCTGTCACTACTCTACACCCCTCTGTTACTCCTCTACACCCCTCTGTCACGAATGTACACCCCTCTGTCACCCATGTACACTCCTCTATACCCCTATGTCACCCATGTACACTCCTCTACACCCCTCTGTCACCCATGTACACCCCTCTACACCCCTATGTCACCCATGTACACTCCTCTACACCCCTCTGTCACTCATGTACACCCCTCTGTCAACCGTGTACACTCCTCTACACCCCTCTGTCTCCCATGTACACCCCTTTATACCCCTTTGTCACCCATGTACACCCCTTTATACCCCTTCGGGGGCAGAGGGGTTTGCTTTCGTTTTCCCCATCCTGCCCACCCACAATAGGCGGGGCAGGATGGGGAAACGATGGGGACCGAACGACGAAGGTCCACTTACCCCTCCAGAGGCTGCAGGCGACGATGATCAGCGGGCTGCGACGGAGATCGGCGCGGGTG
The DNA here is from genome assembly GCF_029499605.1 of Hyla sarda. Taxonomy (NCBI): domain Eukaryota; kingdom Metazoa; phylum Chordata; class Amphibia; order Anura; family Hylidae; genus Hyla; species Hyla sarda. Next base: position 123,642,852 of record NC_079194.1, on the reverse strand, counting down.
GCGTACGGCAGAAGAAGACAGTGTAACAAGACTATATTACATGCCTGGACTGTTAAAATAGCTGGAGTTATTCACATGGATATTGTATGAGAAATGCCATTACCAGAGAATGCAACCGGCCGTTCGGAAGTTATACTTGTGACGGATCCTGGAGTCACCCTACCTACTTGGATGGACTTGGGGACATTACTGTTTGTACCCCTCGGTTTATGTTGTCCAGTGACATGGAGCTCAGAGTTAGGATACTTTTGTTTACTGTTTTCATACACTGTTAGTGCACAATACACCTGGATTACCTTTATTGGATTATCGCAAAAAACGGGAAAACGCAAGTGCCACCACAAAATACAAAAACGCACAATGTGAACAGGGACAACCATCAAAACACAAGAGGAGACGTAGGAGGCACAGATCGGGCCGAAAACACAAGAACCATTTACAAAAGAACAAACAAATATCAACAGAAATACAAACAGTGAATTTTTCTGTGATCAATTTATCTGCACAAGTGTTGAGTCAGGCTCAAATAAAAGTTCTTGAGAAAGGGCTAACTTTCGTGCCGTCCTGTAATTTTGACCTATACAGCACTTTATTAGATGTCAAAAAATTTGTACGCCTACTTACCGTCAAGAGACATTTTTTTGAAGTACACGATATAGATGATATTCCGGAATCAAGGGAAAGTATGGATCCCATTAACATCTTGGGTCATAGTAGTTTACCGCTTCACAGTGACTTCACAGAACAAATTAACACACAGACCTTTGTGGACTTACAGTATGAAACAATGGATCATGTTAACAGTGTGGAGAATACATTTAAATCATTTACAATGAAAAATCCCGACTTTTATCCCATACAATCCAGGTCGGAAGGTATGGATGTTTTCCAAACTAGAGTTGAAGAAGACTTGAAAAAATTGTATCACCAAACAACATCCATACCTCATCACAATCTTATGTTTTCCCAACGTCAAGCTTTACATGATCTATCAAATAATAAATCACTGATTATTCGTCAATCTGACAAGGGAGGCTCTGTTGCTGTATTGGACGCGTCACTTTATAAAAATTTGAGATTAGAGATGCCAAGTGATACACACACCTATCGATGTCTCACAAGTGACCCAACCAACATTGTAAAGAACAAATTATCCCATCTTCTGGATGAAGGAGTAACCCTGTCTATTATATCGAAATGACCAGCAGAATACCTTCTACCCAGCTTTGCCAAATGTCCGGTCTTCCACACACTCCCCAAGCTACATAAAGACAAATTCCCTCCTCCTTTGAGGCACATAGTAGCGGGCATTGACTCTCTACTAGAAAGTTCGAGTGCACGGTTGGATGGACTTTTGCAGCCGTTAGTATCCCGGACTACAGGATTTATTAGAGACACGAAAACATTACTGCAAGCTATGAAAATGCGTGAATGGCAAAATATGGACAGTTGGATGTCATGCCATATAACTGCTCTCTACACATGTATTCCGCATGATAGAGCCATACTAGCTATTTCATACCATCTTAAAAAATATAGCACATATAGCCCAGTAATGCAGCAATATATGCTAGATGGCCTACAGTTTCTATTACATGATAATTTTTTCTGTTTTGATTCCACATTTTATTTTCAGGTTACTGGTTGCCCGATGGGCTCGAAATGTTCCCACTCCTTAGCCAATCTTTATATGGCATATTGGGAGGAGGTCATCCTGCTCTCCCCTGCCAACCCATTTTTCCATCTTGTGGGTTGGTATGGGAGATACATTGATGACCACCTCCTGATTTGGACGGGTACACAAGGACACAAGGTCACAAGGAGTGGAGTTTACCAATTTCCTTAACAATAATGATTTATCCCTTAGTTTTACCTGTAATATTTCATCTGGCCAGATAGATTTTTTGGACATTACCCTCATAGGTGATCATGAATCACACAGTATACATACAAAGATGTTTCGGAAATCCTGTGCTGGCAATAGCTTACTTCACGCAGCCAGTTGCCATCCAGAAGACGTTACTCGCAATTTGCCCATAGGAGAGTTTGTTAGGGCTAAACGTGCTTCATCAGATGACCATACATATACTGATGCCTGTTCTGACATTAAAAAATGTCTACTAGCCAAAGGTTACAGACCACAAGTCATAAACAGGGCTGAGAATATAGTAAATTCTAAACCTACCGGTTATTACTTACAGGACAAACGGTTTGTTACATCCAACTCACATGTTTTACCTACATTCACTACACCTTTTTCTGAACAGTTTCATGAAATTAAGAAAATAATCTATAAACATTTACCGGTTCTTCATTATGACAAAATTATGTCCAATATTATCCAGGACAGCATTAGGATAATACCCCGTAATGCACGATCACTCCATAATTTATTGTCCCCCAGCGATTTTAACTCCTCACCTAAACAGGATACATGGTTAAGTTGTAAAGGGAGTTATAAATGCAGTCACCCTAGATGTTCAACATGCCAGTATATGACCAATCTAACTACATTTCATTCATGCACTACAGGACAGAAATATAACATAAAAAGTTTCATTAACTGTCAGACGCATCATGTAGTATACAGTATTACCTGCGCTCAGTGCAGCCTGCAATACGTAGGCTGCACGAGTAGGAACTTAAGGTCAGAATTCAAGAACATCTTTACATACCCGACAGTAATAAGATCACACATAAATCCATGTCAGGTTTCACCAAAAACATTATTGAAAAACATGCAGGTACTATCCCAGAAATTTCTGTGACTGGCTTAGAAAGGGTACGTCCGCCACCACGAGGTGGCGACTGCAGTAGGGCCGTGTTCAGACGGGAGGCGTACTGGATTTTGGTTCTTGACACTCGCCTCCCGTCTGGACTTAACTTTAGACATGATCTGAGTTATATTTATTAGACGTTTTCATGTATATTATATTGCTTTATTTATAATGGCCCTCCAATTTGCATTATGCATTATTAGTACTAGTCGTCCATTCCATATCTTACCTTTCGCCCTCAGGACACCCGACTTTAGCGGGTGACGTCACCGGATATAATAGTATATAAGGTATATCTTTTGTGTGAAGCATTGACCATGATTAAGACTTGTTGACAAGTCAAAACGCGTTGGTGCGTTTTGTTTGTGATTTTAGCCATCATTTTTTCTTCTAACTTGGATTTTAATATGTTATAATAAAGCTACAAACTTTTATCCAGTCCCTGGGAGCTGGATCTACTTTTTCCTTTTCTCACATTAAACTTAAGGACCTTTGGAGGCCCTGTGACGTAAGCAATCCCATTACAACATGTAATGGTGAATGGCAGATGTTCGGACCAATCAGATTCGCCTCGCACCCTGCCCATATAAGGGAGCGGCGGCCATGTTTCTCGCTCTTACCTCATTGGCTGTCATGAGAGAAGGATCTGCGCAGCAGCTAACGCAGTGAGTTAGGCCTGAGCCTTGCGGCGATGGCTGAACAATCTAATTATATATAGAGTGTATCAATTCCCAAACACTCTGCACCCTCACCGGACCTAATAACTCCCCTAAATCCGGACGGATCTGCAAATCTCTCCCTAAATTCAGAGACTGTATCATTAACTCAAGGTCCGCAACAACTGTCAATCACTAAGTAACCTAAGGACTGTTTATATGAGACTGTTACTGTGCCGTGGATATTGCAAGGACTTCAGTAAAGTTATTCATGTTCAAGTTCAATCTCTTTGTGGATCTTCAGTCATTTCATGCACCTATCGTTACTGGGAAGGGCGGCGATAGGCCGGAACATCGATTCAGCATACCAGCCCTCAGCCTGGCGTCACGAATTATAGGGTTAACATTAACCCCTCATATACCGATACCATACCTTCACTACCATACGCCTCCCCCCCCCCCCCAAGGGCTACCACAAAGCATTTTTGGCGTCACGAATAGGATTCGGGTGCGTGCCTGCTTTTGCCACTAGTGAAAGTATACTCTCCCCCAGAAAGCGAACTTTATTCATGGGTTGCTGTGTACAAGAGCGGTGCTTGTAGGGCACCATACAAGGGGGCCAAGAGAAGAGTAAGGGGGAGGCAAAGATTTGTCTACAGTTGAAATCTGTAAACTGCGCAATGAGTTCATGCTGCGATCCTCTGGTCCGGTCGGCACAGGCGGAGCCGAACTGCTGCCGGAAAAGCGCGCAAAGAAAGCCCGCACTGCGCCACGCCCCGCCCCGTGGACACCAAGTTGCTGTATCCCAGTCGAAAGGGAACTCAGAGATGCAAGAGTCGTTTCTGGAGGGACCGGAAAGTCGGGGCTGCACCGATAGCGTCCTTCCTGCCCAGCGCCATTTAGAAGCCTACTATAAAAGACGCCACACAGAGCAACCTCTCCTGTCTGCAGAGAGAGCCTGAGAATATAGACATGGCGGAGAGCAGCGTTCCACGTGGTCAAGTTGGCAAAATGGTGCCGTCAAGAAGACGAGCTGGCTGAATTGATGGAAAAGTTAAAGGCCCGACACAAGGAGCTCTATTCTCCAAAGCACGTACACTTGCCTTATGAAGAAAGAGTGCGGTATCAAGAAAATACCAAAGAAATGGAGGCATTGTACATCCATAAATGGGATCACCCCCGAGAAGGGGAGGGGCCATTAGAAAGGAGAAGAGCAACTGGGGCCAAGTTCGACAAGGTCAGAGGTTATGGGACACTCCTTGACTGCCACACTGGGCAGACCATCCTCGTAAACCGGCGAGCAGTGCAAAGGCCATATCTCCAAAAGAAGTTCAACACCTTGGAGGTGGGTCAAATTGTGGAGTACACCCCCGTTCAGAGCCTTCGTGGAGAATGGGCTGCAGTGGTCACCAGACCAACAGCCCCAACACAGCTTCCTTTCAAATATTTCCCGTCAACGGATTGGGAGTCCGATCCCTTCAACTTGAGACCGAAAAGGTCTGCTCCTAAAGCCTCCACCAGCGTACCCATCGAGGAGGAGCCTAAAGAGTCAAGTTCATCATCTTCTATGCACAACAAAGAGTCAAGTTCATCATCTTCTGTGTACAACAGAGAGTCAAGCTCATCATCTTCTATGTACAGTAAAGAGTCAAGTTCATCATCTTCTTCATACCGTCGAGAGTCAAGTTCTGCACAGGGTGAAGAAAACAGGCCTAAGTTGCGGCCACCCAAGTCGCTACCTAGACCCTCTCGGAGCAGTGAGAGTTTGTCTAACCCTGGGGTACCCACAGATGTACCTAGGCCCTCTCGGAGCAGTGAGAGTTTGCCAATTTATGAGGTACCAACGAAAGAGTCATGGGTTGCTCCTAATTTGGAGATGGTGCTCAAGCCCTATTGCCCAACTGTGATCCCGGCTAGTAAGCCTATAACCCCTTAACAAGCTGCCTTCCACAACTCCATTTTCACCAATGTGGTGTGGCAAACCTATGTCAAGTCTGATCCTGCCCCTGATGTTGGCAGATATAGGGGAACCAAGAGAGGCACTACAAGAGTGAAGAAGAACATCTTCTAAAGAGACTCTAAAGTAATGTCTTATTGTTTTTTTTTTTTGCTGTCTAGCCATTTTGTCTTACAGTAACCAAGTTCAAGAAAAGTGCCTAGCAGGACTGTGCTAAGTTTTTTTCAGTTTAAAGTTCAGTTAAGTCAAGAGACTCCTAGCCTGTAGGAGATTGATCAAGGACTGTACCCGACTGAGTTGTGGTAAAGGCCGTGTTCACTTTTCAATTGATCTCCTAGTGTAGGTGGACTGCTGATCCTTACACGCCAATTTGTATATTTTCTATTGGACTCCTAGTGTAGGTGGACTGCTGATCCTTACACACCTGCTTCCTGTACATACCACCAACTTCATAAGAACTCTTATGATAAATGTTGCACTTATCGGGTGAATGCACCTGAAATATGTTGGAGTTTTGATAAATGTATAGTAAATTTGTATATGGTTCTGTGCACAGAAACATGTCCTTGTGTCTGTGTACATAAATAGTAGGTAAGGTTTGTACATAGAAAATATAGTCAAATGTCTATGTACATTAAAATAACTCAGAGTTGTACATGGAAAATATCGACGTACTGCACGTGTACACTCAACACTAAAAACATAACTAATTCTTGTACATACAAATGTATAATAAACTAAAGGTGTTTAGTAGGTCACTCAACAGGGGACACCTCGGCTCCTCCGAGGGTAGTATTATTGTTGTCGCCCATCGCTAGCACCTGTCTAAATCAAAAAGGATAGGGAGGATTCCCTTTCAAATAGTACTTGCACATAGTACTCTAGATTACTCACTTAATGTACTACCTCAAATTTCTCTAGTACAAAACAAATAAATATCTCACTTAAAGGGTACCTCTCATCAAATAAACTTTTGATATATTTTAGATTAATGAATGTTGAATAACTTTCCAATAGCATGTTAATGAAAAATATGCTTCTTTCTATTGTATTTTTTCCCGATCTGTCCTGTCAGCAAGCATTTCTGACTCATGCTGGAGTCCTAAACACTCAGAGCTGCCAGCCTGCTTTGTTCACAGCCAAACAGGCTGTGAACAAAGCAGGCTGGCAGCTTTGAGTGTTCTCCTTTGTGAACAAAGCAGACTGGCAGCTCGTAGTGTTAATGCTTGCTGCCAGGACTGGTAGGGAGACCCCTAGTGGTCATTTCTTCAAAGTGGAAAATTTAATAGAAAGAAGCATATTTTTTAATAACATGCAATTGTAAAGTTATTCTGCATACATGAATCCATAATATATCAAAAGTTTTTTTGATGATAGGTACCCTTTAAGAAAACACTTAAGGAATTGTAGCATATTGATACCCAATTCCTGCCACTGTTAGGTACACTTCTTTTCTCCTTTCATTGTGTGTGTGAGATGCTCTGCCTGGCCAGTAGGTGCTCTTGCTAATACAGAATTAAACACGTAATCCTAAGAATAACCTAGTAGGTTGTTTTGAAAGTGCTTTAGGGGTAAGTAGCGTGTAGTCGATAGACCCTAGCAGCCACCCTTACCGTGACCTAGCTTCCAGTTTGCCAGTATACCTTTCGTGTACTAACTAACAGGTAACTTATTTTTTGGCAAATAAAATGTGTGAGATAATACATATGTCTAGTCAGCTTGAAGCTAACTGTATAGAGACCTGTACTAATGTCTTAGGTAGCTATTTGACTGTCTAGGGAGACCCAATTGTCTAGTAAGCTTCAAATGTATAATAAGTTTAATAAAGTTGTATAGGAATCTAGAAACTAAAGGACAGATAGCTTCTTTAAATGTTTAGATAGCTTTGAATGTCTAGATAGCTTTAAATGTCTAGATAGCATTATATGTCTAGAAAGATTTCTAATTGCCTAATCCAGATACTAGGAAATATATTAAAATAATGTAAATGTGTTCATTCTACTTGGGATGTATAGCAAAAGTATAGATAATCCTGTTCTATAGCATCCTGTTCTAGTCCTAGTCCCTCTGTCTCAGGGGACAGACATCGAGGCCGACTTATCTTTAGTAAGGGGGTTTGTGGTGTCCCGGTACCGCATTCTATACTGTACCTATTTATATATGGGTATAGCCAGAGTCCCTAGGACGTAGGGATCCCTGTCATCCAGTCTACCCCTAGTCGCCTCTATTTCAGTTTATAGTTCTGTATTTTATGCAAAGGTTAATGTAAATAGAATAGCATATATGTAAATAAATGGTTAATTACTTGTTTCCATGGTGTTGCAGGACCTGCGGGTCATGTGACTCGGTGAACTCTATGGTATTAAACTTAAGGACCTTTGGAGGCCCTGTGACGTAAGCAATCCCATTACAACATGTAATGGTGAATGGCAGATGTTCGGACCAATCAGATTTGCCCCGCCCCCTGCCCATATAAGGGAGCGGCGGCCATGTTTCTCTCTCTTACCTCGTGGGCTGTCATGAGAGAAGGATCTGCGCAGCAGCTAACGCAGTGAGTTAGGCCTGAGCCTTGCGGCGACGGCTGAACAATCTAATTATATATAGAGTGTATCAATTCCCAAACACTCTGCACCATCACCGGACCTAATAACTCCCCTAAATCCGGACGGATCTGCAAATCTCTCCCTAAATTCAGAGACTGTATCATTAACTCAAGGTCCGCAACAACTGTCAATCACTAAGTAACCTAAGGACTGTTTATATGAGACTGTTTCTGTGCCGTGGATATTGCAAGCACTTCAGTAAAGTTATTCACGTTCAAGTTCAATCTCTTTGTGGACCTTCAGTCATTTCATGCACCTATCGTTACTGGGAAGGGGGGTGATAGGCCGGAACATTGATTCAGCATATCAGCCCTCAGCCTGGCATCACGAACTATAGGGTTAACATTAACCCCTCATATACCGATACCATACCACCACTACCATACCCCCCCCCCCCCCAAGGGCTACCACATAATCTACACAGTTTGTATTTTTCTTTTGTTTTATTGTAATTTATGTTTTTTGTTTTTTTTTGCGTGTACACCATTGACGGAGCGCTTCAATCGATGATATATTTATATAGTATGGACATGTACACACGCAGTACCATATATGTGTATGCTTGTTGTAATACAGTTTTTTATTTATTTATTTTATTTATTCATGTAAATATTTATTTATTTTATTTATTTAAATATTTATTTATTTATTTAAATATTCATTTTATTATATTTTTTTTGTATGGGGAAAAGGGGGGTGATCCAAACGTTTATTATGGCAAGGCAAGGGTGAAATGATCTATATAAACATAACTTTTTCTTTGCAATGCACACACTGATCCTCACACAGATCACTTGCCATGTATTAACATGGCAATGATCTGGGTTACCGGCGATTAATTGCTCAAGCCTGAATTACAGGCTTGGAGCAATCATTCGACGAGCGGACGCGCAGGAGGCAGGTGAGTGACCCTCCTGCTGCGTTCCAGCTGATCGGGACATCGCGATTTAATCGCGATGGTCCCGATAAGCCCGACTGAGCAGCCGGGATGCTTGTACTTACACTTTCAGACGCTCCGATCAACGTCCAAAAAGGTAATGCCGGACATCTGCCCGATCGGCGATGTCCAGCATTCGCATGGGTCCTGGTTGCTAATAGCAACCGGGACCCACCGGCTATGATGCACGCTCACCCTGTGAGCGCGCATTATAGCTGAGGACACGTAAATGGACGTTAATAAACGTCCATTTGCGCAAAGCAATTAAAAACAGCAGCAGCCACCCAGGGGCCGCCACCTCCAGAGTGGAGGGGACCGCAACAGGGGGGGGAGGGGAGGCAGGGTGCGCTCATAAGGAACACGCACGGGGAGAGGCAATGATCTGGGTTATGTATGGGGTGATCCAAACAGGCAGGGGAGAGGTGAAGGCACAGGCATGGGAAAAGGGGGGCCACGGGCAGGGAAAAGGGGCGAAAGGAATGGGCGGGACACGGCTCACAGGGACTACAGGTGAAAGGAGAGCCGGACTGCGAGAGGTCTGCCAGCCTCCCGAACCTAACGCCGGGGTGCATCAGGAGGGGAGGCCAGCTCAGCCAAGCGAGCATGCCAGCCCTCACCCTCCTGCTCCATCCGGGCCATAAATAAGGGGCAGCCACATACCAACCAGCAGCCAAAACTCCGGGTCCTGGGCAGATAGAGGGGGGGGGAGGGAGAGACCACAGCAATAAATACCCAGGGGAGGGCCCCTGAAAGCCCAGGAAACTATTAAACCCCTGATTGGTGCATTCCTTCACCCCCCACCCATGGGACATACCACTATAGTTACCAACAAGTTTTCCAGGCGGGGGAGGGGGCTAAAAACCTTGCCTGTATTATTTCTTAACCCCTTAACTGCTCACCAGTCAGGGGGCAAGCTAGTTATGCATAGCTTGCCCCTCCAGCACTGCTCTAAGAGCATCTAGTCAGAAAAATCATGCAAACATTTAAACTAGAGATGAGCGAACTTACAGTAAATTCGATTTGTCACAAACTTCTCGGCTCGGCAGTTGATGACTTATCCTGCATAAATTAGTTCAGCTTTCAGGTGCTTCGGTGGGCTGGAAATGTGGATACAGTCCTAGGAAAGAGTCTCCTAGGACTGTATCCACCTTTTCCAGCCCACGGGAGCACCTGAAAGCTGAACCAATTTAGGCAGGATAAGTCATCAACTGCCGAGCCGAGAAGTTCGTGACGAATCAAATTTACTGTAAGTTCGCTCATCTCTAATCTAAACGGCAAGTCCAGAAACATATTACCATTGTAGCTTTTTTTGTATCATTTTTTGTTGTTCTTAGCAGGGTCAAGATTCTTAAATCATAAAATACTCAAAGGTTTTCAATATTTGTTGGCCAAATATCCCATTGACTTTAATGGGGTCCATTTGGATTCCATCTGGGTTCTGTTTATTAGCAGGATTAAGTAGGATAGTGCTTGCAGTATTTTTCTCTCTGCTTATTTTAACAGATTCTGCGAACGAATGGAGCTATTATACAGATGTGAACAGAGTCTTAAATGTCATAGGGATTTGCAATCCGAGTTAAAATTGTGGTACAAACAAATTGTAAGACAAGCATTAGAATTGTTAGTATGCAGTCCAAATATTCTAAGGCCATGTTCACATGGCTGAAAATGTGTGGAATGTCTGACAGAAAAAAAACAAGCAGACAGTCCACACATTTATTTGAATTGGCCTCTCTAGGACCACTCGGAAATGCACTCTCCATAGACAGAAATGCATTTCCCAAAAAAATCCACAGAAGCATTGAATCGGGATTTCCGCGTCAGAAACATATTTTGGGGAAATTCTGCCATGTGCACAGTGCAGCAGAATCCTACTGAAATCAATGGGACTCTGCTGCAGCAGAATTTCCGAGCGGAATATTCATCTAGGAAATTCCGGTGAGTGAACATGGCCTAACATTCACAAATTGTTGAACATTTTTGAGGATTTTTGTGCAATATGCAGATGTGTGACCATGTCTGTTTTTCTCCATTGATGTGATATTTTGAATGAATTAATTTTTGGCCTGGGTGAATTTGTCTAGATCAGCAGTAATAGAAATGTAAAGATTTAGCCATAGAAATATAAAGATATCTCCATAAGAAAGATAACTGTTTGGGATTCTTGACAATCATGTGAGAGGTACAAAAACAGCCATATTGGATGTTATCCAGCTTTCCCAGAAAACAGCTGAATGGAATTTTTTCAACAACTGACAAAAGATAACTGATTCTTTTTTTCAGGAATGATCTTTAAGGAGAAGGCAACTCCCTAAGGAAAATAATAACAATTCTTTAGGTGTTACGTTTGGAAGGGTCACAGGCAGCTGCAATGCATTAACAGACTGCCCCCTGTAGTGATGTGACAGAACTGCACTGGACACAGCTGTGGTCCTTGATCCTGCTGGGAGCTGGACCACTGCCCGGTCATGGGACACAGAGGGGCCAGCTCTGCACAGCGGTAACCATGGACACAACTGCGTCTAAATATCAGGGACAATGTCTCTGCTAGCCAGGACTCAGCGGAGACTTGGATCAGAGCTGCAGTCAGATGGTGAAACTGATAGGGATTATAACTGATAATCTATTTACTCAAGTATATTACAGGACCGTTCTCCGTACCTTTATTACATGTGATTTTCCCACGTATACTAGATATCCAAAAATTCACAGTCATTTTACAGTCGTCCTCTTCTTTCTAGGTGTATTCAATTGCAAAGTTGGCTCCTATCCCTATTCATGGCAAATCTGCCTATTCACTCTTAGTTACAGGACACTGGTGCATTTGATTTTCTGAGTCACAGAAAGATGGGTATCATTTCTGTAGAATTCAAAAGTGTATTCACTGTGAAATTATCACAACAGCCATGTGGCAGGTCAGAGGCAGTCCTATTTATAGTCACCCAGCTTTGGAAAAACGGATAACGTATTATAACTTTATTAGACTTAGAAATGGTTTCATACATTCCTAAAGGGGTACTCTGGTGGAATTTTTTTTTTTTTTTTTTTAAATCAACTGGTTTCAGAAAGTTAAACAGATTTGGAAAATATTTCTATTAAAAGTGCTTAATCCTTCTAGTACTTATCAGCTGCTGTATGCTCCAGAGTTGTGAATTTCTTTTTCAGTCTGGCCACAGTGCTCTCTGCTGACACCTCTGTCTGTGTCAGGAACTGTCCAGAGTAGGAATAAATGCCCATAGCAAACCTTTCCTGCTCTGGACAGTTCCTGACATGGACAGAGGTGTCAGCAAATTGCACTGTGGTCAGAAAGAAAAGAACTATACAACTTCCTCTGGGGCATACAGCAGCTGATAAATGCTGGAAGGATTAAGGATTTTGTCTTACTTTCTGGCACCAGTTGATTTGAAAATAATAATAATAATAATATTTCTCCCAAAGTACACCTTTAACTGGTTAACAACAAAGTACGTGTATACACGTCCTTGTGCCGTTAACGGGGTATGACTCCCGACTCGAGCCTGCGTCATAACGGCCGGACCTCAGATGATTCTTGTAGCTGAGGGCCGGAGTTAATAGCCAACATGCGGCGATCGCCGCGGCTGGCTATTAACCCTTGAGATTGCCACTGTCAAAGCTTGCAGCGGTGTCTAAAGGTACATTTAACTGCTCCTTGGTGGTCCAGTGGGGTGGATTGCCCGCCCCCTGCAGCTAGATTGCAGGGGGCGATCCACTTCTGAGGTAGCGAGAGGGCTTACCTCTGTTCCTGTGTCGGCTGCTGTGCTGTGAATGATAAAGCCTGGCAGGGCTCTGTGGAACCACATTGATCTGTATGAGGAATCAAATGATTCCTCCTAAAAGTCCCCTAAGGGGACTAAAAATGTAAAAAAAAAAAAAAAAAAAAAAAAGTTTAAAAATGTTTAAAAACACACACATTAACCTCTTTCTTATTAAAAGTTTAAATCAACCCCCTTTCCCAACTTCCATATAAAAAATATATAAACATAATAGAAATAAACATATGTGGTATTGCCATGTGTGTAAATGTCCGAACTATAAAAATATAAGTTTAATAAAACCCTTAAATTAAAGTCTTTTTTTATTTATTTTATTTTTAAAGCCTACAGTGAGATTCGTTATAGCCATATAGTATGGAAAATGTTGATTATGGTATGGGGTGGAGGGGTATAGTCATGTCTCTATCGGAGATGCTGCTTGTCTCTTGGATCTGGGTTTCCTGTGTCATCATTAGAGAGTCTTGGCATTGAACGAGTTAATGCAATCTGTACACTAGTGATGTGCAAACATGAGGCAGCTTTTTCTTTATTCTCAGTGCCTCTCTGCCAGGAGACTCCATACTCCTCCCTTTCCCTCTGCACCCGCTCAGTGATGCCATCCAATTCCTAGAAGTGTTGTGGGACCTGGTGTCCTCACAGCTTGATCCAAAGAGGACTCCCAAAATAATCCCCAGTAGTGTCACACAGTTTGACCTTCATGGGACAGACAGCTGATGGGTAACAAATGGTACCAAAACAGAACTGTCCTAACGTCAGAAGTTCTTGTCAGCAGAGTTCTAGGAAAATGTTTACCAGTGATTGTGGCCAATAAAATGTATGTTACATTGAATATATTATGAAGGAAAGGAGAAAAGATAATGTTATTGTGTCTCAATGGGGGAGATTTATCAAAGCTGTCTATGTCCCGCATCAACATAGACCAAACTACAGAGGGTTAGGCTGGTCTATTGTGCGCCTAATTTATCAAAAGGCGCACGGCTCTTGATAAATTCTGCGCACGGACTTCGGGATCTATGCTTTAGGTATTAAGCCTATCAGGCTGTATTTGGGCAAGGAGATGGAGTATTCCGCCCCTAAACTACTAGGCGGGGCATATAGGTGTTGTGGGTTGGGGCAGATGTATATAACACCCCCTGCTCCCACTAGCAGGGCGTGTGTGACGTTTCTGCGGACGAACCGTGTGTTGGTGGACGCTAATGGCGCATGTGCAACGTTTGAATTTCCCGCTACTCGCAGGAGCCCTGGCAGCTGACGCTTTCCCTGTCGTAGTGGTATCAGAAGCTGCGGTGATCGTGTAAGGTCGGGCTTTGCCGCCCCCTGGTTCTGCCTGCAAACGCTGCAGGATCCGGGCGGGGATGCAAAGGGGGATGCAGGCGTGGCCCTGTCGCTATCTGAGACTGCATTATTTCCCGGCTGTTCAGGTAGGATGGGGAATTTGGGGGCGGGGGGCTGGGCGAGGCTACGGCAAGGTCTGTCGGCGCATCCAGTGTCTGCCTTGGGTCATGTGATCCTGCCGGGTTACGCTCCGGGTTCCGCGGGTATCAGCTGGAGGCTCTGGTATCGGGGTGTTATGTTTTTCCATACAGGGGTATGACAGGAGGTCAGGGGACGCTGCTGGGTCCCGCATGCTCTCATCCAGGGCTTTCCATGCTGAAAGGGGAGCTGCATATGGTCATTACTATTGATGTCACTGTGTGATTCTGGTCAGGGGTTATCCTGTACATATGCTGTTCTATTACACTGTTCTTAAGCTAGTAATTGATATAAGGTACACATACTGGTACCATTTATATGATACATGGACCGTTACCATTCATACGGTATATGCACTAGTTATTGACATATGGTACACATGTTCATAGGTTTGATACGGTGCATTCGCTAGTAGTTGTTTTCACTATACACTGGTATCATGTATGTGAGAATTAAGTTGGTACCATTTCTATTGTACATTTACTAGTAGTTTTACATTATACATACGCCATTAGTTACAGTACATACTCAAGTAGTTGTTATACTGTACATTCACTATCGGTTGTCGTACTGTACATATGCTAGTAGTTGTACGCTGGTAGTTGTTATGTTTATGCACTAGTAGATTTTATATACATACGCTAGGAGTTATCAGTTGTAATTGCTTTCTTAGCATCTCATAGTAGTATATGTATACAGTTTTACTGCATTTTTTCTGCATTTGTCCATGGATTTCCGATTTGTACGCTCATTGTACTCACACAGTTCATACAATCCGAGTATTCTTACTGTGCACACGTTTTATAGCGCTTTATTCCATTCATATACTCAGGTCCTTTACACTGTTCATATGCTCATAGTATTTATACTGTTCATACGCTCATGGCAGCTATGCTGGTCATACACTCATGACATTTTTACCGGGTGTTAGCTCACGGTACCTACACTGGGTATGCGCTCATGGCTTCTTACTGTGGTGTGGTAGACAGTACATACACTCGGTGTTACATGCAGTTCATACAATTATAGTGTTATGCGGTACGTGCGGTATCGTATTTATTTAGTTACAATACATACAGTTATATTTATATGTATTATCTGTATGTCGCAAAGCTTTTGGCATTGATATGATGTACATATTTAATGGTAGTGTTTACAGTGCATAAATGTTCATTTCATTTAGTTTCATACGTTATAGTGTTTACGGTGCATTCCTGTTGTAGACTTGTAAGTGTCGGCAGTACGTATATATTCACAACATTTGGGGCGCATACGTTCTTGCATCAGTATTTAAACGTCTGTTGTGCTCGGTGAGTATGCCTTTTGGCATTTGTAGGATGTAATCTGCATAGCGTTTTCAGTGATTTACGTGATGAGTTCACAATAGGCACACGTTAGCGATGTCACAATGTGTAGGTGATCATATTTATGTTTCGTAGGTTTTCTGTATTATGTCTTAGCATTTAATTCCATGCCCTAATGGCATTGTTACTCTTCTCACACGCTTGACATCTATACGTTGACACAGCCATGGCAGCGATACTTTTGATTCGCCAGGGCATTCATATCGTGCATACGCTCATTACATTATACTGTTTATAATAGTGTTTAGACTGTTATTACACACATGGCATTTATACCTCATCACACGCTTGTGTGTTCATGGCACTGTAATATTCACACGCTCAGGGTTGGTATACAGTTACACTCTTATAGCAGTTAAACTCTTAATTACACACTCAGGGTACTTACATCCTGCATACGTTTATAATTATACTGTTCATTCACTCATATTATTATTTTGTGCATTCGCTTGTGGACATACTGTTCATACGCTAGTGTTAGTTTATACTTTTCATAGGCCCATAATTCACTCATGGCATTCATTCCTTTCATACACTAATGGTATCTATACTGTTCGTTAGCCCACAGTATTTATACTGTTCACACGCCCTTGGCACTTATAGTCATATGCTCGAGGCATTGATGCTGTTTTTACGCTCTTGGCATTTATGTTGTGTATGCAAGTATGTTATTACACGATTTGGATGCTTATATTATGTGGTTTCATAGGCTCATAGTATTCCTACTGTTTATACATTCATGGCTTTTCACCATCCATATGCTCGCGGTATTTATGCTATCCTTATGCTCTTGGCAATTACTGATCATACGCTCACGCAACTCTTACTGTCATACGCTGATGGCACCTACACGCTTCACGCAATTATGGTATCTTTATTGTTCACACACTCTTAGTATTTGTAATGGTCAGACACTCTGTCATCACTACTGTTCACGTTCATGGCATTCACACTGGTCATACGATTATGGTAGTCGCACGGTTCACACGCTTTCCTCGTTCATACATTCATAGCATTCATGCATGCACGTGTTTTGGGTTCAGGTGCGCAGGGTATTCATATTACGCAGGGCAATTATACAGTTCTTTACGCTCTTAGTATTGCGGGTCTGTTTTCCAATCATGCCTGATATGTCCGCAGGGGGTTGCACTGCGTAATTGTTGTTACTAGCATGTCATCAATAATATCACAATATATTGGTGGTTGTATACCCTCCGTACCTGCCACGTCTGCAGGGGGATACACTGCGCAGTTGTTGTTGTTACTGACATGTTTTCAGAGCAACAACATCATGACACATAGGTGGTTGTATACCCTTCGTACCGCCACATCTCCCGGGGGATGCACCGTGCAGTTGTTGTTACTGACCCGTCTTCAGAGCAACAACATCACGACACATAGGTGGTTGTATACCCTTCATACCTGGCACATCTGCAAGGGGGATTCATTGCATAGTTTTTGTTACTGACACATCTTAGAGTAACAACATCATGACACATAGGTGGTTATTATGCTTCGTGCCTGCCACCTCTGCAGGGGGATGCACTGCACAGTTATTACTGACACGTCTTAAGAGCGAAAACACCACGACTCATAGGCGGTGATATACCCATTATACCTGCAACCTTTGCAGGGGGATACATGGCATAGTCGTTGTTACTATCACATCTTCAGAACGACAATATCATGACACATCTGCAGGGGGATGCACTGCGCAGTTGTGGTTGCTGACATGTCTTCAGAGCAACAACATCACGACACTCATTATCCCTGCCACATCATGCAGGGGAATACGTTGCATAGTTGTTATTAATGTCACGTTTCAGAGCTATAACATCACCACACATAGGTTGTATACCGATCAGACACGACACATCTGCAGGGGAATTCATTGCGCAGTTCTTGTTACAGACTCTTCTGTGGAACAACAACATCACGACACATAAGCGGTGGTATACCCATCATACCTGCCACGTCTGCAGGAGATTCACTGCATAGTTGTTGGTACCGACACGTTTTCAGAGTCACAACATCATGACACATACACGGTTGTATACCCATCATACCTGCCACGTGTGCAAGGGAATACACTGCTTAGTTGTTGTAACTGACAAGTCTTTAGGGCAACAACACCATGACACATAGGTGTTGGTATACTCTTTATACCTTACATGGTTGTAGGAGGATGCATGGCGGGGTTGTTGTTACTGACACGCTTTTAGAGCAACAACATCATGACACATAGTGGTCGTATTTCCGTCGTACCTGCTACAGGAAGTGGGATGCACTGTGTAGTTATTGTTCCTAACACGCTTTCTTAGTTATAGTTTCATGACACATACTTGATTAAAAAAAAATATATATATATGTGTGTATATATATATATATATATATATATGATGGTTATGCCAGATTGGTGACGCATACATGCACAAGAGTTACACAAAGACCTGTCACTTCTACAGGTATGATGGTTACGAGAAGACCTGTCACATCTACAGGCACGATGGTTATGAAAAGACCTGGTGAAGCATCAGGCATGGTAGTTCCCGAATACGACCTACAGGTACGAGGGTTATCCAAGAGACGGTCACTTTTACAGGAAGGAACTATCCAGCCCAGGATTGCAGGTAAAAGCAGGTAGACTTTATTGGGTCATATACAGACAGAACATCAGAAAGCCGACGCGTTTCGGACCTATACCAGGTCCTTAGTCATGGCATACACATATAATAAAAAACACACAATTTATATTAAATAGATAGGTCACATGACCATTCAGCAATCAAATGAGGAGAAAGCTGGAAAAGCCAAAACGGAACTTGAAAACCCGCACTGGAATCAAGAGCACACACCATTCTGTAAAGAGGATTATAAACAAACAAAGCGCAAAAATATATAGACATTATTCGGACAGAGAAGGGGAGGAGCAGCTTTACTCATATTTTAGGTATATTATATCAAAAATTTACGTATATATATATATATATATATATATATATATATATAAACCATCACAGAGCCCTGCTTAATCGCGAGTCATTTTGGATGTTCCAATTGGACACGCGTCAACCGCAAGGTATGAACCTGTGGCAAGATCTGATTTTGTCCTGTTAAAGTGCAGTGGTAAGGCCCCAATGTGTTTTTATAAGTACTTGCACATGGGTTCATATATTCTGTGTGGGAGTGCACCTATATATATAAACCAACATTTTTGATATAATATACCTAAAATATGAGTAAAGCTGCTCCTCCCCTTCTCTGTCCGAACAATGTCTATATATTTTTGCGCTTTGTTTGTTTATAATCCTCTTTATAGAATGGTGTGTGCTCTTGATTCCAGTACGGGTTTTCAAGTTCCGTTTCGGCTTTTCCAGCTTTCTCCTCATTTGATTGCTGAATGGTCATGTGACCTATCTATTTAATATAAATTGTGTGTTTTTTATTATATGTGTATGCCATGACTAAGGACCTGGTATAGGTCTGAAACACGTCGGCTTTCTGATGTTCTGTCTGTATATGACCCACTAAAGTCTACCTGCTTTTACCTGCAATCCTGGGCTGGACCGTTCCTTCCTGTACATACCCACGTGGTTGGAGATGCTGCCAACCAGGCCCGCGCACAGGTGCAGTGGAGTGGCGGTGAGCTGTCGGTTTGCTTCATTGTGCTACTGGTCACATTTACAGGTATGATGGAAGTGAAGTCTGTCACTCGTGGCAGGACATCACCCTGGAGTTCAGTTTGAGGTAGAAGTTCAGAGGTTTAAGGTTGGTTTTAGTGTCCAGAAAGGGGTTATTCGAGTGTAGTCGATGGCACATTAGACTTCCCAGGTGGATAGGCACGTGGTCTATGGATAGTCCTGGCCTGACTACAAGAACGATGGTTATGCATGGATCGATTACCCGCAACAGGCCATTTCTTCGGAGTCTAGTTGGGGTGTGCTTCATGGTATGGCTGTCGGTACAGTTAGGGTAGTCTTCAGGTAAGTTTCGAGCTTAGTTCTGGTTACAGGTAAATATGCAGATCATGGTCAAGGTCTGTAATGGGGTCAGGTTACTTGGGTGTCAGTTGGCTAACAGTTTGTGTTTTTGGCCTCTAAAAAATAAAATAGGGATTGGATAGTGCAGTATCAGGCCTGACAGGTAGCGATCAGTTTCCCTTGGCTTATTGACACAGGTCAGTATGTTTAACTAGTATGCAGGCCTGGTCGTAAGTCACTGTTGGCTTTTTCTTCAGAGCAGGCATAGTGGCCATAGATATTCATTACCAGGTTGCACCTTCGGTCATAACTAGTTAGTAGATTATATTGTCATAGGGTCCAAATTAGGGTCAGGGTAGTTAGGGTGTGGTATTGTTTTTGAGGTTTATGCATTCTACTAATTAACCTACCAGGTTATGTGTTTTGCCCTCTAAAGGCCTGCCCTCGGTTGTGGTCATGGGCACAGTTCAACCGCTGTTTTTAGGTTTAATCTTTTCCATGAAGGTACATAAACTTTTGCAACACGAACTCAGGTGGAAGCCCTGAGCACAAGTGTTAAGCCTATCAGGCTGTATTTGTGCAAGGGGCTGGAGTATTCAGCCCCTAAACGACTAGGCGGGGCATATAGGGGTTGTGGGTTGGGGCAGGTGTATATAACACCCTCTGGTCCAACTAGGAGGCCGTGTGTGACGTTTTTGCGGATCCCTCCTAACCCACCCTATATATTTTCAATTTCTTTCATTTATTATAGGGTATGCCCTCTAAAGGCCTGCCCTCGGTCGCGGTTATGGGCACAGTTCAACCGCTGTTTTTAAGTTTAATCCTTTCCATGCAGGTACGTAAACGTTTGCAACATGAACACGAGTAGAAGCCCTGAGCACAAACTGTATTTAATCCTGCTCAAGCATGGTCTGACATTTCATCGTACTTTCAGCCAATGCAACTTGTCGCTGAAAAGTCACTTTTAATAAATTCAGCACCAATGCATTTTTCAGTCTAAAATAGACTAGAATGCATCATGTTCTAAAAATCCTCTAAAGCAAAAGCTGCAAAAAAGTCACACATATTTAGACTGCGACTTTCTGTGCAACAAATTTAGACAGTAAAAACCAGTCTAAATCCTTTGATAAATCTCCCCCAATGTGTCTCATGGGTCTCAATGATGTCAAGGGCCGAGCTGAGGTTGGATGGAGTCCTGTGCCAGATGTTCTTTGGGGTTTTAGGGCTAACCAAATCGTTTAACCCACTTTTCTCCTGTTATTCAATATAGTTGAATATATTTGTGCATTGACTTTCACCGTAGAAGAAATATACATTATAAGGGTATGTTTACATTTGTTATGTGGCCTATGTTTAGGGTACCTGTCGCCATTAGTGTTGCTCGCGAATATTCGCAATTCGAATTTTATTCGCGAATATCGCATATTCGCGAATTCGCGAATATTCGCGAATATAGCGCTATATATTCGTAATTACGAATATTCTTTTTTTTTTTGTTTGTTTTTTCACAGTACACATCACAGTGATCTTCCCTCTCTGCTTCCAGCTTATGTGGTGTAAGAAGGCTCTAATACTACTGTGTGAGACTGGTGTGCGAATTTTCGCATATCAGAATTTTCGCATATGTTAATTTTTGTATATACAAATTTTCGTATACGTTAATTTTCGCATGCGCGAAAATTCGCATATGCGAAGATAAAACGAGACTATTACGAATATGCGAATATTCGCGAATATGACGAATATTCGTCCATATATTCGCGAATATTCGCGAATTCGAATATGGCCTATGCCGCTCAACACTAGTCGCCATACTGGCAGAGCATTACCTGAGCCATGCCCTTATAGTTCAATGGACCAATAGTCCTCTAATATTCTCTCCATTTCCAAGCATATGTATGTTTGCAGGACTTCGAAGCACAGGTGGATGAGCCTTAGAGTCCTGCAAAATTATAATAAACATTTGAAAATGGACTTAACATAGTAACTATAGCCTTTGGTTCATTGCACTGAATGGGCAAAGCCTTGGTATGATGTAGTATACCATTCTCACAGTATGCTGAGGTTTACCCCAAACAAAATCCACTTTAGAGTAGGGCAATACTGAGCGGATACGCTGCAGGAAATCTGTCAATACGCTGTGCATGCGCTAGGAGCAGACGCAGGGTTTTTCCCGCCACAGCCTTGTATCTGCAATAAAGGTCAGAGGCCAGCTGCGCGCACTGGCATAGTTGTGACGCGCGGCCGGCTCCCTATCCTTATTGCAGACAGGCTGTGGAAGGGAAAACTCCTAGCGCATACACATTTCCTGCTGCTCAACAGATTTCTCACAGCCTATCCGCTCAATGTGACCCTACCCTTACAAGTAAGAACCTGGTCTAACATATAGTTGTACAGCACAAGACCTCTGAGGCCAGTGGTCATTGGGCACATGGGTATACGGGCATAAAAATGAAAAAAAACTTTGGAATGACAGCATGCATTTGTCTTTATGGTATTAATAGAAGTCCTGACTATTTCAGTTTTTTTGGATTGTATACATGGGGTAACACTATCTAATCATGCACTCCTCCCCATATCATATGGTGGTTTTAATCAGTTATCTGGATCCTGCATCATGCACCCAGTAGGCCTTAACCCCTTATGGACCAAGCCCATTTTGGCCTTAAAGGGGTATTCCAGGAAAAAAACTTTTTTTATATATATCAACTGGCTCCAGAAAGTTATACAGATTTGTAAATTACTTCTATTAAAAAAGCTTAATCCTTTCAATACTTATGAGCTTCTGAAGTTAAGGTTGTTCTCTGATGACACGTGTCTCGGGAAACACCCAGTTTAGAAGAGGTTTGCTATGGGGATTTGCTTCTAAACTGGGCGTTTCCCGGGACAGGTGTCATCAGAGAGGACTTAGACAGAAAAGAACAACCTTAACTTCAGAAGTTCATAAGTACTGAAAGGATTAAGATTTTTTAATAGAAGTAATTTACAAATCTGTTTCACTTTCTGGAGCCAGTTGATATATATAAAAAAGCTTTTTTTCCTGGATAACCCCTTTAAGGACGGGAGCATTTTTTGCACATCTGAACACTGTCACTTTAAGCATTAATAACTCTGGGATGCTTTTACTTATGAATTAGAAATACCCCATAAATGACCCCATTATAAAAACTTCACCCATCAAAGTATTCAAAATGATATTCAGTAAGTGTGTTAACCCTTTAGGTGTTTCACAGGAATAGCAGCAAAGTGAAGGAGAAAATTCAAAATCTCCATTTTTTACACTCTTATGTTCTTGTAGAACCAGTTTTTGAATTTTTACAATGGGTAAAAGGAGAAAATGCCCCCCAAAATGTAACCTAATTTCACTCAAGTAAGAAAATACCTCATATGTGGATTTAAAGTGCTCTTTGGGTGCACTAGAGGGCTCAGAAGAGAAGGAGCAACAATGGGATTTTGGAGAGTGAATTTTACTGAAATGGTTTTTAGGGGGCATGTCGCATTTAGGAAGCCCCTATGGTTCCATAACAGAAAGAAAAAAAAAAACACTGCATAATATTTTGGAAACTACACCCCTCAGGGCACGTAACAAGGGGTACAGGGAGCCTTAATACCCCACAGGTGTTTGACGACTTTTTGTTAAAGTCGGATGTGTAAATAAATTTAAAAAAATCACTAAAATGCATTTTTTCCCCAAATTTACTATTTTTACAAGAGGTTATGGGAGAAAATGCCCCAAAATTCGTAACCCCATTTCTTCTGAATATGGAAATACCCCATGTGTGGATGTAAAGTGCTCTGTGGGCGAACTACAATGCTCAAAAGAGAAGGAGCTTTTGAGCTTTTGGAGAGAGAATTTGTTTGGAATGGAAGTCTGGGGCCATGTGCGTTTACAAAGCCCCCATGGTGCCAGAACAGTGGACCCCCCATTATGTGACCCCATTTTGGAAACTACACCCCTCACATAATGTAATAAGGGGTGCAGTGAGCATTCACAGACTTTTGGAACAGTGGGATGTGCAAATGAAAAATTTAATTTTTCATTTTCACGGACCACTGTTCCAAAAATCTGTCACACACCCTGTGGTGCTCACTGCACCCCTTATTGCATTCTTTGAGGGGTGTAGTTTCCAAAATGGGGTCACATGTGGGGGGTCCACTGTTCTAGCACCACGGGGGCTTTGTAAACGCACATGGCCTTCAATTCCAGCCAAATTATCTTTCCAAAAGCCCAATGGCGCTCCTTCTCTTCTGAGCCCTGTAGTGCGCCCACAGAGCACTTTACGTCCACACGTGGGGTATTTATATACTCATAAGAAATGGTGTTACAAATTTTGGGGGGCATTTTTCCTATTATCTCTTGTTAAAATTAAAAATTTGGGATAACACCAGCATTTTAGTGAAAAAATTAAAATTTTTCATTTTCAACGAAAATTCTTCAAACACTTGTTAAGGCTCACTATACCCTTTGTTACATTCCTTAAAGGAGTAGTCCAGTGGTGAACAACTTATCCCCTATCCTAAGGATAGGGGATAAGTTTGAGATCACGGGGGGTCCGACCGCTGGGCCCCCTGCGATCTCCTGTACGGAGCCCCGACAGCACGCGGGAAGGGGGCGTGTCAATCTCCGCATGAAGCGGCAGCCGACACGCCCCCTCAATAAAACTCTATGGCAGAGCCGAAGCGCTGCCTTCGGCAATCTCCGGCACTGCCATAGAGATGTATAAATGGGGCGTGTCGGCCATCGCTTTGTGCGGAGGTCGACACCCACTATCTGGCCGGAGAGCCTGGCCCCCGTACAGAGAGATCGCAGGGGGCCCCAGCGGTTGGACCCCCCGCGATCTCAAACTTATCCCCTATCCTTAGGATAGGGGATACGTTTTTCACCACTGGACTACCCCTTTAAGGGGTGTCGTTTCCAAAATGGGGTCATGTGTGGGTGTTTTTTTTTTGTGTTTATGTCAGAACCGCTGTAACGATCAGCCACCCCTGTGCAAATCACCTCAAATGAACCTTGTTGTGCGCCCACAGAGCATTTTACATCCACATATGGGGTAATTGTGTTACAAATTTTGGGGGTCTTTTTTTCCTTTTACCTCTTGTGAAAATGAAAAGTTTGGGGCAATACCAGCAAGTTTGTGTAAAAAAATTTAAAGCAAGTGTAAAAAATTGATTAAATCTGCTGGAGCTGACCCCAACTTTACCTTTTCATAAGGGTAAAAGGAGAAAATGCCCCCCAAATGTTGTTAAGCAATTTCTCCCGAGTACGGAAATACGCCATATGTGGCACTAAACTAGTGCCTTGAAAAACGACAGGGCTCCGAAGTGAGAAAGCGCCATGCACATTCGAGGCCTTAATTAGGGATCTGCATATGGGTGGACATAGGGGTATTCTACACCAGTGATTCCCAAACAGGGTGCCTCCAGCTGTCCGCCAATGGCTGTCAATGGCTGTCCGCCAATACTGGGAGTTGTTGTTCTGCAACAGCTGGAGGCTCCATTTTGGAAACAGTGCCGTACCAGATGTTTTTCATTTTTATTGTGGTGGTGGTGGTTGGGGGGGCGGGGGACTGTGTAGGGGGACTCTTTATTTAGTAAAGTGTAGTGTAGTGTTTTTAGGATACATTTACATGGGCGGGATTTCACAGCAAGTTTCCCACTGGGAGATTGAGCTGCAGCGGAAAAGTTGCTGCAGCTCAAACGTGCAGTGAGAAACTCGCTGTAAACCCCTGCCCCTGTGAATGTACCCTGTACATTCACATGGGGGGGGGGGGGGCAAACCTCCAGCTGTTGGAAAACTACAACTCTCAGCATGCAGTGACAGCAGAAGGGCATGCTGGGACTTGTAGTTACGCAACAGCTGGAGACATACTGCTACAACTTCCAGCATGCCCTTTGGCTGTCTGTGCATGCTGGGGGTTGTAGTTATGCAACAGCTGAAGGCACACTGGTTGCAAACACTGTTTGTTACTTAAAGGGGTTGTGCGCTGCCCTAATTTTTGGAGCTCCGCTCACAGTGTTCGGAAGTTCATTACTCCGAACGCTGTGTGCGGGCTTCCGTGTTCGCAACTGCCGGGCGTGACGTCACGCCCAGCCCCTTGCTGGGCGAGACGTCACGAGGAGGCGGGCGAAACGTCACGGAAGCCCGCACACAGCGTTCGGAGTAATGAACTTCCGGACGCTGTGAGCGGAGCTCCAAAAGTCAGGGCAGCGCACAACCCCTTTAACTCAGTATTTCCCAACCAGTGTGCCTCCAGCTGTTGCAAAAATACAACTCCCAGCATGCATGGTCTGTCAGTGCATAATGGGAGTTATAGTTTTGCAACAGCTACAGGCACACGGGTTGGGAAACACGGAGTTAGAAAACAAACAATATTTCCAAACCAGTGTGCCTCCAGTTGTTGCAACATTACAACTCCCAGCATGCCCAGACAGTCGAAGGGCATGCTGGGAGTTGTAGTTTTGCAACAACTGGAGGAGAACAGTTTGGAGACCACTGTGTAGTGGTGTTCAAACTGTAGCCCTCCAGATGTTGCAGAACTTCAACTCCAAGCATGCCCAGACTGCCCAGGCATGCTGAGAGTTGTAGTTCGGCAACATCTGAAGGGCCAGAAGTTACATGCCTGGACTGTCTGGGCATGCTGAGAGTTGTAGTTTTGCAATATCTGATAGAGCACAGATTGGAGACCACTGCACAGTGGTCTCCAAACTGTGGCTCTCTAGATGTTGCAAAACTACAACTTCCAACATGCCTGGACAGCCAAAGTTGTAGTTATGAAACTCCTATAAGCAGCAGTGAAGATCCCTTTACAGTGATCTTCACTGCTGCCTCTAATGCCAATGTCGACACTGCCTCCTCCACCTGCCTGCCGCTGCTGCCTCCTCCACTTGCCTGATGCCGGTCCCCGCTGCCTGAGCCGGTCCTGCGCCGGTCCCAGGTATGTGCTGCCGGTCCCCACAGCTCTCGGGTTCATCTTCCCCCACTCTGCCTGGACTTCTAGTGGCGGGCAGAGTGGGGGGGGGGGGGGGGGGTTCTGAACTTTAACCCCCCCAGTCAGCTGAGACACTGTGATTGGTCCACAGGGACCAATCCAGTGATCACTGACCAGGACCATTCACAGATGGTTCTGGGGGGGCTTGCAGAAGTTGTCTCCCACCGATAACAGTGGGACTTCTGCCTGTTAACCCGTACGATGCTGTGCATCACTGGGTTAACTGAATGACTTATATAAATGGCAGGATGCGCGAACTACCAGCATAACCTGACGTTTATATGTCATTCTGCGGGAAGGGGTTAAAGGGGTACTCCGGCGGAAAACATTTTTTTTTTTTAAATCATCTTCTGCCATCTTTCTGTCAGTCCACAGTGCTCTCTGTTCACACCACTGTCTGTGTCAGGAACTGTCCAGAGCAGGATAGGTTTGCTATGGGGATTTGCTTCTACTCTGGACAGATCCTGACATGGACAGAGGTGTCAGCAGAGAGCACTGTGGACAGACAGAAAAGAAATTCAAAAAGAAAAGAACTTCCTCTGGAGTATACAGCAGTTGATAAGTGCTGGAAGGATTAAGATTTTTAAATAGAATTAATTTACAAATCTATTTTACTTTCTGGCACCAGTTGATTTAAAAAAAATATATATATGTTATCCACTGGAGTACCTCTTTAACCCCTTAAGGACCATGGACGTAAGCCTACGTCTAAGCACCCTGGTAGTTAAGGACCAAGGACGTACACGTACGTCCTTGGGGATTTCGGTCCCTGCCACGCGCCGGGTGGGGACCGAACCGGGGTGACTGCTGATATCGATCAGCAGTCACCCCGCGCAAATGCCCAGGGGAGTCATCAGAGCCCCCCATGTCGGCAATCGCCGCAAATCGCTAGTGAATTCACACTTGCGATTTGCATGATTCCGGGTCATTACGGGTCCATGGTGACCCTGAATATAAGGGGGATCGCAGTTCTCCAAGAGACCCACGATCCCCCTGAAGGGATAGGAGTGAGGTGGCAGGGGTGCTACCCCTCCTATCCCTGCTATTGGTCGTATAGACGCGACGACCAATAGCAGATCGGGAGCGGGGGGGGGGGGGGGGGGTTAACTTTCATTTTCCCCTTTCTGCCCACCCACAATAGGCGTGGCAGAACGGGGAAACCGAGGAGGACCGGCGCCGAAGTCCACTTACCCTGCGGGCGAGGCTGCGTGCGACGATCGGTGTCGGAGATTGGCGGGCGGCGATGTCGTGCAGCTGGCTCCCTGGATGCTACGGAAGCCGGTGAGTTGCCTAGCAACATCTTGAGGGCTACAATTTGAGACCACTATACAGTGGTCTCTATACTGCAGCACTCCAGATGTTGCAAAACTACAACTCCCAGCATGCCCAGACAGCTGTTTGAGCATGCTGGGATTTGTAGTTTTGCAACAGTTGGAGGGCGACAGTTTGAGACCACTATACAGTAGTCTCTAAACTATAGCCTTCCAGATCTTGCAAAACTACAACTCCTAGCATGCCCACACAACTGTTTGCTGTCTGGGCATGCTTGGATTTGTAGTTTTGCTAGATCTGGACAGCCACAGTTTGCAGTGGTCTCTATACTGTAGCTCTCCAGATGTTGCAAAACTGCAAATCCCAGCATGCCCAAACAGCAAACATCTGTCTCGGCATGCTGGGAGTTGTAGTTGCGTACCTCCAGCTGTTGCATAACTACATCTCCCAGCATGCCCTTCGGCGATCAGAACATGCTGGGAGTTGTAGTTTTGCAACAGCTGGTGGCACACTGGTTGGAAAATACTGAGTTAGGTAACAGAACCTAACTGAAGGTTTTCCAACCAGTGTGCCTCCAGCTGTTGCAAAAGTACAACTCCCAGCATGCACGGTCTGTCAGTACATGCTAGGAGTTGTAGTTTTGAAACAGCTGGAGATTCCCCCCCCCCACCCCATGTGAATGTACAGGGTACACGGACAGATTTACAGTAAGTTCCCTGCTTCAAGTTTAGGCTGCGACAAATTTTTCGCCGCAGCACAAACTCCTAGCGGGGAACTCACTGTAAACCTCCGCTAGTGCGAATATACCCTAAAAACACTACACTACACTACAATAACCCATAATAAAGAGTAAAACACTACATAAACAAGTACGGCAGTGTTTCCAAAACGGAGCTGCCAGCTGTTGCAAAACAACAACTCCCAGCATTTATGGACAGCCACTGGCTGTCCAGGCATGCTGGGAGTTTAGCAACAGCTGGAGGCACCCTGTTTGTGAATCTCTGGCGTAGAATACCCCTATGTGCACCCCTATGCAATCCCTAATGTAGTCCTCAAATTCGCATGGCCCTCTCTCACTTCTGAGCCCTGTCGTATTTCAAGGAAACAGTTTAGGGCCACATATGGGGTATCTCCGCACTCGGGAGAAATTGCACTACAAATTTTTTTTTTTTGGGGGGGGGGGGCTTTTTCTCCTTTTATCCCTTATGAAAAGGAAAAGTTGGGGTCTACACAAGCCTGTTAGTGTAAAAAAAAAAAAAATACGCTAACATGCTGGTGTTTCCCTTTACTATTTATTTTCACAAGAGGTAAAAGGAAAAAAAGACCCCCAAAATTTGTAACGCAATTTCTCCTGAGTACGGAAATACACCATTTGTGGGCATAAAATGCTCTGCGGGCGCACAACAAGGCTCAGGAGTGAGAGCGCACCATGTACATTTGAGGCCTAAATTGGTGATTTGCACAGGGGTGGCTGATTTTACAGCGGTTCTGACATAAACGCAAAAAAATAAATACCAACATGTGACCTCATTTTGGAAACTACACCCCTCATGGAATGTAACAAGGGGTATATTGAGCCATAACACCCCACAGGTGTTTGACAAATTTTCGTTAAAGTTGGATGGGAAAATTAAAAAAATTATTTTTTTTCACTAAAATGCTGGTGTTACTCTCAATTTTCCATTTTCACAAGGGAAAATAGGAAAAAAGCCTCCCAAAATCTTCTGAGTAAGAACATACCCCATATGTGGATGTAAAGTGCTCTGCGGGTGAACTACAATGCTCCGAAGAGAAGGAGCGCCATTGGGATTTTCAAGAGAAAATGTGTCCGTAATTGAAGGCCACGTGTGTTTACAACCCCCCCATAGTGCCATAACAATGGACCCCCCCACATATGAACCCATTTTAGAAACTACACCCCTCATGTAATGGGGTACAGTGAGCATTTACGCCCCACAGGTGTCTGACAGATTTTTGGAACAGTGGTCCGTGAAAATGAAAAATGTAATTTTTCATTTGCTCAGCCCACTGTTCCAAAGATCTGTCAAATGTCAATGGGGTGTAAATGCTCACTGCACCCCTTATTAAATTCTGAGAGGGGTGTAGTTTCCAAAATGGGGTCACATGTTGGGGGGGGGGTCCACTGTTCTGGCACCACGAGGGGCTTTGTAAACGCACATGGCCCCTGACTTGCATTCCAAACAAATTCACTCTTTTAAAGCTCAATGGCGCTCCTCCTCTTCTGAGCATTGTAGTTCGCCCGCAGAGCACTTGACGTCCACACATGGGGTATTTCCATACTCAGAAGAAATGGGGTTACAAATTTTGGGGGTAATTTTCTCCTATTACCCATTGTAAAAATATAAAATTTGGGGAAAAACCAGCATTTTAGTGAAAAAATCTTTTTTTTTTTTCATTTACACATCCAAATTTAACAAAAAGTCGTGAAATACCTGTGAGGTGTTAAGGCTCACTGTACCCCTTGTTACGTACCTTGAGGGGTGTAGTTTCCAAAATAGAATGCCATGTGGGTATTTTTGCTGTTCTGGCACCATAGGGGCTTCCTAAATGTGACATGCTCCCCAAAAACCATTTCAGCAAAATTTGCTTTCCAAAAGCCAAATGTTACTCCTTCTCTTCTGAGTATTGTAGTTCGTCCGCAGAGCATTTTACGTCCTAACATGGGGTATTTCCATACTCAGAAGAGATGGGGTTACACATTTTGGGGGGCATTTTCTCCCATTACCCTTTATAAAAATGGTAAATTTGGGGGGAAAATATTTTTTTCATTTACACATCCGACTTTAACGAAAAGTCGTCAAACATCTGTGGGGTATTAAGGCTCACTGGACCCCTTGTTACGTGCCTTGAGGAGTGTAGTTTCCAAAATGGTATGCCATGTGGGGGGGGGGGTTCTGCTGTTCTGGCACCATAGGGGCTTCCTAAATGTGACATGCCCCCCAAAAACCATTTCAGAAAAATTCACTCTCCAAAATCCCATTGTCGCTCCTTCCCTTCAGAGCCCTCTACTGCACCCGCCGAACACTTGACATGCACAAATGTATTGAGAGAAATTGAGTTACAAATTTTGAGAGGATTTTTCTCCTTTTACCCCTTGTAAAAATTCAAAAACTGGGTCCACAAGAACATGCGAGTGTAAAAAATTAAGATTTTGAATTTTCTCCTTCACTTTGCAGCTATTCCTGTGAAACACCTAAAGGGTTAACACACTTACTGAATGTCATTTTGAATACTTTGAGGGGTGCAGTTTTTCTAATGGGGTCATTTGTGGGGTATTTCTAATAAGGAAGCCCTATTAAATCCACTTCAAACTGAACTGGTCCATGAAAAATTCAGATTTTGAAAATTTTGTGAAAAATTGGAAAATTGCTGCTGAACTTTGAAGCCCTCTGATGACTTGCAAAAGTAAAACATGTCAACTTTATGATGCAGTAGACATATTGTATTTGTGAATCAAAATATTATTTACTTGGAATGTCTATTTTCCTTACAAGCAGAGAGCTTCAAATTTTGAAAAATGCTAATTTATAAATTTATTCATCAAATTTTGGAATATTTCACCAAGAAATGATGACAGTATTGACAAAATTTTACCACTAACATAAAGTAGAATATGCCTCGAAAAAAACAATCTCGGTATCAGAATGAAAGGTAAAAGCATCCCAGTTATTAATGCTTAAAGGTCAGATGTGCAAAAAAAAACTCTGGTCCTATAATGAAAAATTGCTTGGTCCTTAAGGGGTTAAGCCCAGAGGAGTTGAGTGAAAAGAATGTTAGGGTCCTATCGGAGGTCAACTCTGCATGGTGGATGGGAGATACGTTTTAATTAAAAAGAGCCCGAAATGTACTTCTATAGTTAATATAGCAGTGATGTAATTAAACATTTTCCATATCTACAGTGCTCATGTGCCTTAGCGTTTGCGGAGTGCTGCTGTAACGCTTCTATTGTGGGTATATGGGCCTGTCATCCCTGTAGCACTCTATACAAATCGATGAATCACCGCATTTAGAGGATTGACATCCAGCTATTTTGTTCTGTTCTGTAGCTAGTAAATACATAAAAAAAACAAATATGGCACAAAATAATTTTGTAGGATATATCCTTTTTAAATCAACAAAAAGTTAGCCCTATGTTGCATCTCCTTGGGCTTTTATGCAACCTGGACTTAACTAATGATAAACAATATTCTACATGCTTTGCATGTATCTAAAATTCTGCTCCCAAACTTTTTTATTTTACTATTTTAGTAACCATTGTCTAGTAAACAGAAATGGTATTAGTGCATAGTTATGATTCCTATTGAAAGTCATGTGACTCACCAAGGATGGGTAACCCCTGCTGGCCTGATAGAAAGGTGACAGAACATGCAGTATTGTAGCTTGGAGAGTATGGGACAATGTAGGTACATACCAGTAAAAATGACCATACTGACCCCAGTTCACTGCGACTCATGATGAACATGTCATTCTTGTGTTTGTTATTCTTTTAACAGTATCCCCAGCTCTACTTAATGATGATTGTTTCTGGCTGTTTTGATTATGTAAAAATATCCTTAACCCCTTGAGGGCACAGTGATTTTTTATTTTTGCACTTTTGTTTTTTCCTCCTCGCCTTCTAACACTTTCAATTTTCCAAATACAGACCCATTTGATGGCTTTTTTTTTTTGCAGTACCAAATGTACTTCCCAGTGACATTGCTCCTTTTACCACCAAATCTACGGTAAAACAAAACAAAAAATATTTGTTGGGCAAAATTGCAAATTTTGGGGGCTTCCGTTTTTACTCAATACACTTTTTGGTAAAAATAGCAAGTTAATAAATTACTATGCTTAAAATTGTCCTCTTCTGACCCCTATAACTCTATTATTTTCCCATATCGGGGGATGTATGAGAGCCAAATTTTTGCACCATGATCTGTAGTTTTTATCTACGCCCTTTTTGTTTTCATGGGACTTTTTGATCACATTTTATAAATTGTGTATATTGTTTGATTGGGAGTAGGTGGGTGTCCCTGAGGGGGATCTTCCAGGATTCTGGGGTTCCCCTCCGTGGCTTAGGGAGGATGTGAGTCATCTGGCCTCCTTGTTTTTAGTGTTTTTAATTGTGCTGTCTATTTGTTACATGCTGTGTACTACAATAAAGAATTAGTGAGATGGAATTGGTGTGCACCTATATACGGTATGTGCTTTTGCTTTTCTATGTTACTTTTGTCACTAAAATCACCCTGTCCCCACTCTGAAGGGTTAACGTAACAAAACCATGAAGGTTTCAAATTTTTTTTGAAATGACAGGTACACTTTAAAGGATCTGGATCTCACATCTTAGTACCAGATACCACAGGAGACAATATTAACTGGTGATTTTTATATTATGGTTGATGTATTGTATGTATTCAACCCATGCAGTAGTATTATTACTTGAAACTTCATTTTGGAATTACCCTTTAATTGCATAGTAGGCTAATGGCTACTGACCACCAATGAATTGAATACTTTGGTTTTTGCTTATCTCTAAAAGATAGTTTACTTTGATGGTAATAATTGTTAGCTTCGAATGTAGCTGCACATGAATGGGGTAGTTGCACCCTCTAGTGGTCAGTATGATTAGTACACATTATAGAATACAGTGCAGTGATTCCCTGACCTACGATGGCACTGACATACAATCATTTCAACATACGATGGCCTCTCAAAGGCCATCGAATGTTGAAGGCAGCATCAACATACGATGCTTTTATATGTCGGGGCCATCGCATAAACAGCTATCCAGCAGCGCAGACTGCTTCAGCTGCCGCCGGATAGCCATTTAATGTGCCCCGTGTGCTCCGGTGAATGTCACTCACCAGTCCCCGGCGTTCCGGACCGTCCTCTTCATGCTCCGCTGCATTCCCGTCGCTCTCCTTTGTCGTCATCATGTTGCCGCGCATGCCATCCCGTTATCCAATAGGAGCAGCGTGTGCAGAAACGTGATGACGGCGATGGAGAGCGACGATCTAGGGCAGCGGTGACGGTCCAGAGCGGCTAGGACACCCGGGGACGTGATGACGGCGATGGAGAGTGACGATCCAGGGCAGCGGTGACGGTCCAGAGCGGCGGGGACATGTGAGTATAACTTTCTATATTATTATCTGTGTGTTTTTTTTTTTTTCTTTTGTTTTCTTGTTTTGTTTTGTTTTTGCAGGGATAGCTGGAAGCATCAGCATGAAATGACAAGAAGAAAGGATGTCCAGCACTACAAAATCAGATAAAAAACAGGGATCTTCTGTATTCCAAATACACATACAGCGTAAAAGACAATAAGGGAAAGGACAAGATGTCTGTTGTGTTAGGAGGGTTCCCCTCATAGCAATTACTACGAGTAGGGTTACTCATAGCAATAGCTAACCCCTCCTTTTTTTCACTGCAAAGGTATTTGAAATAATGAAGATCCCTTGTTTTAATTCTGTATTTATTTTTTTTGGCATTATTTATTCATTTTTTGGTTCCGGGCTGCTCAACATATAGTTACATAGTTACATAGTTACATAGTTAGTACGGTCGAAAAAAGACATAGGTCCATCAAGTTCAACCAGGGAATTAAGGGGTAGGGGTGTGGCGCGATATTGAGGAAGGGATGAGATTTTATATTTCTTCATAAGCATTAATCTTATTTTGTTCCAGGAATAAGGAGCGACAATGGGATTTTGGAAAGTGAGTTTTTCTGAAATTGTTTTTGGGGGGCATGTCACATTTAGGAAGCCCCTATGGTGCCAGAACAGAAAAAAAAAAAAAACACATGGCATACTATTTTAGAAACTAAACCCCTCAAGGAACATAACAAGGGGTCCAGTGAGCCTTAATACCCCACAGGTATTTGACGACTTTTCATTAAAGTTGGATGTGTAAATGAAAGTCGGATGTGTAAATGCATTTTTTTATTTCACTAAGATGCTGGGTTTTCCTCAAATTTTACATTTCTACCAGGGGTAATAGGAGAAAATGTCCCCAAAATTTGTAACTCCATCTCTTCTGAGTATGGAAATACCCCATGTGTGGACGTCAAGTGCTCTGCTGGCGCACAACAAGGCTCAGAAGAGAAGGAGCGCCATTGATCTTTTGAAGAGAAAATTTGGAATTACATAGTATTTTGTATGGTTGAAAAAAGACATACGTCCATCAAGTTCAACCAGGGAATTGAAGTGAAGGGTGTAAGGGGATAAGGGGAAGGGATGTTGTTTTATAATTCTGCATAAACATTAATGTTATTTTGTTCCAGGAATGTATCTAACCCTGTTTTAAAGCTATTAATTGTTCCTGCTGTGACCAGTTCCTTAGGAAGACTGTTCCATAAGTTCACAGTTCTGATGGTAAAGAAGGTGTGTCGTTCCTTTAGACTAAACTTTTTCTTCTCCAGACGGAGGGAGTGCCCCCTCGTCCTTTGGGGGGATTTAACCTGGAACAGTTTTTCTCCATATTTTTTGTATGGGCCATTAATATACTTATATACGTTTATCATATCCCCCCTTAAACGTCTCTTCTCAAGACTAAACAATTGTAACTCCTTTAATCGTTCCTCGTAGCTAAAATGTTGCATGCCCCATATTAATTTAGTTTGCACGTCTCTGCACCCTTTCCAGCTCCGCAGTGTCCCTTTTATGGACAGGTGACCAAAATTGAACAGCATATTCCAGGTGAGGCCGTACCAATGCTTTATAAATGGGGAGTATTATGTCCCTGTCCCTTGAGTCCATGCCTCTTTTTATACATGACAATATCCTGCCGGCCTTGGAAGCAGCAGCCTGACATTGCATGCTATTCTGTAGTCTGTGATCTACAAGTACACCCAGATCCTTCTCTACCAGTGACTCTGCCAGTTTAATCCCCCCTAAGACATACGATGCATGCATGTTATTAGTACCCAGATGCATAACTTTACATTTATCCACATTGAACCTCATTTGCCAAGTGGATGCCCAGACACTTAGTCTATCCAAGTCATCTTGTAACCTATACACATCCTCTATAGACTGTACCGTGCTACAAAGCTTGGTGTCATCTGCAAAGATAGAAACAGAGCTGTTAATACCATCCTCTATATCGTTGATAAATAAATTATACAACAGCGGGCCCAGTACAGAACCTTGGGGTACACCACTAATTACCGGGGACCAATCAGAGTACAAATCATTGACCACCACTCTCTGGGTACGATCCATGAGCCAGTGTTCAATCCAGTTACAAACTAAAGTTTCCAAGCCCAAAGACCATAACTTACCTGTCAGACGTCTATGAGGGACAGTATCAAACGCTTTGGCAAAATCCACAAACACTATATCCACAGCCATTCCTCTGTCAAGGCTTCTACTCACCTTTTCATAAAAGCAAATTAGATTGGTTTGACAACTTCTGTCCTTTGTAAACCCATGCTGGCTATCACTTATAATACTATTATCCCCTATGTATTCCTGTATGTAATCCCTTATAAATCCTTCAAAAATGTACCCACAATGCACGTTAAACTTACAGGTCTATAATTGCCTGGCGAAGACCTAGAGCCCTTTTTGAAGATTGGCACCACATTCGCCTTGCGCCAGTCCCTTAGCACAATACCAGACACCAGAGAATCTCTAAATATCCTGAACAAGGGTACAGATATTACCGAACTTACCTCTCTAAGAACTCTTGAGTGTAGTCCATCCGGCCCTGGAGATTTGCTTACATTTATATTACTTAACTTACCTTGTACCATTTCTACATTAAGCCAGTTCAGTACATTACATGATGTATTACCAGCACTGACCTGGCCAATGTCAGCTCCTCCTTCTTCCATAGTATATACAGAACTAAAGAACCCATTCAGTAGCTCCGCCTTCTCTTGATCGCCTGTGACAACCTCCCCATTATCATTATTAAGGGGTCCTACATGCTCTGTCCTTGTTTTTTTTGTATTTATATATCTAAAAAAATATTTAGGATTAGTTTTGCTTTCTTTGGCCACCTGTCTCTCATTTTTACAGTTTTTATTAAGCTCTTTGTACTGTTTAAATGTTATAGCTGACCCATCAGATTTGAATTTTTTGAAGGCTATTTTTTTGTTGTTTATTGCTCTTTTAACATCATTTGTCAGCCATGTAGGATTTAGTTTTAACCGTTTCTATCTGTTCCCCTTTGGTATATATTTAGCTGTATAGTTATTTAGAGTTGATTTAAAGATGTCCCATTTACCTTCTGTATCAGTATTTGAGAACACCTCCCCCCAGTCTATGTCCTGCAGTGCAGATCTCAGCCCAGGGAAATTTGCCTTTTTAAAGTTATATGTTTTTGCCTTCCCCGTCTGTCTTTGTTTGCACAGCCCAGTGTTCCAAAGATCTGTCAAACACCAGTGGGGTGTAAATGCTCACTGCACTCCTTATTAAATTCTTTGGGGGGTGTAGTTTCCAAAATGAGGTCACGTGGGGGGGGGGGGGGGGTCCACTGTTCTGGCACCACGGTGAGCTTTGTAGATGCACAAGGCCCCCGACTTCTATTCCAGCCAATTTCTCTCTCCAAAAGCTCAATGGCACTCCTTCTCTTCTGAGCATTGTAGTTCGCTCGCAGAGCACTTTACATCCACATATTGGGTATGTTCTTACTCAGAAGAAATGGGGTTACAAATTTTGGAGGGCTTTTTTCCTATTTTCGCTTGTGAAAATTAAAAATGTTGGGTAACACCAACATTTTAGTTAAAAAAAATTCTATTTTAATTTTCCCATCCAACTGTAACGAAAATTCGTCAAACACCTGTGGGGTGTTAAGGCTCACTATACCCCTTGTTACGTTACGTGAGGGGTGTAGTTTCCAAAATGGGGTCACACGTGGATATATATTTTTTTGCGTTTATGTCAGAACCGCTGTAAAATCAGACACCCCTACGCAAATCACCAATTTAGGCCTCAAATGTACATAGTGCACTCCCAATCCTGAGCCTTGTTGAACATCCGCAGAGCATTTTACACCCACATATGGGTTATTTCCATACTCACGAGAAATTGTGTTACGAATTTTGGGGGTAATTTTTTTCTTTTACCTCTTGTAAAAATAAAAAGTACGGGAAAACACCAGCATGTTAGTGTAAAAATGTTAATTTTTTTTAAACTAACATGCTGGTGTAGACCCCAACTTTTCCTTTTCATAAGGGGTAAAAGGAGAAAAAGCCCCCCAAAATTTGTAATGCAATTGCTCCCGAGTACAGAAATACCCCATATGTGGCCCTAAACTGTTTCCTTGAAATACGACAGGGCTCTGAACTGAGAGCACCATGCGGATTTGAGGACTAATTTCATTTACACATCTGACTTCAACGAAAAGTCCCCACCTGTGGGGTGTTAAGGCTCACTGTACCCCTTGTTACGTGCCTTGAGGGTTGTAGTTTCCAAAATAGTATGCCATGAGGGTTTTTTTTGCTGTTCTGACGTCCACACATGGGGTATTTCCATACTCAGTAGAGATGGGGTTACAAATTTGGGGGGACATTTTCTCCTATTACCCCTTGAAAAAATGTAAAATTTCGGGGAAAACCAGCATTTTAGTGAAAAAAAACTTTTCATTTACACATCCAACTTTAACTAAAAGTCGTCAAACACCTCTGGGGTGTTAAGGTTTACTGGTCCGCTTGTTACGTTCCTTGAAGGGTTTAGTTTCCAAAATAGTTGCCATGTGTTTTTTTTTTTTTGTTTTTTTTTGCTGTACTGGCACCATAGAGGCTTCCTAAATGTGACATGCCCGCCAAAAACCATTTCAGAAAAACTCACTCTCCAAAATACCATTGTTGCTCACAGAAGGACCTCTTCAGTCTACTGGAAGCAAGAGAGTGCAGCAAGATGGCTGGACAAGGTGCATTCGAGAGCTCCAGTATGGAGTGCAGTGCCAGTGATGTCGCGGCGGCTGCCGCCAAAGTCTTTCAAGCCCTGGCCAAGCACCTCCAGAAGTTGCCGGGGGAGGAGCAATGCCTGTACCAGGGGCGGACAAATCACATGTGCAGCATGTTCAGCTGCACAGGGGCCCGCCACTACACATGGACCCTCAGGCACTGGCCAAGGGCCCCCTTGAGAGAGAGGTGCAGCTGGTGAGGATCCAGGACAGTTGTCCCGATCCCAACTCAGACAAGCGCTATATTTTTTTTACAATCCCTGCGCTGCTCCTGCTCCGGTATCATTAGGGAGACAGGCAGTAGCGCAGGGATGAAGGTATCTGATTCATGGCTCCGCCCCCAGCACAGGAAGAGGATGGAGGCTGAGAGCTGACAGGCCTCCCAGGAGCACAGCGGCTGTGAGGGGAAGTTATGTCCCCTGTCCTGCCTCTCTTCTCACTAGCAGTATAACCTGGGGCTGGGGGGTAGCAGCCCAGTGGGGTCACTTTCCCTGCTCCGGTGTCCACAGGTCACCTACAGGTCACATTACAAGAACAATTTTTGGGAAAAATTTCGAAAAATCGCGGTAAAACTGCGCCATTTTTGCCGCGATTTTTCAAAAATTGTTTATGTAATGTGACCTGTAGGTGACCTGTGGACCCCAGAAGAGGGAAAGAGACCCCACTGGGGCCACAAAATGTGGACACACTGCTTGTTTATTTATCATTAATCCATTAAGGCAGTGTTTCCCAACCAGGGAGCCTACAGCTGTTGCAAAACTACAACTTCCGGACAGCTAAAGACTGTCCAGGCATGCTGGGAGTTGTAGTTTTGCAACATCTGGAGGCACACTGGTTGGTAAACACTGAGATAGATAGATTGACTGGGCATAGATCAGTGTTTTTCTACCATGGTGCCTCCAGCTGTTGCAAAACTACAGTCCAGGCATGCTGGGAGTTGTAGTTTTGCAATAGCTGGAGACACCCTGGTTGGAAAACACTATCTATCTACCTATCGATCTATCCATCCCACAGGGTGCCTCCAGCTGTTGCAAAACTACAACTCCCAGCATACCTCAACAGCCAAAGGCCCAGGAGTTGTACAACTCCCAGCATACCTCAACAGCCAAAGGCCTTTGGCTGTTGAGGTATGCTGGGAGTTGTAGTTTTGCAACAGCTGGAGGCACCCTGTGGGATGGATAGATCGATAGGTAGATAGATAGTGTTTTCCAACCAGGGTGTCTCCAGCTGTTGCAAAACTACAACTCCCAGCATGCCTGGACTGTAGTTTTGCATTATCTGGAGGCACCCTGGTTGGTAAAAAGATATCCATGTCCTATCTATCATCTATCTATTTATCTGTCTACTGTATATATCTTATATCTATCTATCTCTATCTATCATCTATCTAGCCATCTAATATCTTTCTATCTATCTATCTCACATCTATCTATCTCATATCTATCTATCTATCTCACATCTATCTCATATCTATCTATTTATCTATCTATCTATCTCATAGCTATCTATCTATCTCATATCTATCTATCTCATATCTCATATTTATCTTCTACCTGAACAATTGATGTATGGGGAGGGGGGGTGCCCAGGCACGTTCTTTGCACAGGGGCCCTGTGCTGTCTGTGTCCGCCCCTGATCTGTACGTTCCGCTCCCTGAAACCGACAACAACTGGCCAATATCTGCAGTCTGCTTAACGCCTCAAGGAACTCTTCCAGAGGGGAATCACCGGTGCGGTTGTCTCCATATCACAGGACCTGGGATCTTGGGCTGAGATCGCAACGGAGGAGTCCAGCATAAGTACCCCGGTGGAAGCAGACTTCTCTACCCTGTCCACCGAAACCAGCGCCAGGTCCAGAGTCACCCCAATTGCCCCGGAGAGTGTTTGCTGATGACCCCCGAATTATTCAGTAAATGCGTTAGCGTTTCCTGCCCCTGCCTGGGGCATCCCCCAATCCATGCAGCCTTGTCTGAGAGGGCTGAACGTGAAGCCCATATGACTGCAATAATTGAGGAAATGAGGGAACAGAGGAGGCAGGAGTATCGTCCCAAAGAACTGCCTTATGAGGTGCGACAAGCACAACAGAGGGACACCAAACATCTTGAAAATGTGTATATTAGAATGTTGAAGCATCCCAAACCAGGAGAGCCACCCCTAGTTAGGCAAAGAGCCATGGTGATCAAATTTGACAGTCAGTGTGTTTGGCACGTTGATGGACTGCCACAATGGTGGCACTATCTTGGTCAATAGAAGAGCGACTATCTCCAAACCCACCTACACTCCCCAGAGAGTGAGGAGATAGTGGAATATACTCCAGTCAAGAGTGCCCGAGGGGAATGGGTGGCAGCTGTTACCCAACCATAGAACCCCACACAGCTCCCCCTCCCAGCAGCCGGCTCTCTGAAGTTTAAAGGGCCAGTGCACCATTAATTGGTGCCTGGCCCAATTAAGTGTAATCACTCCCTACACATAAAAACCCACTCCCCCTTCCTGTCCTTGCCGGATCTTGTAGCCCTAGAGCCATTTTGTGTGTATCCCTAGCCTGTGTTTCTAGACCCTTGCCGTTGCTGCCTTAACCTCTTGCTACATCCGACCTTGCCTTCGCCTTGTCCTTGTGTACCACGCCTATCTCAGCTGTCAGTGAGGTCAAGTCACTATCAGGGGATATGACCTGGGAGTTACCGCCGCAGCAAGTCCATCCTGCCTTGCGGCGGGCTCTGGTGAAAACCAGTAACTTCTTAGAACCGGTCCCCTGGTACGGCCCACGCCATCGCCTCACTGACACGGAGGATCCACTACCCGTATCCTACCCGCATACCGGTCCGGTTCCTGACACAGATCCTTTTGGCCTACTGTCTCCTAAAGTAAAGGGTGAAGTCGAAGAAGAGCAATTTTTGCTTGAGTTGCCCGTCACAACTCCAAAGTATGTGTCTGAATCAAGGAAGAAGTCTGCAGCAGATGTTCCCCGGCCTACTCCTGGCGTTGAGGAGGTTTGGCCGCCCCAACGGTCACCAACTAAAGTACCTCGGCCTACTCCTGCTGAGGAGGAGGTTTGGCCAGCTCATCAGGCACCAACAGTCTGTCCCTAGTGGTGCCAGCTGCTCCTGTTTAAATGGCGGTTACAAACTTACAATAAGCCCCACCATCTCCCATTTCAGTCTCAGCAAGGTGTCGTGGAACACCAATGTAAATCCAATGCAATCCAGAGGACCCCGCTTCATGTCCCAGCCCAGGAAGACCGAAGATCGGCGAGGATGGGAAGGAAAGTATCTCATCTGAGTATCCTTACAGCAAAAAGTGCCTAACTGTTATAATTTTGTCTCACTGACAGTAAAGTAAATTGGAGCGCTGTTTTGTTCTCTGTTTTCAATTTCTGCAATGTTCAAGAAAATGTTCCTGGCAACCATGCCAAGAACTCTAACCATATTCTTTAGTATGTACCCGACTTCGGCCCTGAACTTCTAAGACTTACAGTACCTAGAACTCTTACAGGGTACTACATTAAATCACAGGGCAAAATAACAAAAGTGATGATGAAGTGTTAACATGGGTCAAGTTATAAAAAGTTTAACATAATGATGATGATTGCAGAAGTGCTAATGGGCTAGGATTGTACAAAATGTATATAAAGATGTTTATGCTGATTTATAGAGATGGGCAAATTTTTCAAATATTCGATTTGGCCGATTTGCCAAATTTTTCGAAAAAATTTGGTTCGATTCGAATATATTTGCGGTGACCTGCTGTTAAAAACTACTATTTTCGGGCTACAGAGAGTCTCAATAAGGGTGTAGAACAATTTGCCTTACTGTAACACGCATAGGGAGTGTTCTGGGGTAATGAAATAATACTGTTATTCAGTATGACATGCAGATTACAGGCGTCACTTTTAGAATCACTGCCGCAGAGCGGCACAATGACAGAGTCTGGATGTTGCAGCAGAACACTCAATAAATGTGTGTTTATATATCCCTACTTTTACACAGGCCACTATACTAAACAGAAAACATGTACAACAGCGGGGTGCGTCTATATTTTAGTTTTTATAGAGAAATACGCTCCTATATGGCTGCATCAGAAACTTGTGGATGTCAAGTCTGGGCAGGGAAAGAGTGCAGCCCTGAACTCACCCATAGCCTCTGTTACTGCCTACTTACGTAACCGCCCTTATATAGGTCCCTTCCTATATAAGTGATGGCCGTAACAGTCAACACAATAAACTACAATAATACAGGCACAAGACAGGGTACAGTAGGGAGCAGATAAACTAACAGAATCAAAACTAACACACACAGAGTAAGTCAATGTCCACTATCCATGTTAAAACCAAGAGTTGTAAAAAACTAAATGCTGAAATAAGTTGAAAAGTAAAGCCAAAAGTCACAGATACCAGGTAAAGATGAACAAATAGGGTAAATTGCTAGCTACAGGAGTTGGACTCTTTCGCAGGCACTGAATGAGAGCAAACTGCCAGGTTAAATAGGAAACCCAGCAGGTGCTCTCATCAAAAGGTCAGCTGACCAGCCAGACAGCTAAGCGTATATCGGCAAAAAAAAAAAAAAAAAAAAAAGAACCTGTCAAAACCTTTTAACCCTATAGGTTCTGACAGCGGAACATTCAATGTGTGTGTGTATATATATATATATATATATATATATATATATATATATATATATATGAAGGTGGTGGGACAGCACCGGGGTTCAACCCCTGTGCCCGTGGTTGGCCAGGCAGCCAGCCCAGGATATTTGTACAAGCAGTCCAAAATCACAGCACCAGACAGGTAGGTCAAGGATCTTCAAAGAAACTGGGTAGTCTTTATTAACCCCACATCAAGAGCAACGTTTCGGCAGTAGTAGCCTTTGTCAAGCATAACAAGTTTGTGAACAGTGTACATATATATATATATATATATATATATATATATATATCACAGATACATTTCATTGGTCATAACACAAGTGACATACATGTGCAATCAATTAAAACCACACCTCTACTGAAATATCATTGGTGCGATCATCTACCTCTACTAATGATGTCAGGTTGGTATAGCAACCTCACATATACAAAGCAATAATTGCTGTTATAAAGTGGCCAGTGTTATAAAACCCTAGAGGTTCTGACAGCGGAACATTCAATG
This sequence comes from Hyla sarda, assembly GCF_029499605.1. Classification (NCBI taxonomy): domain Eukaryota; kingdom Metazoa; phylum Chordata; class Amphibia; order Anura; family Hylidae; genus Hyla; species Hyla sarda. The sequence continues at coordinate 123,599,000 of NC_079194.1, read as the reverse complement.
TGTATATATATATATATATATATATATATATATTTATCCCTACTTTTACACTAACAGGCCACTATATGCTTGAAACAGAAAATAAGTACAACAGCGGAGTGCGTATATATTTCACTTTTTTCTAGAGTAATGCGCCCCAGTATGGTTGCACCAGAAATAAGTGTAACAATCTAGTGCGTAAGTCTTTTAGTGCTTTTACACTTACTGACCCTCATTAGTTTTAACCAGAAAAAAACGCAGAACTGCAGAGCGCATATATATTCCCCTTTTTTAGAGTAATGCGCCCCAGTAGGGTTGCACCAGAAATAAGCGTAACAATCTAGTGCGTAAGTCTTTTAGTGCTTTTACACTTACTGCCCCCTATTAGTTTTAACCAGAAAAAACATAGAACAGCGTAGTGCGTACATTTTTCACTTTTTTTTTACAGTAGTACCCCCCAGTACGGTTGCAACAGAAAAAAGCGTACTCTCTTTCTCTCTCTGAACTGTCCCTGCCTGCACTATGGTTGCTTGCAGTCTTTGAATGGGGAATGGCATACTATGAAACGACTTCTAATCTCTCCCTGCCTGCCTGCAGTGATGCAGGCTTGAGGTCAATGGATTTCCCCAGTGCTGATCTGCATTGTCAGCAACGCTGATTAGTAACCACACAGTGTCTGCTCTCTCTCTAGCCAGAACGAATGCGGGCTTGAGGTGAATGGATTGCCCGCTGTAAAGATCTGTATTGTCATTAATGGTGATTAGTGCCCACACACAGTCTCTGCTCTCTCAGCAAAACATCCGGGAAATGCCCATCTTTGGCAATGGCTGCCAAATATATAGGTGTCACGTACCAAAAAAAAATCTTTTCCCCCGAACAAGCTTGGAGGCTAGGATTTCTTTAACAGTAAAAACATCAAAGGTACCAGTGACAGGGGTGGGAGAAAGAAGTTTGAGAGAGAAGCGATTAAAGATAGCAGATTTGAGAAGGGAGACATGAAAAGAGTTATGAATTCTGAGGGAGGGAGGAAGATGGAGCTGGTAGGACACCGGATTAATGCGGCTCTTGACTCTGAAAGGACCTAGGTAACGAGGATCCAGCTTGTAATTTGGTACCTTGAATCTGATGTACTTCGAGGAGAGCCACACCTTGTCACCGGGACGGAATTCTGGAGGAGCTCTACGACTCTTATCGGCCTGGAGCTTCATACGGGCCGAGGCCTTGAGGAGGGCTGAGTGAGTCTCTCGCCAAACAGATGAGAAGTCCAGAAGGAGTTCCTCTACCGCTGGTACAGAGGAGGGAGCAGAGATCCTAGGCAGAGGAGGCAGAAGATGACGACCATAAACCACAAAAAATGGAGACTTGTTGGTAGCGGAAGATTGCTTGAAGTTATATGAGAGCTCTGCCCAAGGGAGAAAGTCCGACCAATCATCTTGGCGGGCGGACACAAAATGGCGAAGATAATCTTCCAGAGTCTGGTTCACCCGTTCTACTTGGCCGTTGGACTGTGGGTGATACGAGGAAGAAAAGTCCAGCTTGACTCCGAGTTGACCACAGAGAGCCCTCCAAAACTTGGAAAACGAACTGCACCCCACGGTCAGAGACGATGTGTCTGGGAAGACCGTGGAGGCAGAAGATGTGTTGAAAAAATTGTTTGGCCAACTGAGGCGCGGACGGGAGACCAGGCAGGGAGACAAAATGAGCCATCTTCGAGAATCGGTCAACCACGACCCAAATGACTGTCATACCATGGGAGGAGGGGAGATCCGTGATAAAGTCCATGGCGATGTGTGACCAAGGGGTCTCTGGAACAGGAAGAGGCAGAAGAAGGCCAGCATGTTTCTGACGAGGAGTCTTGTCACGGGCGCAGATCGCACAGGACTGGATGAATTGTGTGACGTCTCTCTCAAGCGAAGGCCACCAATACCTTTGAGAAATTAATTGAAGAGACTTCTTAATCCCAGGATGACCGGCCAGAAGGGAAGTGGCAGGGACACAGTGGGGGAATCAGGAACCAGCGCATCAATTATTGGCGCGCTGGCCCTTTACATCTACCATAGACGGCGCGCGCACGCCCTGGGGAGTGGGGCCGCGCGAGCCGGAATGCCGAGGACGGGGCCGCAGTGCGCTGGAGCACAGGTGAGGAGGGGGACGCGGCGCGTGAGCGGTGGCCAGCCGCCACGCGAGCCCCATCCCCTGGACAGTAGGACCCGCGCTCCCGGTCAGTGTCTCTGACCGGGAGACGCCGGGGACCGGGGGCAACGGAGGTAGGCAGCGGGCGCTCCGATCCGGAGGCGGGGATCGGAGCGCTCGCTGTAACAAGCCACAAGTTATGGTTTTGCCCCTGGAAGACTTCTGAGTTAGTACCGCTCCAGCTCCCACCGAGGACACATCCACTTCAAGATAAAATGGCTTGGAGGGATCTGGCCGGGAGAGAACAGGTGCAGATGCAAAGGCGGCTTTCAGGGACTGAAAAGCCTCTTCAGCGTGAGGAGGCCAGGACTTTGGATTGGCACCCTTTTTAGTTAGAGCCACAAGAGGAGCCACTAGGGTGGAATAATGAGGAATAAACTGTCTGTTATAATTGATAAAACCCAGGAATCTTTGTATGGCTCGGAGACCAGAGGGGCGTGGCCAGTCTAGAACTGCAGATAACTTGGCAGGATCCATTTGCAGACCTTGGGCAGAGATGATATACCCCAGGAATGGCAAGGAGGTACGTTCAAACAGACATTTCTCAATTTTGGCATAGAGGCGGTTACTTCTGAGTCGGGTGAGAACTTGCCGGACATGGTCTCGATGTTGCTCCAGATTGGATGAAAAAATAAGGATATCATCCAGATTGTAAGCCCCGCGGAGATACAACTTGGTGACGATCTTGGCTCCTCTGAGACGGCCAAAGAGCTCAGAGATTAGTGGCAGAGGGTAACGGTTTTTAATGGTAATTTTATTGAGTCCTCTATAATCAATACAGGGTCGGAGAGAACCATCTTTTTTAGACACAAAGAAAAACCCGGCTCCAGCAGGAGACGAAGACTTTCTAATAAAACCTCTCTGTAAATTCTCACGTACATAGTCCAACATGGCCTGAGTCTTTAGAGGTGAGAGAGGATAGATTCTGCCCCGAGGAGGAGTAGAGTCCGGTAACAGGTCAATGGGACAGTCATATGGCCTGTGAGGAGGAAGAGTCTCCTCTTGTTTTTTGCAGAAGACGTCCGCAAATTGATGGTAAGGCTTGGGGAGACCTGGTGGCGGAGGAACAGGTGGGACCCGTTTGATAGGAGATGGCTTGAAGCACCGGTCAGGGCAGGAGGAACCCCAACGCAGAATCTCTCCGGTGGACCAATTCAAGACAGGAGAATGGCGTTGCAACCACGGCAACCCCAGCAGGAGTTCGGATGAGCAGAAGGGAAGAACAAGAAATTCCAGAGTCTCGGTATGGAATATCCCAACGTCCATCCACAGGGGCTGGGTGCGGTATTGTACCGTAGCAGAGAGTTTCTCCCTGTTGACCGTAGAAATTAGGAACGGCTTGGGTAGACGGGTAATAGGAATTTGATACTTGTCGACCAAGGAGGCATGGATGAAGTTGCCGGCTTAGCCGGAATCCAAGAAGGCGGCAGCAGAGAAGAAGGACTTAGATGAAAGGAACAACTGCACGGATATCATGAGGCGTGGAGAGGAAGAATCCACACCTAGTAATGCCTCTCCCACATCCACTAGGTGCGAGTGTTTCCCGAACGTGGAGGACGAAGAGGACAGTCCTTAAGGAAATGCTCAGTACTAGCACAGTACAAACACAGATTCTCGTCTCTACGACGGCTCCGTTCTTGCGGGGTCAGGTAAGACCGGTCCACCTGCATGGCCTCCACAGCGGAAGACCCAGAGACAGGTAGAAGTGGACGCTGGAACACTGGAGTCAGACGAGGGCAGCGTTTTAGACGAGCTTTTTCCTTTTCAAGATGGAGTTCCTCTTGTCTTTCAAAGAAACGTTTGTCAATCCTTGTAGCTAGCAAGATGAGGTCACTCAGGGTGGTAGGCAGATCACGTGCAGCAAGGATGTCTTTAATGTCAGAATTAAGTCCCTTCTTAAAGGAAGCACAAAGAGCTTCATTATTCCAGTTCAGCTCGGAAGCAAGGGTGCGTAACTGGGCGACATAGTCCCCCACGGTAGAATTTCCTTGGGACAAGTTTAGCAAGGCAGTCTCTGCGGAGGTAACCCGGGCCGGTTCCTCAAAAACACTACGAAGCTCTTGACAAAAACTTTGGACAGAAGCAGTGGCTGGATCAGCGCGGTCCCAAAGCGGTGTAGCCCAGGCCAGGGCCCTCCCGGAGAGCAGACTGAGGATGAAGGCTACCTTGGCTCGCTCAGACAGAAACTGATCAGACAGTAGCTCGAGGTGAAGAGAGCACTGAGACAGGAACCCTCGGCATAGATTAGGATCTCCGTCGTATTTGTCTGGAAGAGACAAACGGATTCTGGCTCCAGTGGCAACCGCAGGCGGAGGTGATGCAGCAGGTGCAGGTGGAGGTGCAGGCTGTTGCTGAGCAGGCAGGAGCTGTTGCATCATGGCGGTCAACTGGGCCAGCTGCTGACCTTGCTGGGCTACAATGGATGTGAGGTCCGCTAGACTTGGCAGAGGAACATCAGCGGGATCCATGGCCGGATCTTACTGTCACGTACCGGCAGTACTGGTAGTGGATCCTCTGAACCAGAGAGGCGATGACGCGGGTTGTACCAGAGGACCATTTCTAAGTGGTTATTGGTTTTCACCAGTGCCCGCCGCAAGGCGGGATGGACTTGCTGCGGCGGTAACCACCAGGTCGTATCCTCCAGTAGCAACTCGACCTCTCTGGTGGCTGATATGGAGTGGTACACAGGGAGCAGGCAAGAGCGTAGTCGGACGTAGCAGAGGTCAGGGCAGGCCGCAAGGGTTCACAGGCGAGTATACGGTAGCAATGGGTATGGCAACTGGCAAGGCAATAATCACTGTAGGGAACGCTTTCTCAGAGGCACAAGGCACAAAGATCCGGCAGGGGTAGGAAGGGGCAGGTGCCTTTTATTGGGTAATCACAATGGGAGGTGTGGAACCAGCGCACAAATTACCGGTGCACTGGCTCTTTAAATTTACTGAAGCCGGCGCGCAAGCGCCCTAGAGAGCGGGGCCGCGCACACCGGGACCAGGGGAGATGAACGGGGACGCGGTGCGTGAGCGGGGACCAGCCGCCATGCTAGCCGCGTCCCTGCCACAGTGAGACCCGCGCTCCCGGTCAGTGTGTTTGACCGGGAGACGCCGGGACCCCAGCACGGAGGACACAGGCAGCGGGCGCTCAGGTCCAGAGGTGGAGACCGGAGCGCTCTCTGTGACAATAGGGCTGTGACATCACAGGACTGGCTGCCTGCTGATAGGCTGCATGCTACCATGTGATTCAGGGTGATCCCACCTACCCGCCTTGCCCAATGTCCTCACACATTTTAGCCCCCCGGCCCGCACAAAATGTAGTGAATGAAGCAATTCGTTACCACAAAGTGCAAGGAAATTCGGATTCATACAGAATCGATTTTGTCATGAAATTCGGGACAAATTCGGCTTCGTCAGCTTCGATTCGCCAATCTCTATTGACTTATACTGTGTCTCATGTCTTTCTTCCAGCCAATTAAGGTGTGCAGGAGGTATCCTGACCAAGAATAGCAGTACCTTGTGGCTAGAATTTGCACATAAGCCAAGTGTATATATTTCAAGTCAGTAATGAAATGTATATTGTTACAGTAGGTTTGTATAGCCTTAAGGAAAAGTACATATGCTTAACAATTTCGTGTACAGTCAGAAAAGTAAAGTAAGTAAAATGTATAATAGTCAGAAATGTATATAATGCATATTATGTACAGATAGTGAGTTAATGTACAGTATTAAAATGTCTCAAGTCAGGACTGTTATCTCATAGTCAATATATTTATATGTATTGTCAATACTAATTGTTTTTCCTGTCCACTGTGCACAGGGTTCTCTTGTGGCCAGAGAAAGCACCTGGTAAGTGAAAATAGCACCTTAAGTGGAAGTCATTGTTGTCCGTACCTCAATATACAAAAAAAAAAAAATTCTATGTTTCAGGAAGAAGTAGCAAAAAGCCGATGGGCCCCGTAGCACAGGCATCTGGATAGAAAGCCTCTGGCAACCCGATCTGAAATACGTCTAGTCAATTCATACATAAATTTTAAAAAAATAGGCTGTATATAGTTACGTGTATACTTATGTTATTGCCATCTACAAGTGCTCATAAGTGTAACGACGGCAGTTGGCACAGTTGGCTCGCACAGCTCTCTCTCCTCATTGCAGACTTTGGAATGTGGCTCCTGCACGGACTCATTCAGCACCTGTCTCTGGTGCACCTAGTAGGGGCCGCACAAAGCTTGTCTCTTTAACCCCTTAAGGAATGAGCCCTTTTTCACCTTAAGGACTGGGCCATTTTTTGCAATTCTGACCACTGTCACTTTAAACATTAATAACTCTGGAATGCTTTTAGTTATCATTCTAATTCCGAGATAGTTTTTTCGTGATATTCTACTTTAACATAGTGGTAACATTTTGTGGTAACTTGTGGTAACTCTCTTGATGAAAAATTTGAAAATTTTGCATTTTTCTAACTTTGAAGCTCTCTGCTTGTAAGGAAAATGGATGTTCCAAATAAATTTTTTTTATTCACATATACAATATGTCTACTTTATGTTTGCATCATAAAATTGACGTGTTTTTACTTTTGGAAGACACCAGAGGGCTTCAAAGTTCAGCATCAATTTTTCACAAAATTTTGAAACTCGCTTTTTTTCAGGGACCAGTTCAGGTTTGAAGTGGATTTGAAGGGTCTTCATATTAGAAATACCCCACAAATTACCCCATTATAAAAACTGCACCCCCCCCAAAGTATTCAAAATGACATTCAGTCAGCGTTTTAACCCTTTAGGTGTTTCACAGGAATAGCAGCAAAGTGAAGGAGAGAATTCACAATCTTCATTTTTTACACTCGCATCTTCTTGTAGACCCAATTTTTGAATTTTTGCAAGGGCTAAAAAGGAGAAAATTTTTACTTGTATTTGAAACCCAATTTTTCTCGAGTAAGCACATACCTCATACGTCTATGTTAATTGTTCGGCGGGCGCAGTAGAGGGCTCAGAATGGAAGGAGTGCCAAATGGTTTTTGGGGGGCATGTCACCTTTAGGAAGCCCCTATGGTGCCAGGACAGCAAAAAAAAACACATGGCATACCATTTTGGAAACTAGACCCCTCGGGGAACATAACAAGGGGTAACGTGAACCTTAATACCCCACAGGTGATTCACGACTTTTGCATATGTAAAAAAAATAAATAATTTCACTAAAATGCTTGGTTTCCCAAAAGTTTTACATTTAAAAAAAGGGTAATAACAGAAAATACCCCCCAAAATTTGAAGCCCAATTTTTCCCAATTCAGAAAACTCCCCATATGGCGGTGAAAAGTGCTCTGCTGGTGCACTACAGGTCTCAGAAGAGAAGGAGTCACATTTGGCTTTTTGAAAGCAAATTTTGCTCTGGGGGCATGCCGCATTTAGGAAGCCCCTATGGTGCCAGAACAGCAAAAAAAAAAAACACATGGCATACTATTTTGGAAACTAGACCCCTCGGGGAACGTAACAAGGGGTAAAGTGAACCTTAATACCCCACAGGGGTTTCACGACTTTTGCATATGTAAAAAAAATATATTTTTTTTCCTAAAATGCTTGTTTTCCCCAAAAATTTACATTTTTAAAAAGGGTAATAGCAGAAAATACCCCCCAAAATTTGAAGCCCAATTTCTCCCGATTCAGAAAACACCCCATATGGGGGTGAAAAGTGCTCTGCTGGCGCACTACAGGTCTCAGAAGAGAAGGAGTCACATTTGGCTTTTTGAAAGCAAATTTTGCTCTGGGGACATGCCGCATTTAGAAAGCCCCTATGGTGCCTCGACGGCAAAAAAAAAAACCACATGGCATAATATCTTGGAAACTAGACCCCTCAGGGAACGTAACAAGGGGTTAAGTGAACCTTAATACCCCACAGGTGTTTCACGACCTTTGCATATGTAAAAAAAAATAAAAAATTTTTTTTACCTAAAATGCTTCATTTCCCAAAATGTTTACATTTTTTAAAAGGGTAAAAGCAGAAAATACCCAACAAAATTTGCAACACAATTTCTCCCAAGTACGGCGATACCCCATATGTGACCCTAAACTGTTGCCTTGAAATACGACAGGGCTCCAAAGTGAGAGCGCCATGCGCATTTGAGGCCTATATTGGGGATTGTATAGGGGTGGACATAGGGGTATTCTACGCCAGTGATTCCAAAACAGGGTGCCTCCAGCTGTTGTATAACTCCCAGCATGCCTGGACAGTCAGTGGCTGTCTGGTAATACTGGGAGTAGTTGTTTTGCAACAGCTGGAGGCTCCGTTTTGGAAACCGTGGCGTACCAGACATTTTTCATTTTTATTGGGGAGGGGGGCTGTGTAGGGATATGTGTATGTGTAGTGTTTTTTACTTTTTATTTTATTGTGTGGTAGTGTAGTGTTTTTAGGGTACAGTCACATGGGCAGGGGTTCACAGTAGTTTCTTGCTGGCAGTTTGAGCTGCGGCAGAAAATTTGCCGCAGCTCAAACTTGCAGCCGGATACTTACTGTAAACCTCCGCCCATGTGAGTGTACCCTGTACATTCACATTGGGGAGGGGGGGAACATCCAGCTGTTGCAAAACTACAACTCCCAGCATGTACGGTCTATCAGTGCATGCTGGGAGTTGTAGTTTTGCAACAGCTGGAGGCACACTGGTTGTGAAACACCGAGTTTGGTAACAAACTCAGTGTTTTGCAACCAGTGTGCCTTCAGCTGTTGCAAAAGCTACAACCCCCAGCATGTACGGACAGCGGAAGGGCATGCTGGGTCTTGTAGTTATGCAACAGCTGGAGGCATACTACTTTGGCTGGGGATTGTAGTTATGCAACAGCTGGAGACACACTGGTTTGTTACTTGTTTCACAACCAGCGTGCTTTCAGCTGTTGCAAAACTACAACTCTCAGAAGTCACCGACACCCAACGGCATGCTGGGAGTTGTAGTTATGCAACAAGCAGATGCACCACTACAACTCCCAGCATGCACTTTAGCTGATTGTGCAAGCTGGGAGTTGTAGTTATTCAACAGCTGAAGGTACACTTTTCCATAGAAAAAATGTGCCTCCAAAACTATACCCTTATGGGCATGCTGGGACAAAACTATAAGTCCCAGCATACCCATAAGGGAATGCTGGGAGTTGTGGTGGTCTGCCTCCTGCTGTTGCATTACTACAGCTCCCAGCATGCCCTTTTTGCATGCTGGGAGCTGTTGCTAAGCAACAGCAGGAGACTGTCACTCACCACCTGCTGTTGCTCCGGACACAGGTCAGTCCCGCCGACGCTCCTGGGGCCCCGATCCCAACATTGACGCCGGGGATCGGGGTCCCCAGCTCCCGAGGTCCACGTCCCGCACCCGCTCACGTGCTCCGGAAGAGGGGCGGAGCGGGTTGCGGGAGTGACACCCGCAGCAGGTGCCCTGATTCGGCCGACGAATCAGGGCGATCGTGAGGTGGCACCAGTGCCACCTCACCCCTGCTGGCTATGGCAGTTTGGGGCCGTATCTGCAGCCTGTAATTCCGGGTCACTGGAGACCCGATTGACCCGGAATCTGCCGCAGATCACTGGACTGAATTGCCCAGCGATCTGCGGCCATCGCCGACATGGCGGGTCATCATGACCCCCCTGGGCGATATGCCGCGATGCCTGCTGAACGATTTCAGCAAGCATCGGGCACCGGCTCCCCTCCGGCTAGCGGCGGGGGCCCGGGATTTATTCTGTAGGTCCATACGATTAAAATGATACCCTGCTTATATAGGTTTGATTTTTTCGGACTTCTGGAAAAAATCATAACTACATGCAGGAAAATTAATACGTTTAAAATTGTCATTTTCTGACCCCTATAACTTTTTATTTTTCTGTGTATGGGGCAGTATGAGGGCTCATTTTTTGCGCCGTGATCTGAAGTTTTTAACGGTACCATATTTGCATTGATAGGACTTATTGGTCGCTTTTTATTCATTTTAAATGATAGAAATAGTGACTAAAATGCACTATTTTGGAATTTGGAATTTTTTTGCGTGCACGCCATTGACTGAGCGGTTTAATTAATGATATATTTTTATAATTCGGACATTTCCACACGCGGTGATACCATATATGTTTATTTTTATTTACACTTTTTTTTTTTTTTTTTTATGGGAAAAGGGGGGTGATTCAAACTTTTAATAGGGGAGGAGTTAAATGATCTTTATTCACTTTTTTTTCTCACTTTTTTTGCAGTGTTATAACACTGCACACACTGATCTTCATCATTGATCACTGGTTTCTCATAGGAAACCAGTGATCGATGATTCTGCCACATGACTGCTCATGCCCGGATCTCAGGCACTGAGCAGTCATTCGGCGATCGGACAGCGAGGAGGCAGGTAGGGGCCCTCCCGCTGTCCTGTAAGCTGTTCGGGATGCCACGATTTTGCCGCGGCTATCCCGAACAGCCCACTGAGTTAACCGGCAACTTTCGCTTTCGGTTTTAGCCATCGGCGCTGCGCGCTATTAGAGGCGGGTCCCGGCTTCACTATGGCGCCGGGCCCGCCGTGATATGATGCGGGGTTACCGTGTAACCCCGCGTTATATCAGGAGAGCAGGACCAAGGACGTACCGGTACGTCCTTGGTCCTTAAGGGGTTAAGGGGTTAACATAGCAATAAATAATTACAAAACATAAACATAGCATATCTGACTGAACGTATCAATATAATGAAACATAAAACCAACACCATAGCATAAAATACAACACCGGTCCACCCCAGACATTTTCCTATAATACCCATACCATACTAATAAACTAAATACACTACTAATAGATGTGAATTCCCTGGCCCAGTTGCAATTCCAAAAACCAAATAATTAAGCAAAACCCAATACCAAAATGAATAACAACATATACATACAAAAATAATACAAACCAACACAGACCAAATAACACCACTTTTTTTTTTTTTTTTGGCCCTGAGCTCGTCCCGCATCCCATGCCCCCAGTACATGTTACCAGACGTCCATGAACCAGTCCAGGATTTTCTGCATTTATATAAAAGTCCCATAGAAACCCCCTCCCCCCCCCCCCTTTTAACCCACCACCAACCTAAACTAAACCCAAACCCCAGGTGGCATCACACAATATATACAATATATACAGTACATAAAATATACACAGACTAACCATATATACAGTACATAAGTATACATTACAACAATAAATACCATAACAAATACATATAACACTAAAAACCAAACAACAAAGGCTTTTCAGTCACACAAACCCCTAAAGCTCAAGTTCAGTGCCTGCAAGCCCTATATTACCGTATATCTACAGCACAAAAAGACTAATGTGCCAGCATCAGCCCACCACCAGGGGGAGACAAAAGGCTAAGGCACTTTAAAGGCTGAGCCCCTCCACAGATGAGAAGCCCTGCCAGCACCCAGCCTCTCGTAGACCAGAGAACTTACCTTCACCAGGTCACCCAGTATGTTCCTAACCACCTCATTCACAGGGAGGATTTTACCGCTGCGTCGACAAAAACTAAACTCCGTGCGTTCCACTGTAGTATCTGACCACTGAGCTAACTAGGAATAAAGTGCTCCAGTCCCAGCCTCCAAGGTTTCTGAATGCCCCATAGGCCCATTCCGCATAGGAGAGACTGGCCATCTTAGGCCAACCAATGGAAGCGCCCACCCTGTTGTAAACCTCTGTGTTAAAGGGACAATGAAGCAGAAAATGCTCCATGCTTTCCAGCATGCTTCCACACTCCTCACGGGGACATACCCGGTCCTCAGAGCTCCTGCACTTCAGATTGTCCCTCACACACAGTTTCCCATGGAAGCAGCGCCAAGTCAAGTCCCAAAACTTCAAGGGGATCCTGATAGAATTCAAAAGCCCTAAACCAACCTCCAGATCCCAACTTGGGCAGAGTTGACAGAACCCTCTTGTCAAGGAATTTCCTCGACAGAGTCCTAATCTCCCACATCCCCAGACCCCACAGACGAATAACCTTCAGAACCGTTGCAGCATAAGCCGGGAGATGCCCATGTGGTGTGCGAAGATCCTTCACTTGCCCTCCTGTCTCCCATTCCTGGAAGAAAGGCCGAAACCATCCCCTACAGGAGGATACCCACGGAGGAGCCCTCTCTTTCCAGAGGTTTGCAATATCGTTCTTAAGAAAGGTATTCACTAAGAATACCACGGGTTGACCATGCACAACCTCCCTAGTCTCCTCATACGGTAAGTAACCTCCCTCTTCACTAGGTTCAGTCTATTCCCCCACAACATTTGGAAGAACACACTGTAGACCTGGGTCCAGAGAGGTTCTGGCAACATGCATACACTGCCCAGATATATCAGCAAAGGAAGCAGGAATGTTTTGATAAGGTTAACCCTTTCCCTGAGGGTCAAAGACCAACCCTTCCACTGATCCAGCTTCTGAGCGGCGATCTTAAGCCTGCTGTCCCAGTTTTGTTTGGGGTCATCCCCTTGGCCAAATTCAATGCTGAGGACTTTTGCAGATTTCTGGGGCTCTTGAAGGGCGTCCGGAAGATGAAAACCAGGATCTCCCCCTCCCAGCCAGAGACTCTCGCACTTATCTTGGTTGATCTTGGACCCGAAAGCCTCCGAGTAGTGGTCCACCTCTGACATCACCCATCGGCCCTCCTCTTATAAGGAGACAAACAGTGACATCATCAGCATATGCTACCGCCCTCAGAGCCGAAACCAGCAGCGCCAGGTCCATTCTCACCCCCGCCAACGGTCCACAATCAATACTCCTAAGGAAAGGATCAATTGCAAACACGTACAGCAAAGGGCTCAAAGGACAACCCTGACGGATGTCAGACCCAACCTCAAAAGAGCAGCCAATCCAACCATTCACAAGCGGGAAACTCTGTGCCCCTACATACAAGGTCTTAAGCCAATCAACAAACCCCCCCGGCAGGCCATATCTCAGAAGAACAGACGAGAGGTACTTATGGTTAACCCAATCAAACGCTTTTGCCTGATCCAAGGACAGCAAGTACCCCTTCCAGTGGCCAGCCCTACCCTGCTCCACAGCCTCCCGGACACCGAGCACAACACTAAATGTACTGTGGCCCAGAACAGAGCAATGCTGAGCCCCCGAAAGGAGCCGGGGTGCAAACTCCACCAGCCAGTAAAACAGCACTTTTGCCAGAATCTTTCTGTCCACATTGAGAAGCGCTATGGGACACCAATTCTCAATGTGGGATGGGTCTTTACCCTTTGACAGGATGATCAGCGCTGACCTCCTCATTGACTTTGGCAGAGTGCCCGAGGATAGACACTCATTAAATACCTTGGTCAACATGGTAACCAAAGTGTCCTTAAAGGTCTTATAGAACTCAGATGTTAAGCCATCTGGACCAGGTGACTTCATGAGGGCAAGCCCATCAATTGCCATCTTGACTTCCTCTTCCCATATTATCTGTCAAAACGTCAAGAGAGGGGTCTACTCCTGGTTCAGGGATGGTTTCAGCCAAGAAAGCTGATATCTCGATCTAGATCGTTCCTTCCCAAGAGGTGCGAGTAAAAGAATCTGATGACCTCCAGGCAGTGGCGTTGCTAAGGTTGGTGTCACCCGGTGCGATATAAAATGGTGTCACCCCCATACCTACCCCCCCCCCCCCCCAGTAAGTTTTTCGCCTGTTGTGACAGACACCACTGTTGTAGCGCATTGTGAAAAATTCCAGTATAACAATCAGATATACCAGTTGCCAAAGAATGGGAAAGTGCTAAAAAAGGTTTCACCAATTAAAACTACAGCTCCCAGTATGACCTAAGCAGTGGTGAGGTTATGCTGGGTGCAGGCCCGGTGCTGTCATAAGGCAAACCATGCGTCCGCTTGAGGGCGCATGGACTCGCAGCTGATGGGGGCGGAAAAATTAAGACTTTTTTTTATACTAAGACCCCCACCTGTGCGCCCCGCCGCCGCACAGCAGAGGCCACTGCTACCACTCCACCCTCTCTGGTTTTATTGCTGCGGCCCACCGAGATTCCCGAAATGGAGCTTCGCTTGTGTAGGCAGAAATCCTTGCACCGGCCCTGGCTGGGAGTTGTAGTTAGAACTTAGAAGTGACTACAGCTCTGATGGGACATAATGAGGAATACACACAATAATATCAGTGACTACAGGGGACTTCTCTATAGTCTTTCCTTATGCACCCTCATCATACATAAGGAGGATCATCCAGGATGGTGGGGGTGCTACTGGCAGAAGGATGATCCTCCCAATGGATTATGAGGGTGCTACGGCCAGGATGATGGGGGTGCTACATCTGCAGGAGCATCCTCCTGCCAGTAGCACCCCCATCATCCCGGAGGATGATCTGCTGATGGATGATGGGGGTGCAGCACCCCCATAATTAATCAGTAGCACCCTCATACATAAGGAGGATCATCCTCCTGCCAGAGGCACCCCCCCCCCATCATCATCCAGGAGGATGATCCTGCTGATGGATGATGGGGGTGCTACTCACAGGAGGATGATCCTGCTGATGGATAATGGGGGTGCAGCACCCCCATCATTCATCAGTAGCACCCCCATCATACATAAGGAGGATCATCCTCCTGGCAATGGCACCCCCCAGAGCCTCTCAGCACCCCCTTTCTCCCTGTTACATTAAAACATTAAATCAGTGTTTCCCAACCAGGGTGCTTCCAGCTGTTGCAAAACTACAACTCCCAGCATGCCCTGACAGCCAAAGGCTGTCTGGGCATGCTGGGAGTAATAGTTTTGCAACAGCTGGAGGCACCCTGGTTCGGAAACACTGCATTAAATACACAGTTTTGCAGAGAGGTCTCACCAGTCTCTTGTCTTCACTTTCTCCTCTCCCCGGGCGGCTCCAGGTCCAGGAATGTCCGGGGGTTGGGGAGGAATTTATCACCCATGCAGACGCGGAGCACATGAGGCAGGGACACGTCGGGGGAGGGAGCAGACGTGCGCACGGCACTTCTGTTCCCAGAAAGCATTGCACGTCTTAAAGAGGCAGCTTCCTGGGGCTGGGGGATGGGATTTAGTGTCGGGGGCTGAAACTGGAGTGCGACAACCTGCAGGTCATGGAAGAAGCCTCTTCTGTCTGGGGATGCTGCAAATACCGGCTGAGATGAGTGACGGTGTGCAGATGTGGGGGGTGCTGCCGGCCCTGGTGTCACCCCTCCAGGCTGGTGTCACCCGGTGCGCTCCGCACCCCCCGCACCCGGGTCGCAACGCCACTGCCTCCAGGATCCCTGATCTGGACCTTTTCAAGGATCCCGTACTATCAATCAGTCCTGAGACTACTTTACTATTCACTGATATCTTGCAGTTTCTGTAAGGGTCGGGTGAGCGGTACTTCCTATAATCCCTCTCAAAAACCAAAGATGCGTGTCTGTCATACTGACACTTCATCAGCAAGGACTTCACGCTGGAGATATCATCACAACTACCTCCAGTCGAGACAAGGTGCTCAAGTTTCTTCCTCAGGCCCTGGTACAAACAGTACCTGTTTAGGCTTCTGAGGCTGGCTGAAGAATCTCACAACCCTTTTTTTGAAGGTCTCTCACCACTCTGACTTACTGCTACAAAGGCCCAGCAATGGTACCTGGCTCTTAAGAAAATCCTCAAAGGACTGTCTTATCTCCGCTTCTTCCAACAGAGACTAATTGAGCTTCCAATAGCCTCTGCCCATCCGGGGGGTCTCTGTAACATTCAGAGAAAACAAAATTAAACAGTGATCGGAGAACTCCACCTTAACAACAGACACTGCTGAAGAGACGGCTTCCTCCTTTAAATAAAACCTGTCTATTCTGGACCTACAACTACCCCCTATGATAGGTGAATCCCGCATGGCCTGGGGTGTGCCGGATGTGGACATCCACCAGGCGAGCCTCACTCGATACGCTATTAAGGGCGATGCTATCATAAGTCAGCTGGTCTCTGGAACCTCCCCTGTCTTGGGGCCTTGTGACAGCATTAAAGTTCCCTCCAAAGACCACCTGCCGACTTGTAAAAAGATAGGGCTTGATCCTCATAAAGAGACGCCTCCGGTCCCACTTAGACTGTGGGCCGTAGATGTTAATAAGGCGAAGTTCTTATCCCTTTATGAGGACATCTAAGATCAGGCACCTCCCCATTTCTAACTCGATAACCCATCGACATTCTACTGCTGCGGTAAAAAGGACCGCCACTCCGCTATATGGCTCTGCCGCAAGAGACCAGTATGAGGGCCCATTCCTCCACTCTCTTTTAGCCTTTTATATAGATGACATGTCTGTAAGCCTGGTCTCCTGCAAAAATAAAATATCAGCATTAATATGGGCAAATAAATCATAGGCCGCAAATCAAGCCGTATCTGACTTAATGCTGGCAACGTTAACCCCTTAAGGACCGGGAGATTTTCCGTTTTTGCACTTTCGTTTTTTGCTCCTTGCCTTTAAAAAATCACTACTCTTTTAATTTTGCACCTTAAAATCCATATGATGGCTTATTTTTTAGTGCCACCAATTCTACTTTGTAATGACGTCAGTCATTTTGCCCAAAAATCTATGGTGAAACGGAAAAAAAAATAATTGTGAGACAAAATTGAAAAAAAAAAACGCAGTTTTGTAACTTCTGGGGGCTTCCGTTTCTACGTAGTACATTTTTTGGTAAAAATGACACCTTATCTTTATTCTGTAGGTTCATACGATTAAAATGATCCCCTACTTATATAGGTTTGATTTTGTCGTACTTCTGGAAAAAATCCTAACTTCATGCAGGAAAAAGAATACGTTTAAAATTGTCATCTTCTGACCCCTATAACTTTTTTATTTTTCCGCATATGGGGCGGTATGAGGGCTCATTTTTTGCGCCGTGATCTGAAGTTTTTAACGGTACCATTTTTGCATTGATAGGACTTATTGATATTTTTATAAATTTTTTCATGATATAAAAAGTTTTTATAATTTGGACATTTCCGCACGCAGCGATACCATATGTTTATTTTTATTTACACTGTTTGTTTGTTTGTTTTTTATGGGAAAAGGGGGGTGATTCAAACTTTTAATAGGGGAGGGGTTAAATGATCTTTATTCACTTTTTTTTTTTTTGTAGTGTGTTAGCTCCCATAGGGACCTATAACACTGCACACACTGACCTTTTACATTGATCACTGGTTTCTCATAGGAAACCAGTGATAGATGATTCTGCCACTTGACTGCTCATGCCTGGATCTCAGGCACTGAGTAGTCATTCGGCGATCGGACAGCGAGGAGGCAGGTAGGGACCCTCCGGCTGTCCTTCAAGCTGTTCGGGATGCCGCGATTTCGCCACTGCTATCCCGAACAGCCCACTGAGCTAACCGGCACTTTTTACTTTCACTTTTAGCCACGTGGCTCAGATTTGAGCGTGCGGCTAAAGGGTTAATAGCGCGCGGCACCACGATCAGTGCCGCGCGCTATTAGCGGCGGGTCCCGGCTACACTATGATGCCGGGCCTGCCGTGATGTGATGCGGGGTCACCGTGGGACCCCGCGTTATATCACGGGAGCGGGACCAAGGATGTACTCATACGTCCTTGGTCCTTAAGAGGTTAAAGGGGTTATCCAGGAAAAAACTTTTTTTTAAATATCAACTGGCTCCAGAAAGTTAATCAGATTTGTAAATTACTTCTGTTAAAAAAATCTTAATCCTTTCAGTACTTATGAGCTTCTGAAGTTGAGTTGTTCTATTCTGTCTAAGTGCACTCTGATGACATGTGTCTCGGGAACTGCCCAGTTTAGAAGAGGTTTGCTATGGGGATTTGCAACTTAACTGGGCGGTTCCCGAGACACGTGTACCCCACCACCCCACCACCCTCCTCATCAGATGATGGTTCACCCCTTTTTAGTGAGATGGATGTGTCTATTTTCCCTCTATTTACATTTTCCTCATCCCCTGACTGTGGGCCAGTCCCCCCCCCCCCCCCCTGAAGACATAGGTTCCCCAGGGAGAGAGGACTCAGCGTCTCCTGTGGGCCCCACCGCAACATACAGAACCTCACCCCCAGCCTCCTCTTCTGAGGAGAAAATGTCACGGAGGGCTTGGAACCTGTTGGAGAGACCAATCAGAGGGAGGTCAGTTGTACCTTCCTTTGGCATCTGGCGGGTGGGGGATGATGTTTAATCTCCTTTTTTTTCTTTTTCTGCCTAGGTCCCCGCTTTGTTTCTGCCCATCTACCGCTGTCCTCATCTGTGCTCTCACCATGGGAGGACTGCGAGGAGAGGGCATCCTCCTCTTTGTGGATCCTCCCAATCTCCTCATCCAGTTCACTATCCCCCAGGGCCTCAGCAGTAAGACTCGCCGCAGGGACAGGATCAGAAGTCACCTCAGTTGGCTGACGCTCCTGTGACTCCCAAATCTCCCTATCCCTTTGACGCTTCTTGAGACGCCTCAGTTGGGCAGGCGTCTTCTGCTTACTTTTCTTCCCTGGCCCCTGTACCCCCTCATCCCCGCCAGCCATCTCCCCCAGCAGAATACACCTTATGGCTTACTCCCACTGGGTCAACAACCGCGTTGACAAAGGAACGAGGGCAGCGACTGAATGGGTGACCTAAGTCGCAACATAGGTTACACCTAATCTCTGCACAAAATGCAGCGAGATGGCCTATTTCCCTACACAGAATGCACTTCTGCACAGTGCAACTGGCACTAAAATGTGTAGGGTCGCCACATCTGTGACAGAGCTTCGGCTCTCGCGCTCGCTCTCGCGCTCGCTCTCGCTCTCGCGCTCGCTCTCGCTCTCTCGCTCTCGCGCTCTCTCCTGTCAATAATTGAGTTGGACAACCCACCCAGAAGGAGCAGAGATTTACAAGAACAAAGGACAATTTATACAAAAACTTTTCCCAATAAATTATATACCAATCTTTTCAGCTTCTCCTGCTCTATAACATACTGCCTATAGGTTGGACTTTTATTTGCCATGTGACAGGTTCCTTTCAAATAGGATACAAGAAGGAGATTGTCAAATGGGGAGATTGTAGCCATGCTGAGATTGTAGCCATGCTGCAATAGGAAGAAGAGCCATGATGAGGGCCAGGAATGATCAGCGGAATCATATCCGGGGCCTGAAATAAGAGAGGGAGCCATGCTGGGGTCCAGGAATGAAAGAAGAATCCATACTGGGGCCATGAATGAGATAGGGAGGCAAGCTGGTGACCAGAAAAAGAGATACGGAGCATGTTAAGGACCAAGAATGAGACCAATATGGGGACCGAGACCAGCCATGCTGTGGACCAGTATTGAGTTGGGGAGTCATACTGATTGCCATGAATGAGATAATGAGCTAAAGTGGGGACCAGGGATGAGATTGATAGCCTTGTTGGGGACTATAAATCAGATGGGGAGCGATGTTGGGACAAGGAATGAGAGGGGAATCATTTTGAGGATATAGAATAAGACCAATAATTCTACCCTAAATAAAATATACCGTATATACTCGAGTATAAGCCGACCCGAGTAGAAGCCGAGACCCCTAATTTCAACCCAAAATCCCAGGAAAAGTTATTGACTCGAGTATAAGCCTAGGGTGGGAAATACATCATCCCCCCCCCCCTGTCATCATCCAGACCCGTCATTAACATCCTCATCATCATCCCCTTGTCATCATCCCACATATCCCCCCTTCATCATCCCCTTATCATCCCGCACATCCCCCCTTCATCATCCCCTTGTCATCATCCCACACATCCCCCCCCCTTCATCATCCCCTTGTCATCATCCCACACATCCCCCCTTCATCATCCCCTTGTCATCATCCCACACATCCCCCCTTCATCATCCCCTTGTCATCATCCCACACCCCCCCTTCATCATCCTCTTCTCATCATTCGCTTTCAGTTGTCTTCAACCTGCGGACCTCCAGAGGTTTCAAAACTACAACTCCGGAGGTCCGCAGGTTGAAGACCACTGCGGCCTTCGACATCATCCAGCCCCCTCTCACCCCCTTTAGTTCTGAGTACTCACCTCCGCTCGGCGCTGGTCCGGTCCTGCAGGGCTGTCCGGAGAGGAGGTGGTCCGGTGGGATAGTGGTTCCGGGCTGCTATGTTCACCGGGGAGGCCTCTTCTCCGCGCTTCCGGCCCGGAATAGAGACGTTGCCTTGACAATGACGCAGAAGTACGTTGGCAATGAACGCACCTCTGCGTCGTTGTCAAGGCAACGTGACTATTCTGAGGCCGGGCCCGAAGCGCTTAGAAGAAGCCTCCCCGGTGAAGATAGCAGCCCGGAACCACTATCCCACCGGACCACCTCCTCACCGGACAGTCCTGCAGGACCGGACCAGCGCCGAGCGGAGGTGAGTACTGTACAGAACTAAAGGGGGGTGAGAGGGGGCTGGATGATGTCGAAGGCCGCAGTGGTCTTCAACCTGCGGACCTCCGGAGGTTTCAAAACTACAACTCCCAGCAAGCCCGGACAGCCGATGGCTGCCCGGGCTTGCTGGGAGTTGTAGTTTTGAAACCTCTGGAGGTCCGCAGGTTGAAGACCACTGCGGGTGGGGGAGTTCACTCGAGTATAAGCCGAGGGGGGGTGTTTTCAGCACGAAAAATCGTGCTGAAAAACTCGGCTTATACTCGAGTATATACGGTATCATTTTTTGGCTCCTAAAGAGTACCTGTCATCAAACCATATTTTTTAAACTAACTCAGATTATATTCCCTAACTACTCCTAACACTCCTACTGCCATTTTTTTCTTTAAAGAGGTCTGTATAATACCTTTCCTCTTGCTTACATTGTGTGAGCCTCTGGCAGGAGAAAGTGGGTGCTTCCCAGCAGGCGTGACATCACTGAAGCCTGCGAGAGCTGTGCCTCGCCATGCCCCACCTGCATTTCCTGAGTTTGGTCTCCCGTCAGGCTGGGAGGAGACCAAACTGTTTAACTTGCTCAGGGAACAGAACAGAGCCACCTAGTGCCCGTTTATTTAATCACATTAAAAACATATTAAGGTTGAGAATTTTAACAGCAAGTAAATAGCAAAGTGTCTTATAATTACATATATTAACCCCTTAAGGACATAGGGCGTATCCATACGCCCCCGTTTCCAAGTCCTTAAGGACCGAGGGCGTATGGATACGCCCTGAGCATTTCCGGCCCCCACCGCTAGCCGGAGGGGAGCCGGAGCCGGATGCCTGCTGAAATCGTTCAGCAGGCATCCCGGCATATCGCCCAGGGGGGTCATTACGTCCCCCCATGTCGGCGATTGCCGCAGATCGCTGGACAATTCAGTCCAGCGATCTGCGGCGGATTCCGGGTCAATCGGGTCTCCAGTGACCCGATGACCCGGAATTACTGGCTGATCGGGGCCGTCAGAGACGGCCCCGAACAGCCAGAGTCTGCAGGAGTGAGGTGGCACTGGTGCCACCTCACGATCGGCCGGTTTACCGGCCGACCAATCAGGGCGCCTGCTGCGGGTGTCACTCCCGCAACCCGCTCCGCCCCTCTTCCGGAGGACGTGAGCGGGTGCGGGAAGACGACCCCGGGTGCTGGGGACCCCGATCCCCGGCGTCCCTGTTGGGATCGGGGCCCCAGGAGCGACGGCGGCGACGAGGGACAGTCCTGCAGTGTGGATCGTTGGAGGTGAGTGACAGCCTCCTGCTGTTGCTTAGCAACAGCTCCCAGCATGCAACAAGGGCATGCTGGGAGCTGTAGTTATGCAACAGCAGGAGGCAGACCACCACAACTCCCAGCATGCCCTTATGGGCATGCTGGGACTTGTAGTTTTGCAACAGCTGGAGGCACATTCTTTCTATGGAAAAGTGTACCTTCAGCTGTTGTGTAACTACAACTCCCAGCTTGCACAATCAGCTAAAGTGCATGCTGGGAGTTGTAGTGGTGCATCTGATGGTTGCATAACTACAACTCCCAGCATGCCCGTTGGCTGTCGGTGACTGCTGAGAGTTGTAGTTTTGCAACAGCTGAAGGCACACTGAGTTAAGTAGTAAACCAGTGTGTCTCCAGCTGTTGCATAACTACAATCCCCAGCATCCCCAGCCAATGTAGTATGCCTCCGGCTGTTGCATAACTACAAGACCCAGCATGCCCTTCCGCTGTCCGTACATGCTGGGGGTTGTAGCTTTTGCAACAGCTGAAGGCACACTGGTTGCAAAACACTGAATTTGTTACCAAACTCTGTGTTTCACAACCTGTGTGTCTCCAGCTGTTTCAAAACTACAACTCCCAGCATGCACTGATAGACCGTACATGCTGGGAGTTGTAGTTTTGCAACAGCTGGATGTTCCCTTCCCCCCCCCCCCCCCCCCCCAATGTGAACGTACAGGGTACACTCACATGGGCGGAGGATTACAGTAAGTATCCGGCTGCAAGTTTGAGCTGCGGCAAATTTTCTGCTGCAGCTCAAGCTGCCAGCGAGAAACTACTGTGAACCCCCGCCCGTGTGACTGTACCCTAAAAACACTACACTACCACAAAATAAAATAAAAAGTAAAAAACACTACATATACACATATCCCTACACAGCCCCCCTCCCCTCCCCAATAAAAATGAAAAATGTCTGGTACGCCACTGTTTCCAGAATGGAGCCTCCAGCTGTTGCAAAACAACTACTCCCAGTATTGCCAGATAGCCACTGATTCTCCTGGCATGCTGGGAGTTTTACAACAGCTGGAGGCCCCCTGTTTCGGAATCACTGGCGTAGAATACCCCTATGTCCACCCCTATGCAATCCCTAATTTAGGCCTCAAATGCGCATGGCACTCTCACTTTGGAGCCCTGTCGCATTTCAAGGCAACAGTTTAGGGCCACATATGGGGTATCGCCGTACTCGGGAGAAATTGGGCTTCAAATTTTGTGGCGTATTTTCTGCTATTACCCTTTTTAAAAATGTAAAATTTTTGGCAAAACAAGCATTTTAGGTAAAAAAAAAAATTTTTTTTTTACATATACAAAAGTCATGAAACACCTGTGGGGTATAAAGGTTCACTTAACCCCTTGTTATGTTCCCCGAGGGGTCTAGTTTCCAAAATGGTATGCCATGTGTTTTTTTTTTTGCTGTCCTGGCACCATAGGGGCTTCCTAAATGCGGCATGCCCCCAGAGCAAAATTTGCTTTCAAAAAGCCAAATGTGACTCCTTCTCTTCTGAGACCTGTAGTGCACCAGCAGAGCACTTTTCACCCCCATATGGGGTGTTTTCTGAATCGGGAGAAATTGGGCTTCAAATTTTGGAGGGTCTTTTCTGCTATTACCCTTTTTAAAAATGTAAAAATTTTGGGAAACCAAGCATTTTAGGTAAAAAAAAAAATTCACATATGCAAAAGTCGTGAAACACCTGTAGGGTATTAAGGTTCACATTACCCCTTGTTACGTTCCCCGAGGGGTCTAGTTTCCAAAATGGTATGCCATGTGTTTTTTTTTTTTGCTGTTCTGGCACCATAGGGGCTTCCTAAATGCGGCATGCCCCCAGAGCAAAATTTGCTTTCAAAAAGCCAAATGTGACTCCTTCTCTTCTGAGACCTGTAGTGCGCCAGCAGAGCAATTTCACCCCCATATGGGGTGTTTTCTGAATCGGGAGAAATTGGGTTTCAAATTTTGGGGGGTATTTTCTGCTATTACACTTTTTAAAAATGTAAAATTTTTGGGAAACCAAGCATTTTAGGTAAAAAATTTTTAAATTTTTTTTACATATGCAAAAGTCGTGAAACACCTGTGGGGTATTAAGGTTCACTTTACCCCTTGTTACGTTCCCTGAGGGGTCTATTTTCCAAAATGGTATGCCATGTGTGTTTTTTTGCTGTTCTGGCACCATAGGGGCTTCCTAAAGGTGACATGCCCCCCAAAAACCATTTGTCGCTCCTTCCCTTCTGAGCCCTCTACTGCGCCAGCCCATTAATTTACATACACATTTGAGCTATGTCCTTACTCGAGAGAAATTGGGTTTCAAATACAAGTAAAAATTTTCTCCTTTTTACCCCTTGCAAAAATTCTAAATTTGGGTCTACAAGAACATGCGAGTGTAAAAAATGAAGCTTTTGAATTTTCTCCTTCACTTTGCTGCTATTCCTGTGAAACATCTAAAGGGTTAATACACTTACTGAATGTCATTTTGAATACTTTGGGGGGTGTAGTTTTTATAATGGGGTCTTTTATGGGGTATTTCTAATGTGAACACCTTCAAATCCACTTCAAACCTGAACTGGTCCATGAAAAATAGCGAGTTTGAAAATTTTGTGAAAAATTTCAAAATTGATGCTGAACTTTGAAGCCCTCTGGTGTCTTCCAAAAGTAAAAACTCACAAATTTTATGATGCAAACATAAAGTAGACATATTGTATATGTGAACCCAAAAAAAAATATTTTGAATATCCATTTTCCTTACAAGCAGAGAGCTTCAAAGTTAGAAAAATGCAAAATTTTAATTTTTTTCATCAAATTTTGTGATTTTTCACCAAGAAAGGATGCAAGTTACCATAAAATTTTACCACT
This sequence comes from Hyla sarda, assembly GCF_029499605.1. Classification (NCBI taxonomy): domain Eukaryota; kingdom Metazoa; phylum Chordata; class Amphibia; order Anura; family Hylidae; genus Hyla; species Hyla sarda. The sequence continues at coordinate 123,574,410 of NC_079194.1, read as the reverse complement.
GAGTTAAAGTAGAATATGTCACGAAAAAACAGTCTCGGAGTCAGAATGATAACTAAAAGCATTCCAGAGTTATTAATGTTTAAAATGACAGTGGTCAGAATTGCAAAAAACGCTCCGGTCCTTAAGGTGAAAAAGGGCTCGGTCCTTAAGGGGTTAAAAGGAACAATATATTAAAAGTTTAGTTTGGTGACAGGTTTAGTTTTTGTGTTTACTTTTACTTTTTTTGTGCTGTACATGATTTCTGACTCCATTTGACATTTTAACCACATTTTGAAAACGTAATTCTCCATAAAAGACCATTTTATTTACAGAAATTTAGGTGGTCAGCTCTCAGGGGTTTCACTGTATGCCGATGCCGGAAAAAAAAGTGAGTATACACTGATGTAGGTAAAATTTAGTATATACAACATTGTTCTGCCATCTAATGGCCCAAAAAAGAATTACTTTCATCAAATGTTTTACTAATTACTAATGATTTCATAATATAACACCAACATTTTCTGAAGGACTGTATAGAGATTGTCAGCACACTCTGTATGTTTTTGGAGTGCGATAGAAAGCGAAACTAAATCCACACAAACATGGGGAGAGCATTAAAACTTTATACAGATGTCGCCTTTGGTTGAATTAGAACCCGGGACACCAGTGCTGAATGGTAACAATAATAACCAGTGAGTCTTCATGCTGCTATGTACAGCTTTTTCTTTACCATTACCTTTAACATATACATGTTTGGTCAAAACATGGTTTATTGCAGCAATTACTGCATTGGCTAGCGTGATACTATGACATCATTTTGCCTTTCTTTTTTTCAACATTTGACATTTGAAATAACAAACAATTGTGAGTCACCGAATTCTACGAGGCAGGCATAACAATGCATAAAGTGGCAAACAAAGTATGGCGGCACGCAGGCCACGTATCAAGTACGGCTCAACAATCATTTTGCCTTTCTGAAGAAGGACATATAGCAGCTTTATTCATTATGGAAACTAGTAGTAAGCGAGAATTATTATAATTTTTTTTTTTTTTTTTGCACAGGGGGAACTATTACTATAAAGAGGCACAGGGGCACTATTACTATATGGGATCAAAGGAGGCACTATTATTGTATGGGCACGGGGGGGGGCATTATTACTGTATGAAGAACGGGGCATTATCATAGTATGAGGGCAGAGTTGGGGCATTACATAGGGGAATTAAGCATTATTAATGAGTGATGGTAGATGGGGCATTTATGAATGGGATCAAAGTAGGGTCATTATTAATGGGTGTGGGCTCAGTTTGGGTAATATTAGTGAGTACATTACTACCGTTTGGTGCACTTACATGTCACAGTTGAAAGAAATCATCAAGTAGAAGAAATGGGAAAGAGAAGGCTCTAGATGTAACTTGAAAAAGTATCTGTCACCAAATGAACTGTTTTCAACTACCTCTAGCTATGTTCCCTAACTACACCTAACACCCTTCCTGCCCTTAAAAACAATTTCAGAGCTTTAAAAAGCTGTGTATCCTACCTTTCTTCTTGCTCGCATAGTGTAATTTCCCAGCAGGTGGGTGTTTCCCAGCAGGCATGACATCACTGAAGCATGCTGGGGGACCACTTCCGCCCTCTTATTGTCGCAGTACTGTGACGAATAGAAGACCTCAAGCTCTGTGCATGTTTCAGTCTGTTGCTATCAGTGAGGCTCTCCTGCAGCTGTTAATCTTTGTGGCTTTCTGTGAACCTTTCACTTTCTGTGCAGCTGTCAATCAAGCTCAGTTCAGAGAAACACTTCCTAAGTTCAGACTCCTGCCAGTCCGGGAGGAGACCGAACTCACTGTATTCATTGTGGCAGGGAACAGAACAGAGCCACCTAATGGCCGTTTTTTATATTACATTTTAAACATATTTATGTTGATAATTTTAAAAGCAAGTGAATAGGAAAGTGTCTGCTAATTACACAAGGAACACTATTAAAAATTTTATTTGGTGACAGGTACTCTTTAAAGGGTACCTCTCATCAAATAAACTTTTGATATATTTTAGATTAATGAATGTTGAATAACTTTCCAATAGCATGTTAATGAAAAATATGCTTCTTTCTATTGTATTTTTCCCGATCAGTCCTGCCAGCAAGCATTTCTGACTCATGCTGGAGTCCTAAACACTCAGAGCTGCCAGCCTGCTTTGTTCACAGCCAAACAGGCTGTGAACAAAGCAGGCTGACAGCTCTGAGTGTTCTCCTTTGTGAACAAAGCAGACTGGCAGCTCTTAGTGTTTAGGGCTCCAGCATGAGTCTGAAATGCTTGCTGCCAGGACTGGTAGTGAGACCCCTAGTGGTCATTTCTTCAAAGTGGAAAACTAAATAGAAAGAAGCATATTTTTTAATAACATGCAATTGTAAAGTTATTCTGCATACATTAATCTATAATATATTCTATTCTATAGTAGCTCTGCAGCCCCTTCTATGGGCTGCAGAGCTACTATAGTATACTAATGTCTGGGGGTATTGTATGGGGGTAATATTGGTTATATTGGTCTTTTCAGCAGATACAGTATGTGTAATTATGATGTGGAAGGAATGTTTGGCCCTTGTATAGTGATATTACTTAGTGCCGGACTCTATTATGTAGAGTTATGCTGAGAAATACTGTGCAAATTACTTAGAGACATGTTCTGGTTTTGCTTAAAGGGGTTCTCCACCACTAGACATCTTTTCCCCTATCCAAAGGAAAGAGGATAAGATGTCTGATCGTGGGTGGTCGGTACTGGGACCCTCGCGATCTCCGATGTGGCACCCCTGTCCTCCAGTGCATGGAGAAATAAAGACAAAAAAGATAACTGGGAGGCAGAGCCTTGTGTATTACCCTTGGCAGGTGAGGGAACCAAAAAGTATGCTGAATGTACACCCAGGACTTAAGTCAGGGTGGCCGCTCACCTTAAAGTAGAAGAATTGCGCATCTCACCCCTTGATTGGGGTACCAGATAGAGTTGGATGAGCTGCCGAGCCTGATGGTCACAGGAGCGTGTCAACGCCCTGTAGAAACTGGAATACTTGTGAGAAAAAAGCCCAATGGATCCAGGCGCTGCTCTATCCAGGTATACACAGGATTCAGGTAAGTGTTCTTAATCAAGCAATTTTATTGAACACAAAACAACAAAAGGATCATAACGCATTTCGGGGTAAATTCCCCTTCCTCAGATGATCTAGGTGCTGCTACAACAAGCACCCTTTATATAATGGCAAGGTGGAGGAGGTACAGGTCAGGAAGGGGTGGGCTGAATGTGATATCACATCCAGTCCACTTACAAAAAACTTAATTTACATGTAGAAACAGCAGAAAATAATTGTCTAAAACATACAGGTGTGCGTTCGATTATGATAATAATATAACATCAATATGAACAGTACTAAGTGATATAACATGGGTGGAATCGGCAATGTGACAAACACATCCCGGTAGTGATTGTCCAAAACGAGGCTCAGTTGCGGGAGCTCTGACGAAGTAAACAACATAGCCATGTGGCTGAAAATAAACATAAACAATGGCATCGGTCTATTGTAAGGCACTCCACTCGCAGCGTGCGCCGACATAGCAGTGACAGGAGTATCCACGGACGCGTTGCCAAGCAGACATCTCTGAACGGAAAACAACCAATCACAGTCCACGGGGCGCGGCTTGCAGCGGAGCGCCCAACATAGTGAGTAAACAACATAGGGAACAACACCATCTATTGAAGAAAAAGGTAAAGTAAATACAAAAATAAATAAATGAAATGAAGGCAAGAGATACAAGTAATCCACAATATCCCATGTTAAAGGGTGGGAATTAAAAAAAAATATATATATATATATAAACATAAAACGCCTTAGGATGTCCATATCGGGCGTTACTAACTGAACACACATAATAAATTATTTAACACGCCAGAATAAATTAATTGATAAAAAATAATTAATAAAAAATGCGATGATCCCTATAAACAGTACATGATTACATAAAAAATTAATTGATATATATAAATACACAAAATAAATGTATATTAAAATACTAATAAAATTAATCCTGGATCTTAATAATAAAATAGTATAAATAAGGAGTCAACGCTGTGACAGCTACTAACAAAATGTGATGATAAAAACTTAGACAAAAGGCGTCCCCATCCAGTATGTCTCCACAATCATATACCCATGTCTAAAAGATTTAAAAAAAAGAATTAATAGAAAAATAAAGCTATTAAGATGTTATAACCGCTGAATGTGGCAATATCACAAGGCAGTCTCCACCAACTCATTCAAACCAGACGGTACAAGAGTACGGAGTTTAAAGATCCAAAAATTCTCTCTCCTTCTCAATAAGCTGAATCTCTGGGAATTATCAAGTGCAATATTTTCTATAGCCTGAAGTTCCAGTGCATGGAGCTACGTCCGCTCTATGCCGGATGATGGATGACCACAGCCATCATGCCCCCCGCACATTCATGTCTATGGGAGGAAATGTGACGGCTATGTACTAGCCATCACACCCCCTGCCATAGACATGATTGGAGCGGGCGTGACGTGACATCACGAACACAGAAGCTTCACGCTTCTATGTTCCGAACATCCCGTCACCGGCCCGGAGATCGCGGGGGGCCCCAGCGGCAGAATCCCCCACGATCAGACATCTTATCGCCAATCCTTTGGGATTACCCCTTTTAAGGCCTCACAAAATCTCTGGTTGGTGCTATCTTAAAGGGGTAGTCCAGTCCTGAAAAATGTATGCCCTATCCTAAGGATAGTGGATATGTTTCAGATCGCAGGGGGTCTGATCGCTGGGGCCCCCTGCAATCTCCTGTACGGGGGCCGTGGGAAGAGGACATGTTGACCACCGTACGAAGCGGCAGCTGACACACCCCCTCAATATAGCGCTATGGGAGAGCCAGAGATTGTCGAAGGCAGCGCTCCGGCTCTGCCATAGAGTTGTATTGAGGGGACCTGTCAGACGCTGCTTTGTGTGGTGGTCAACACACCCCCTTACTGCGGGCTGCTGGGGCCCCGTACAAGAGATCGCAGGAGGCCCCAGCGGTTGGACCCCCCCCCCCCCCCCCCCCCCCGTGATCTGAAACTAATCCCCCTATCCTTAGGATAAGGGATTAGTTTTTCAGGATTGGACTACTCACTTAACTTATTACTGTGTGTAAGAAACTGAAGAAGAATCTGAACCTGAGACACACTGGGCACATCATCCGTGATGGCAGTCCATAGGTAGTTAAGGCATGTTTGTCTTTTGTCTTGCTGACAGTGAATGACCTTGCAGTTTTTTCTTTTTCCTGTTGTGAATGACCTTTGGGCCTGGCAGGTTAACAACAATCTTCTATCTTTACCCTACAGAAGCAGGTATTATCTTGTGGCTATTTCTGTGCTGTTTTTCCGTGTCAATGTTCTAGGTGAACAGACAACCTTGACTTTATATAAGAAAAAACATGTTTATAACATATGAACACAATCTCTGACTCTCCCATAATGCAGGGTTGTCCTGTGCCTTACCCACAGATAGTGTGATATTGTATAGAATGTGACCCTCATAGATGAGGGTATCTCATAGATGTATTTGGATATGTTCATGTGGGTCAGTTTGGCTGATACAAGTGACATGTTTGGGGCTCACTGCCACATACAGTAGTTGTATTGGGAGATCGGCCTCCTAGTGGAGTGATGTATTACACTCCTTCTTCTTGTTGGATGAGATATCTTCCCTATCTCACCATTGGTGGGCCAACACTGTACCTTAAGGGCAATTCAGTGATTAGGCTCTATTATAGGGTCAGTAGTTGGGTTGATCCTCTGGTTGGCCAGACCAACCCTGTTCAGTTATAAATGCAAGAAATACATGACTAGACTCCAATATTTTGAAAAGTTGCAGAATCATTGTGTTGAGTCTTTATTTGCCAAAACTTCATAATAAACTCCAAGAAAAATATATACTCTAGATAATGGAGAGCTGTCCTTGTGTGATCACACCATCTGTAAATGAGTAACTGCAGTTCAGCAAAAAGAAAAGTAATATAACCGTATAGTAATAAATGCAGATTCTTCATATCCTAAACCAGGTATACAGAAATTCAGTGACGGCAAGAAGTTTTATGTGATGTATATTTGTGAAACATCTCATTATTGATTAGAGCTGCAATTATTGATTCAATTAATCGGATAAAAAAAAACGGATAAGGGGACCAGGAGAGGGTTAACAGTAAGAAGGACCAAAAGGAGACAGCACCTGAATGTAGTGTTAACCTATGAGCCTTACTGCAGGGGAGAAGGAACAGATCACAGACCTTAGTGATGGCCGTCCTCCCAGTACCAGGAAGATCTGTCACTGCACGTAGGATAAAGATTGGAACTTCTGACCAGAAAGGGGGCTCCGGCAAAGTGAGGACCATAGGTTCTTGTCACTGGAGGCGCCGAGGACAAGAAGGCGGCATTGACTTCTAGACTACACTCCATGCCACGGTCTCAGTGCTGGAGGTATGCCACAGATGTTGCAGTTCAGCAGCATCTTCAAAAAGGCGACAGCGAGGAGACAGAGGGGGGTCTTTAGGAGCAGACTAAGGAGCTTAACCCCTTAAGGACGCAGGACGTACACAAACGTCCCCTTTTCCGAGTCCTTAAGGACTCAGGACGTTTGAGTACGTCCTGTCAAATCCCGGCCCCCCGCCGCTAGCCGGAGGGGAGCCGGTGCCCGATGCCTGCTGAAATCGTTCAGCAGGCATCGGGGCATATCGCCCAGGGGGGTCATTATGCCCCCCCATGTCGGCGATGGCCGCAGATCGCTGGACAATTCAGTCCAGCGATCTGCGGCAGATTCCGGGTCAATCGGGTCTCCAGTGACCCGGTGACCCGGAATTACAGGCTGTTAGGCCAGAACAGCCAGAGCCTGCAGGGGTGAGGTGGCACTGGTGCCACCTCACGATCGCCCTGATTCGTCGGCCGGATTACCGGCCGACCAATCAGGGCGCCTGCTGCGGGTGGCACTCCCGCAACCCGCTCCGCCCCTCTTCCGGAGGACGTGAGCGGGTGCGGGACGTGCACCCCGGGTGCTGGGGACCCCGATCCCCGGCGTCAATGTTGGGATCGGGGCCCCAGGAGCGACGGCCGCGGCGGAGATGACGAGGGACTGACCTGTGCGGCGAGGATCGTTGGAGGTGAGTGACAGCCTCCTGCTGTTGCTTAGCAACAGCTCCCAGCATGCAAAAAGGGCATGCTGGGAGCTGTAGTTATGCAACAGCAGGAGGCAGACCACCACAACTCCCAGCATGCCCTTATGGGCATGCTGGGACTTGTAGTTTTGCAACAGCTGGAGGCACATTTTTTCTATGGAAAAGTGTACCTTCAGCTGTTGTGTAACTACAACTCCCAGCTTGCACCAACAGCTAAAGTGCATGCTGGGAGTTGTAGTAGTGCATCTGCTAGTTGCATAACTACAACTCCCAGCATGCCCGTTGGCTGTCGGTGACTGCTGGGAGTTGTAGTTTTACAACAGCTGAAGGCACACTGAGTTATGTAGCAAACCAGTGTGTCTCCAGCTGTTGCATAACTACAGTACCCAGCATCCCCAGCCAAAGTAGTATGCCTCCAGCTGTTGCATAACTACAACACCCAGCATGCCCTTCCGCTGTCCGTACATGCTGGGGGTTGTAGCTTTTGCAACAGCTGAAGGCACACTGGTTGCAAAACACTGAGTTTGTTACCAAACTCTGTGTTTCACAACCAGTGTGCCTCCAGCTGTTGCAAAACTACAACTCCCAGCGTACACTGATAGACCGTACATGCTGGGAGTTGTAGTTTTGCAACAGCTGGATGTTCCCCCCCCCCCCAATGTGAACGTACAGGGTACACTCACATGGGCGGAGGATTACAGTAAGTATCCAGCTGCAAGTTTGAGGTGCGGCAAAATTTCTGCCGCAGCTCAAACTGCCAGCGAGAAACTACTGTGAACCCCCGCCCGTGTGACTGTACCCTAAAAACACTACACTAACACACAATAAAAAGTAAAAAACACTACGTATACACATACCCCTATACAACCCCCCTCCCCTCCCCAATAAAAATGAAAAACATCTGGTACGCCACTGTTTCCAAAACGGAGCCTCCAGCGGTTGCAAAACTACAACTCCCAGCATGCACTGATAGACCGTACATGCTGGGAGTTGTAGTTTTGCAACAGCTGGACGTTCCCCCCCCCCCCCCCCATGTGAGCGTACAGGGTACACTCACATGGGCGGAGGATTACAGTAAGTATCCGGCTGCAAGTTTGAGCTGCGGCTCAAACTGCCAGCGTGAAACTACTGTGAACCCCCGCCCATGTGACTGTACCCTAAAAACACTACACTACACTAACACACAATAAAATAAAAAGTAAAAATCACTACAAATACACATACCCCTACACAGCCCCCCTCCCCAATAAAAATGAAAAACTTCTGGTACGCCACTGTTTCCAAAACGGAGCCTCCAGCTGTTGCAAAACAACTACTCCCAGTATTGCCAGATAGCCACTGACTGTCCAGGCATGCTGGGAGTTTTACAACAGCTGGAGGCACCCTGTTTGGGAATCACTGGCGTAGAATACCCCTATATCCTCCCCTATGCAATCCCTAATTTAGGCCTCAAATGCGCATGGCGCTCTCACTTTGGAGCCCTGTCGTATTTCAAGGCAGCAGTTTAGGGTCACATATGGGGTATCGCCGTACTCGGGAGAAATTGTGTTACAAATTTTGGGGGGTATTTTCTGCTTTTACCCTTTTTAAAAATGTAAAATTTTTGTGAAAAGAGGCATTTTAGGTAAAAAAAAAATTATTTTTTTTACATATGCAAAAGTCGTGAAACACCTGTGGGGTATTAAGGTTCACTTAACCCCTTGTTACGTTCCCCGAGGGGTCTAGTTTTCAAAATGATATGCCATGTTTTTTTTTTTTTTTTTGCTGTCCTGGCACCATAGGGGCTTCCTAAATGCGGCATGCCCCCAGAGCAAAATTTGCTTTCAAAAAGCCAAATGTGACTCCTTCTCTTCTGAGACCTGTAGTGCGCCAGCAGAGCACTTTTCACCCCCATATGGGGCGTTTTCTGAATCGGGAGAAATTGGGCTTCAAATTTTGGGGGGTATTTTCTGCTTTAACCCTTTGTAAAAATGTAAATTTTTTGGGAAACCAAGCATTTTAGGTAAATTTTTTTTTTTTTTACATATGCAAAAGTTGTGAAACCCCTGTGGGGTATTAAGGTTCACTTTACCCCTTGTTACGTTCCCCAAGGGGTCTAGTTTCCAAAATGGTATGCCATGTGGGGTTTTTTGCTGTCCTGGCACCATAGGGGCTTCCTAAATGCGGCATGCCCCCAGAGCAAAATTTCCTTCAAAAAAGCCAAATGTGACTCCTTCTCTTCTGAGACCTGTAGTGCGCCAGCGGAGCACTTTTCACCCCCATATGGGGTGTTTTCTGAATCGGGAGAAATTGGGCTTCAAATTTTGGGGGGTATTTTCTGCTTTAACCCTTTGTAAAAATGTAAATTTTTGGGGAAACCAAGCATTTTAGGTAAATTTTTTTTTTTTTACATATGCAAAAGTTGTGAAACCCCTTTGGGGTATTAAGGTTCACTTTACCCCTTTTTACGTTCCCCAAGGGGTCTAGTTTGCAAAATGGTATGCCATCTGGGGTTTTTTGCTGTCCTGGCACCATAGGGGCTTCCTAAATGCGGCATGCCCCCAGAGCAAAATTTCCTTCAAAAAAGCCAAATGTGACTCCTTCTCTTCTGAGACCTGTAGTGCGCCAGCAGAGCAGTTTTCACCCCCATATGGGGTGTTTTCTGAATCGGGAGAAATTGGGCTTCAAATTTTGGGGGGTATTTTCTGCTATTACCCTTTTTAAAAATGTAAAACTTTTGGGAAACCAAGCATTTTAGGGAATTTTTTTTTTTTTTTTTACGTATGCAAAAGTTGTGAACCACCTGTGGGGTATTAAGGTTTACTTTACCCCTTGTTATGTTCCCCGAGGGGTCTAGTTTCCAAAATGGTATGCCATGTGTTTTTTTTTTGCTGTTCTGGCACCATAGGGGCTTCCTAAATGTGACATGCCCCCCAAAAACCATTTGTCGCTCCTTCCCTTCTGAGCCCTCTACTGCGCCCGCCGAACAATTAACATAGACATATGAGGTATGTGCTTACTCGAGAGAAATTGGGTTTCAAATACAAGTAAAAATTTTCTCCTTTTTACCCCTTGCAAAAATTCAAAAATTGGGCCTACAAAAACATGCGAGTGTAAAAAATGAAGATTGTGAATTTTCTCCTTCACTTTGCTGCTATTCCTGTGAAACACCTAAAGGGTTAAAACGCTGACTGAATGTCATTTTGAATACTTTGGGGGGTGCAGTTTTTATAATGGGGTCATTTATGGGGTATTTCTAATATGAAGGCCCTTCAAATCCACTTCAAACCTGAACTGGTCCCTGAAAAAAAGCGAGTTTCAAAATTTTGTGAAAAATTGGAAAATTGCTGCGGAACTTTGAAGCCCTCTGGTGTCTTCCAAGAGTAAAAACTCATCAATTTTATGATGCAAATATAAAGTAGACATATTGTATATGTGAATAAAAAAAAATTTATTTTGAATATCCATTTTCCTTACAAGCAGAGAGCTTCAAAGTTAGAAAAATGCAAAATTTTCAAATTTTTCATCAAATTTTGGGATTTTTCACCAAGAAAGGATGCAAGTTACCACAAAATTTTACCACTAAGTTAAAGTAGAATATGTCACGAAAAAACTATCTCGGAATCAGATTGATAACTAAAAGCATTCCAGAGTTATAAATGTTTAAAGTGACAGTGGTCAGAATTGCAAAAAATGTCTGAGTCCTTAAGGTGAAAAAGGGCTCAGTCCTTAAGGGGTTAAAGGGGTATTCCGGAAAAAAACTTTTATATATATATAAATGTCCCCTGGCTTCAGAAAGTTAAACAGAAAAATCTTAATCCTTCCAGTAGTCATCAGCTGCTGAAGTTGAGTTGTTATTTTCTGTCTGACAACAGTGCTCTCTGCTGACACCTGCTTGTCTCAGGAACTGTGAAGAGTAGGAGCAAATCCCCATAGCAAACCTCTAATGCTTTGGAAAGTTCCTGAGACAAGCAGATGTGTTCTCTCTCTCTCACTCACACTCACAACGTCCATGAAACTCTTAACTTCCCCAGCTTCAGTCACTGCTCAGTTCATTTGCTTGTGCCATCTAGTGGACAGTTCAAGTAATTTCTGGATATTACACAACAATAATCCCAGGGGTTAAACATAAAAAATACATTTTATGAACAAGATATACCAGATAAAGTTCAACTAATCAAGGACTGGGGTCACATAAGGCTATCTTTGGGGGCTAAGAACTGGTTAGGGTACCCCCTTGTGTTCAGAAGCAGTACTACAACTATATTTTTATACTTTTTACTATCTCTAGACTTTCTTGCACAGTGGTGAATATGAAGTATTCCTCACTGACCTCTTCATGCAACTGCCCTGTGTGTTACAGTAATTACCAGTACAACATCCCTGGATCTTGTCCCACTGCAAGACTCCTCCTCTGCTTCTCCACCTACTGCCTCTAAAAACATAGCTCCAAACACTGCACTGTGAAGCATAGCTTGTCAGAACTTTTAGCTGTGTCCTGTCTCCAGGTAAGGTCTGTGGAGACGAGAGGGGGGGGGGGGTTACCTGCCTAATCCTATGGGGCTTCTATTAAGTGGGCTTTAGTCTTCCCCTAGTGTAATAAAGATTTCCAGTTTTATCTAAATGAACTGTTGCCATTGTATAGTGAAGTTTATTTTATTTATATAAATATATATATACTTTTATTTATGTATATTCTTTGTAGCCGTTCCTCGCTCTTCTGAATGTTCTATACTTGTTGACAGTAAAGAAGAACATATGTAATCTAGACAACCCTTTGTTAGCTAAACACATCAGACCCACATTGTTCGTTACAATGTATCAGTGCATAGAATCCAAAATTGCAGATGATTGTGTAGACTGGATACAATTGCAGCATTATTGTAGTAGACTCCAGACACAAATGTTAACAATCTGAGTGTTTCCCAAACTGGGTGCCTCCAGCTGTTACAAAATTACAATTCCCAGCATGCCCTGATAGTTTAGGTAAATGCTAAAATATCAGGGCAGGAGAGATAGTTGCGCCGCAAAGGTGCTTATTTGGCACAGAATGGTATAGACTTGATGCAACTGTGACAAATTCCCAGCTTTAGGGTGCGTTCACACGCTAGTAACTAGCAACGGGTTTCACGCTGCGGAAAACCCACTGTGAGTTATGCTACCATTCATTTGAATGGGTCCGCGGACAGTCTGCAAATCTGACACTATTGCGGACTGTCTGTGGACCCATTTAAATCAATGGTAGAGTAACTCGCAGTGGGATTCCCGCAGCAGGCAGGCAAACCGCTGCTAGTAATAGCGTGTGAACGCACCTTTAGGGTGTATTCACACGTACAATTTCCTGCACGTATTTGATGCCCAGAATTTGAAGCTGCAGAATTGTGTCCAGTCTTTTAGTTTACATTTAAATCTACAGCTTCAAATCCTTTGGAACAACAGCCGGAGGCCCACAATGGGTCGGGTAACCATCGGGTCATCCGTTGTGTGACCCTACCCTTAAGATGTATTATTTTTTTTTAATTTTTTACTGGTTTGTGGCCCCCTATATGTCAAACAAAAAGGTTTCCATTCACAGACAGCAAGCAAAAATCTTGCACATGGAGAGGATTCAGAATTCAAAGTCTATTAGAAAGGTTCACACCTTTTTTATTTTACTGTCATTAGGCTTTATATGCTTTTTGGAGGTGCATGTTCCTCTTCTTAGCCTTCTGTAGCTCTGCAAGTAACAAGTGAATAAGATATGTTCAGTCATTAAAGGTCACCAGTCAGGGGCTGCCAAAACACACACAGGACAGTCAAGGCAGTGCTGATAATCAATGGTGTAACAGTTGAATTAAAGGGGTACTCCGGTGCTTAGACATCTCATCCCCTATCCAAAGGATAGGGTATAAGATGCCTGATCACGGGAGTCCCGCCGCTGGAGACCCCCGTGATCTTGCACGCGGCACCCCGTTTATAACCAGTCCCCGGAGCGTGTTCAGTTCGGGTCTGATTACTGGCGACCACAGGGCCAGCAGCGTGTGACGTCACGCCTCCGCCCCATGTGACCTCACGCTCCGCCCTTCAATGCAAGCCTATCGGAGGGGGAATGACAGCTGTGTGCTCCGGGGACTAATTATAAACAGGGTGCTGCGTGCAAGATCATGGGGGTCCCCAGTGGCGGGACCCCCGTGATCAGGCATCTTATCCCCTATCCTTTGGATAGGGGATAAGATGTCTAAGCACCGGAGTACCCCTTTAAGAAAGTTTTTCAGAGGCCTTTTTAAAAATGAAAGAAGCGATCTGACTGGTTGCTATGGGCAACTGCACCACTCATCCTTTACACAAGTTTTTACAAATCTCACCTAGTGGGCAAATGAACCTTACATACTACCTATGCCCCTATGGGGGAAATTTATCAAAACCTGTCCAGAGGAAAAGTTGCTGAGTTGTCCATAGCAACCAATCAAATTTCTTCTTTCATTTTTGAAAAGGCCTCTGAAGAATGAAAGAAGCAATCTGATTGGTTGCTATGGGCAACTTTTCCTCTGGACAGGTTTTAATCTCCCCCAATATTATGTGCTTGTATAGTCATTGCTATTTAGGTACCAAATAATTAGACTAAAATATTTGAAGCTTTTAAAGATTTGTCATTTTGCTTTTGTGCTTTTCCTATAGTCGGAGTCCTCCTTTAAAGGTCCAAGTCATTTGACACTATTTGTATGTGTGATTCATAGATTTTTACAGTAACAAAAACTAGGCTGCAATGTCAGGGTCATTGAACCAGAGTTACCGTGGAGGGTGTAGCTACATGCTGATCGCTGATTGGACAAGCTCCTCAGCAGGTTAAGAGAAACCTCTGTCCTGATTGGTACAAACGAGACAGCGTCCGAAACCACACACTTATAACTGTGATACTTGTGTAAGATCATAAAAGATTCACATCATGTGTCATTCTCATGCAGTGCTGCATTAAGAGGGTAGAGAGTCCTAGCAATAAATCCATAGCTTTGTGGATGTGCTGCGAAAATGCTGCCATTCTGCAGCAAAATCCACAAGTGCTGATTCTTCAACACATTTTTGTCGTTTAATTTGTATAATCTGTCATGAAAATCCACAGTGGAGAGTCTGCCACAAATCTGCATCAAATGTTTTTCTTTTATCAAAAGTGCAGATTTTCTACTGTGGATTTGAGTGTAGAAATTCTGCAGCATTTGCTCTGAGTAGCCTAAGGCCATGTTCACACAGCCTAAAATGTGCAAAATGTACGGGCGGATATTCCGCACATTTGCTTCATTCGGCGGCATTGGAAATGGACGACATTGCATTTTTGAGTGGAATCGGCAGAAACATTGAACGGTTTAAATATATGACGCGGAAATTCTGGCGTGTAAACAGTGCAGCAGAATCCCATTGAAATCAATGGGTCTCTACTGCAATGGAATATACCGTGTGAATCTGGCCTAAGGGTAGGGCTAGAAAGTGACTTTGAGCATTGATCATGATGCATTGCTGCTAATGTGGTTAAATGCGGTCGTGTTGCAAGTGGCTGTGATTACAACTCGACAGTCACAAGTAACTGATCCAGGATAGATTTCTTGTGGCTGTCGGATCATGGTTGCAGCTACTTGTGACCCAAAGTCGCCATTCAGCCCTAGACTTATTTGGAGAGTACAAATTCTCAGGTGCAGGCAAGGCACATACATTTATTTTGTTTCTTCATTTAAGGCTATTTTCATGCATTGGAATTTCCATGCGGAATTCCGCTTAGAATGTCCGCACAGAAATTCAGCTGAATTCAAAGGGATTCTGCTGCGCTGTGCACATGGCAGAATTTCAGTGCTAGATGTTTCCGGTACAGAAATTCCGTTTTCCGTGTCCGCAGAAAAAAATGAACCTGTTAATTTTTTTTGCGGACACCGCACTGTCTATGAGACGGCGCATTCCTGTGCGGTCCTAGAGCCAGCATATTATGCTGGAGCCCACAGTCTGTGGAATGTCCACACAGAGATTTTCCGTTCAGACATTCCGTAGTGTGAACATAGCCTTACTGTTACTGTGTCTCTTTATGTCCTGGTGGAAAGGAGCAGTTTCTTTGATGTTTGTTACACAGGACACGTATCTTTCTAGTAGAGATTACCAAGGCAGATAATTCCATCGTCTTTACAGTGGTATATTTACGAGTTTCCTGTTGAGGTGACACATTTTTTTTAAATTTTTTTTTTTTTAACTTTTCGGCATTCCACCTTATCAACAGTCTGTACGGTTTCTATAGAGCAGCTAGAAGCTTGACATTTATAAGAGATGTCTCCAGATGTCTCATTGGATCTCTTAAAGCTGACAGTTGCTATTTGCTGATCATTTATTTCTGGACGACTGCTTAAGCTGTGTTCACACATGTAGCTATGGTGCATGTGGTTTTTAGTGCAGTTACTTAAATCATTTAACCCTGTTTTTGAAAAATTACTGCAAAACTTACAATATTACTGCAGCAACACTGTAATATGTGAACACAGCTTTAGGGTTCCCTCTTGCTGCCCAATTCAGGCAGGATCTGGGCCACATGTATCCTTATTGACCGAGCCATGGTCACCTACTGCATCAGTTCTTAAAGGGGTACTTTATTGCTAGGCATCTTTTCCCCTATCCAAAAGATAGATGATAAGATGTCTGATCACTGGGGTCCTGCCGCTGGAACCCCTGTGATCTCCGTGCAGACACCCGGCGTTCTGAACAATATGTTCAGAACATTAGGTTCGGGTGGCCGTGGTCGTGATGTCACGCCACGCCCCCCTCTAGATGCCACGCCACCCCTCCTCCTTTCATGCCTATGGGAGGGGGCGTGAGAGCCAAGTGGAGACCTAGCAGATGATTTTAAAACACAACTTACACATCGCTCTCCCCCGACGTTTCATCACAATCAGTGGCTTTATCAACGGCTAAAGGGCAAGTGGCCATTTGCGCTATAGCCCTAGATAAAGCCACTGATGTGGTGAAACGTCAGGGGAGGGCGATGTGTTAAGTTTTAAAATAATCTGATAGGTCCCCAGAATTTAATTGCGGACTGCAGCCAAAACAAATTAATACACGCAATTTTACATACAGTAGCATATGTTTAGAATTTTTCTAAATATACTGATGAGACCAGTAGGTTGAGTTATGTTTTTAATAATTAGTGGATGGCAAGCTAGGGTTCCTATGATCACGTAGTGGTCAACTGTATATACCTGCCTTCAAATAGCATGGCACAATTTTTTTTTCTGCTGGACATTCATGGAAAATGTATCCATATTTTGAGCTTGAGTTATAAATAACAAGTCTAGAATAGTTTTTAGTTTTTCTTTTTTAGACCCAATGATTTAAACATTATACAAGTGCAAAAAACGTTTTTGCCCATGTGCACATACCCTAAATCTTTGCCCCACATCTATAGCACAATCACGGTGAGGACCGTAGTTGGGACCTTTTTTTTTTAGATGTTACCGTATATACTCGAGTATAAGCCGACCCGAATATAAGCCGAGGCCCCTAATTTCACCCCAAAAACCCAGGAAAAGTTATTGACTCGACCATAAGCCTAGGGTGGGAAATACATCATTCCCCCATGTCATCATCCCCCCTGTCATCAGCCAGACCCCCGTCATTAACACCCCTGTCATCATCACCCCCGTCATCATCCCCCCTTTCATCATCACCGCCTGTCAATCCCTTCATCAGTGGTCTTCAACCTGCAGACCTCCAGATGTTTCTAAACTACAACTCCCAGCATGCCCGGACAGCCGATGGCTGTCCGGGCATGCTGGGAGTTGTAGTTTTGCAACATCTGGAGGTCTGCAGGTTGAAGACCACTGAGAAGGGATTGATAGGCGGAGAGTTCACTCGAGTATAAGCCGAGGGGGGCGTTTTCAGCACGAAAAATCGTGCTGAAAAACTCGGCTTATACTCGAGTATATACGGTAAATGTCAATTTTTCACCTCATAAAATGTCCAAGAAACAGCAGTTTTGATATCCAATGGGAAAACACACATGTAGTTTAATTTTTTGACCGTAATTATAATGCTTGTAAGATTAATGGCAAGGTACTTTTTCCACCTTTTTGTCCCGTTATGGCTGTTTATGGCCCCCAAAAACTGGTAAATTGCAAACTGCATGGTATTTGCTGTAATTTTGAGCAACAAAAAGATCCTCAAAATGCAGTCGTCCTGATTTACTAAGAGTGGAGTGTAGGCTTTTTTGTGGGTTTTATTACCCTACAATTATTTTTTCCACAGTATTTACTAAGGTTTCCCTACATTTTCCACTCTCCCTGCATTTTGCTTTTTTTTTTATTTTTTTTATTTTTTTTACACACGCTCTGATCTGTCGGGTTTTCCTCAGCTGAAATCCACCAGATTTTCTGTGAAAACCTTAGAAAATATGTAGTTTTTTTGTGAAAATGTCAGGAACACGCCCCTTTTCGGTGACCACACCCCTTTCCCCATATGACCATGCCCCTTTTCTGTGTTTCCTTAGTAAAAGGGAGAGTTAGTCTTTTTTTTTTTTTTTTCAACTCTGGCGCAAATTCAGGCGCAGACAGAATTTCTGGCGCAGTACGCCAGAATCTGGCGCAGAAACCCAACAAGACATGTCGGGTTTGCAATAGTAAATGAGGGCAAAGTGTTACATTTCTAAATGGGCATTGACATTAACTAGTGATTACAGTGGTTCTGTTTCTCTAAAATATACATTTTACAGAACAAAAACCTTTTTTTTTTCTTTTTTAAAGGACAGAGAACTATGCTTTTGAGTTCTACAAAAAAAAAAATGATTAATACTTCAGGGAAACAGATCAAACATAGACACTATCATAATCTCCCCCAATGAGCCCACCACGGTATACATGCAAGCTCCCTTTTACCAAAGTCCCCCCCCCCCCCTCCCTTCCCCACTTATTGGATGTGGTGTAAACCATAATACATGTGGGCACCTTGTACCAGAATTCTGGTGCATTTGTAGTGGTAAATGTACCCCAACGTTCTTCTTAGTGATGATTGATCTTCACCTGTGCCTGGTTTGTGGAAACAAGATCTAAATTTTAAGCCGTGCCTCTGTCTTTTATATGTGTCTCTTACGGTGAGTTCATGTATACAGTTACTGTGTATAGACATTCACAGGGGATGAGTGTTACCATGAACACTGTGTGTAAAGTAAAATGCGTCAATCCCCTGATAATACTTATTTCCTGTAATTTATGTTCTTCAGTCTATCACACCAGCTTCAGTCATGCGGATAGCAGTCATTGGGCAAAGCCTTTTTGGAAAAGAAGTATATAAGGAGCTTGTAAAGGAAGGACACCAAGTGGTAGGAGTATTCACTATTCCTGATAAGGCAGAAGGCAAACCAGATCCACTAGGTACGTGCTTTATTATCATCCACATAATTAAAAGTATGTGCTTTGTTTTCCAAATAAACATAGCTAAGATGAATTATTGCAGTAAATTCTCCCTTATCGGACTCTTCCCAAAAGGGGACACCTCCTAAAAGTGGACATTTTTAATTCCCCGGCAGAATGCCATGAGACTTAATGTATTTGCACCCTCCGAATAAGGGAGACTCCAATAGCGGATGTGGATACTCCTAATAGGGAACTAAATACTAAAGGGAAAAAACACTCCAATAGGGGACAAAATACTACAATAGGGGGAAAAAAACACTCTCAATAGGGGACAACCAGGCTCATGTGCCAGCCCTATCTTGTACACAGGGCCGCCATCAGGGGGGTACAGCCAATACCCCAGTAAGGGGCCCTAGCTCCCACTGCACCCCACCCCCCCTACAGCAGTCCCAGCACAGAAGCAGAAGACCGCTGTTTAAAAATCCACCGGCCACATAAATCGCCCCCCCCCCCTCTGATTCCCCATGTGCCATTTCATTCCCCCCTTTTATTACCGTCTGTGCACATTTATCACCTCCTCTTTACCACCTCCTTTGCGATTTCAACTCCCCCCCCTTTATCCCACATGTTCCATTTCTTCTCCTCCTGTGCCATTTCATTCCCCCTTTATCCCCATGTCACTTTATTCCCCCTGTGCCAAATCATCCCCTTTACCCCTTGTACCACATCACTTTTCCCCTTCCGTCTTTCCCATTGTTCTTCTTATCTGGCCAGCAGGCTCAGGTGCAGGGGCTCTCAGCGGGTTTGACGTCCACTTACTGAGAGCAGCCACAGAGAGCGGCGGCTGCGGGCACTGGGGCGTCAGGGGCGTCACTCGTCACTGCTGGTCAGGGGAGGATGAAATGGCACAGGGGAAGGATGAAATGGCACAGAGGATAAAGGGGAGGATGAAATGGCACAGGGGGTGGTAAAGAGGGGGTGATGAATTTTCAGAGTCTAATAAAGGGGGCATGACATAGTACGGGGGGGTCAAGGGGAAGTGATGTGGCATGGGATAAGGGGGGTGAAATTTCGCACAGGGGGTTCAAGGGGGGAAGAATTAAGTGACATTGTAAGGATCAAGAATGAGAATAAGATGGCACAGGGGGATGAAATGGTACAGGGGGGGGTGATAAAGGGTGATTAAACAGCACTGGGAGATTCTACTGTAATATTGCTTTTGATATTGCTTTTATGTTATAGGTAACTACACTCTGGAGTTATTACAGTATTCGGCCATTTAGAACGATTTTTTAGCCTTTTTTTCCCCCCCTATTGGGGACATTTCTCGATAGTTGACAATGTCTACTATTGGGAGATTCTAGTGTAATAAGTTCCATTTGATGTAATGGTAGTAGCCTGCTATAAGGCATTCATTAGCCATTGGAGATCTAGGGTAAGTTAACGATTATGGCCTTATTTTCCTAAAAGTTTACACTACTTCCTACTACTAGGATGTGATCCCATGTACCCTTACATAGGTGAGGTCCCTTAACATGTGTTGTCCTTTTAACACACACACAGTCACGGAGACCAGTCAAATGAAGCATATCCATTTCCTTCCTTGTACATGCAGGAGCAGAAGCAGAGAAAGATGGTGTACGTGTCTTCAAATTCCCACGCTGGAGAGTTAAAGGTCAAGCTCTGCCAGAAGTGGTGGAACAATACAAATCAGTGGGGGCTGAGCTAAATGTTCTTCCCTTTTGCTCTCAGTTCATCCCTATGGAAGTCATTGATGCTCCTAAACATGGCTCTATTATATATCATCCTTCCATTTTGCCTCGACACCGGGGAGCCTCCGCCATTAACTGGTTAGTATTGGGACATAAAATTTCATATCCCATTGATTAGGTCAGGTTTACATTTAGTGTTGAGTAACTATAGATACTTTGTCTAACTTTGGCTTATAATAATGCTAGTTAAATCAGGAGCTGCATTCAGAATTCTGCTCCTGGGCAGCAACTCACTGGAATCCTTAGTCCATCTAGACACATTGGAAAGCAAGATTGTAAGATGGTTGTGCACGGATGCAGTAATGTTGGGCATAGCTATCTCATATCAGAGGATTATATTATTTCCTGCATATAGGTTGTATGTTTATTTATCTTTTCATCAGTATGGCTCCATGGGTAGTCATTGTCAGTAAGGGGGAAGGCCCAGGTATAGTTGTGATATAAGGGCCCAAGTATCCAACCAGCCTCTTTCTTTACCTTTCCTTTTCACAAAACTTTTCTCTTGCAGGACCCTGATGCAGGGGGATAAGAAAGGCGGCTTCACTATTTTCTGGGCTGATGATGGGCTGGATACAGGTGACATTCTCCTGCAGAAAGAGTGTGAGGTCCTTCCAGATGACACAGTCAATTCAATATACAACAGATTCCTCTTTCCAGAGGGAGTTAAAGGCATGGTCAGTATGTAATGTTTCAAATACTTAAGGGGCTGTCTGGAATTAAAGGGGTACTCCAGTGGGAAAAAAAATGTTTTCAAAACAACTGGTGCCAGAAAGTTATACAGATTTGTAAATTACTTCTATTTAAAATTCTTAACCCTTCTAGTACTTATCAGATGCTGTATGCTCCAGAGGAAGTTGTGTACTTCTTTCCCATCTGACCACAGTGCTCTCTGCTCACACATCTGTCTGTCTGTGTCATACAGTCTAAATGGGGGGGGGGGGGGGAGAGCAGAGCTTCTCATAGACAGTATGTAGCTACCTCACCTTATGTGGTTTTGTATATAAACACAACCACTATGTATGCATCAGGTAGGTGGTGCAGCCTTGCAGAAATTGGCGTAGGGCTTGCCAACATAAATACATATAAAGATGGCACACCGGAGGACCGTTCTTTGGGTGGTGCCAACTTTTATGTATCTAGGTGTGTATTCTATGTAACGATCATATATGCCATTTCATCTGATGAAGGTATTTCCAAAATCCTGAAACGTGTTATGTCATTGGCTTTCGAATAAAGATATCTGTGATAATTGGACTACGTATAATTTGGTGTATCGTGCCAGCAATTCAGGTGTTTTTTCTTTTTTGAAAGTATTTATTTATAAATTTTAAATAACAAGTAAAAACACTGTACAAATGAGACACTCCAGAGATCTCTACAAAAGGTCCGTCACAACCATCAAAAGGATAATATCAGATAAGTGCAGCAGATAGAGCCAGGGCAATCATGAAGACCCCAGATGAATCTGCCCAACACACCGACAAACATACACACTCACACACACACCACGCAAACACTCGCAGGAACCCTAAACCACCATTTGAGGATAAGATAGTAAACACCTTTACTGAGGAGAACTTACACGATCAGAGGGGACAACCAACTCAACCAGGGCAGCCAGACTTTGTCAAAAAATTTTTGGCACCTACGGCTAATAAAAAGGGTTCTATACAATGGAACACATTTATTAACCAAGTTAAACCAACGGGACATAGGTAGTGGTAATGACATGGAAAGATATCTCTCCTTCCCCTTACGGGCACAAAACAGCAAAAAGCATATGAGGAGGCACCGATGGGAGCTTGACTCCAAATCATTAATTAGACATAACAAACAAACTGAAGGGGTGAAGACGAGAGGGGATTCCAGATCACCTGCCAGAAACTGCATTACCGCTCTCCAGAAGGGAACCACACACGGACAACTCCATACAGCATGCAAGAATGACTCTCTATCAACCTGGCAATGAAAAAAGATATCAGAGGAGGAAACCCCTACAGGAAAGAGCTTAGCCGGAGTGTAATACAAACGAAATATAAATCTAGATTGGATAAGCATATCTCGAGCATTAATCACCGTAGGGTAATACGTGTCAGAAACCTCCTTCCACTGTTCCTCCGAGAGGTCCGGTATATTCTCAACCCATTTTTGGATGGCTAACACAAAGGGATCAGACCCCACAGACTGAAGCAGAGCACACGCTTGTGTTAACAGCTTAGAGAGGTCAGTGGTACCCAGGAGCAACTCCACATCAGAAAATGCAGGGATCACATCAAGAGAGCCAAATTGTGCCAGGACCGCATGTCGCAGTTGAAGATATCGAAAATGGGCACTCCGCGGGACATTAAAACTGTCACATAATTCTTGAAATTAAGGAAAAGAGGGAAAATCCCTAAATAAATGCACAGCAAACTTGACTCCATGTGAACTCCAAAAGCCAGCTGCCTCCACCTCCTGCAGGTGCTAAAAATGAGGGTTCTGCCACAGAGGTGCCCTGGGAGACTACGCCGGCTGTGGAAAGCGCCCAGAGACCACCGACCATACCGCAGCCACAGTTCTAATAGGAGACAACAACTTAGCATCAGGAGTATATCTATACAAGACATTAGTCAGAGATTCATACAAACCCATCAGAGCGTCTTTCAAAGCCATAGACACATTAGTGAGATCCAGGTCGATCCACCAGGCGGCGTACATGAGCTGGGATGCTAAGAAACCGGGTAGCCATAGAGGAGACAGCAGAATCGAGATTTAAAGATAAAAATCACTAAGACACGGAGAAACCTCCACTGCCAAATACTTAAACCGAGCAACCACCTTGAGAACATTGGAAAGAGAGCGGAAGAACAGCAGCCACAGATAAAGGCAT
This sequence comes from Hyla sarda, assembly GCF_029499605.1. NCBI lineage: Eukaryota > Metazoa > Chordata > Amphibia > Anura > Hylidae > Hyla > Hyla sarda. The sequence continues at coordinate 123,551,253 of NC_079194.1, read as the reverse complement.
CAGAGATGATTATGACCAGTTGACCCGCAGGCCCGAAAAAGAGCCAAACAGTTCAAAAAGATTAAATAATGCCCTCAAAGAGCCCTCAACATCAGCGAGAGAGACTAAAGTATCATCCGCATACATGGACACCCTCTCCTCCAAGGGTCCCCGGCTTATCCCACCTATAGAAGGGGAAGCTCGGGTTGCCGCCGCCAGGGGTTCCACAGCCAGGGCAAACAAAAAGGGGGACAGCGAGCACCCTTGACGTGTACCTCTACTCAACTGAAATGACTCAGAGACCTCCAAATTCGTACGTGTCCTAGCCCTAGGGCTGTCATACAGCAACTTCACCCACGATCGAAACTTTGTGGCCAAACCGAAGAACCCACAACAAGCACCAAAGGTAAGACCCCCGTAAGCCGATTCCCCAGTATTTTAGCCAGGATCTTAATGTCAACATTAAGTAGAGAAATGGGGCGACAGGAATCCGGCATAGTCGGATCCTTACCTGACTTGGGAAGAACTACAATCAGAGCCTCCCTCATGGAGTCCGGCAACCTTCCAGTCTCGGAGGCAACGCTAAAAAGATTCAGCATAATATGGATCCACCTTTCCTCATTCATCCTGTATCAGTCATCTAGCATGCCATCTAAGCCCGGAGTCTTCCCCGTCGGTAGAGTAGCGATAGCAAGCGAAACCTCCTCCACAGTAAAAGGGGCCTCCAGAGCAGCTGCCAGAGCTTCAGATAAAGGAGTAAGGGACAACCCCCTCAAAAAAGGCATATGGCCAGCTGGAACACCCACAGTCTGAGAAGAGTACAGGGAGCTATAGAAATCCAGAAACACCCCATTAATTACTACCGGATCAGACTCCAGCATCCCAGTTACACTCTGGATACAGGGAATGGAAACCACAGGTCTGCTCTCCCGAGCCAAATATGCCAGCAACTTCCCATTTTTGTCCCCAAACTCAAAAAGGGCCGCCTCCCTAACCACCATTCATTTTTGAACTCTTGCCTTCTGCAGGATCAAGATAGCCCTCTGTGCTCTAGCCCACTCCCGCTCCGTCTCGAGGGATTCCTCACCATCTCTGCCTCCAGTACAATATCAACTTGCAATGCCTTCTCTCTAGCTGAATAGGCCGTTCTCTGTCCCGCAACCCCTGACATAAAACCACCCCTCACATGAGCCTTATATGCATCCCATTGTAATAGTTTGTCAGGATGAGAGCAATTATGTTCCCAAAAATAGGTATGTGCCTCCAATAACCCTGCCTTCACCACCTCCTCCTGAAGCCAGCCAGGATGCATTAGCCAGACCCGAGAGGCAGGACAAGGGCCCAATCTCAAGTAAGAACAATAGCTGAGTGGTCAAAGATCCCCCTGCTGGAGTATGTGATGTCGCTTACCAAAGGCAGAAGCTCTGCCGAAGCAAACGCAAGGTCAATCCTGGAAAACGACTTTTGGGCTGAGGAATAAAAGAAGACTGGGTCAGAGGGATGCTTCTTCTTTTGCAGGTTAATTCTCCATATATTATGCAGTATACTTTGCATATATTTTGATTTACTGAACTTGCATTGATATTGAGCTACCATATGTTACTTCAGTTACATCCTTAACTGCTTTTACAATTTCATTTGGAATGCTGATAAATTCAAATATTAAGTATATACAAGAAAGTTACGAAACTTGCAAAGATACGAAATGCAAAGATGCTGCATTTTAACTGTGCTTCCGCATTAACCCTTATCATTGCTGGTTTCTTTTCTGTAACTCATGAAAGGTCTCTCTTGCAGGTGGAAGCTGTCCAGCTCATCACTCAAGGCTCAGCTCCAAGGATCCCCCAGCCAACTGAAGGAGCCACATATGACCCCATACAGAAAAAGGAAAATGCAAAGGTCTGTGACATGATTTGTTAAACTACTGGGACACTGTGGCACAACTTGATTGATTTGATTTTAACTATTGAGTGACCGCTGTAGTCCACAAAATTGCATCCAACTCAGTGCATCCCTTTGGACTGCTGCTGTAGCTTGATAAAAATCAATTTGTAGTGCTATAAAAAGTTACAGGGTAACCCTGGCCTTATCCTGGCTTTTCTCATTCTTGGTCTGGATTGCTTGACGTTCAGAAGAACAAGGCATCTTCTGCAAATTAAGGCAAAATTGTTGAACTTTCTTCCAATAGTAAAAACAAAAAAATGCCAGTTATATAAGACAATGTGACGACTTTATTCTTGGGATAGTGTATTTTACAGTGTATTGCAGAAATTGGAAACTGCAATGAAACTTGAACTTGTTTGGCACTCTGTCTAAATCTGCAGATTAACTGGGATCAACCAGCTGAAGCAATACACAATTTTATCAGAGGAAATGACAAGGTGCCAGGAGCTTGGGCTGAGGTCAATGGAAGTGTAAGTGCAAATCTTAATCTCTAAAATCTGGTGAACACTTATGGGGCAAAGGTGCCTTAGGCACAGGGAACTTGTGCGACTGCTATCTCTGCATACCCCTATTGTCACACCACTTGGGTTAGTGTGTGGAGCAAAAGTCACTTTCTTTATGGAACACAATGAGCATCTCATAGAATAACATATAGAAACCAACAATTTTTTCTTCAGAAATTGACCTTTTTCGGTTCATCCTTTACTTCCAATGGACCAAACACTGAGGGAGAACCTCTGGAATTCCCTGGGGCATCAAAGCCGGCTTTGGTGACACAGAATGGTCTGGTGCTTTTTGGAAATGATGGGAAAACGGTAGGTGTGTTTTTGTATTTTTGATTGTTTGTGAATTGTGATAATCACAATTCTCATGTATTTATTTTCCCCATATGGTTATAGTAAAATACATGACACTGTTGAGCCGTTCCATTATACAGTAACATTTTCATTATGCCAAGTTTCAACTTGTTTTTTTTTGTGGCTCAAAAAAAAAAACGCAAGAAAAAAAGGACAGAAAAAACGCCACAGCATTTTCCTGTGTTTGGGTTGTTTTTCTGGCGTTTTTTTGCCTTTGAGTGGAAATTGCATTTTTGGCCCCTTTGATGTTTAAAAAAAAAAAAAAAAAGGATGCAGTAGTGATGGAAAAAAATGTATTTGACCCCTTAACGACCACGGACGTAAATCTACATCCTGGTGCGGCGGTACTTTACATTTACATTCTGTGTATGACCGCGAGCATCGGAGCGGTGCTCACGTCATACACGGCAGATTCCAGCTGCTACCCGGGGACCCGCTGGTAATGGCCGACATCCGCGATCGCGCGGATGTCCACCATTAACCCATCAGATGCCATGATCAGTACAGATCACTGCATCTGCAGCAGTGCGCATGTTAAAATAGATGATCGGATCGCCCGCAGCGCTGCCGCGGGGATCCGATCACCTGCCTCCGTCCGTCTCCTGGCGTCTCCTGCTCTGATCTGAGATCGAGCAGACCAGAGCAGAAGATAGCCGTTAATGTTGATCAGTGCTATGCCCTATGCATAGCACTGAACAGTATTAGCAATCAAATGATTGCTATAGATAGTCCCCTATGGGGACATACAAAGTGTAAAAAATAAAAATAAAAAAAAATTGAAAAATGTAAAAATAAAAATGATCACATGATGGTGAATGGTGGTCAAAATAGGGCAATTTTAGATTACTGATTTTGTACAAAACGTTTTAGATTTTTTTTTTTAAGCGGTATAAAAGTAACTAGCCATGGGTATCATTTTAATCATATTGACCCACAGAATAAAGAATACATGTCATTTTTACCGTAAAATGTACAGTATGAAAACGAAACCCTCCAAAATGTGCAAAATTGTGGTTTTCATTAAAAAAAATTTGGGGTTCGCCATACATTTTATGGTAAAATTAGAGGTTTCATTACAAAGTATAATTGGTCATGCAAAAAACAAGCTCTTATATGGGTCTGTAGATGGAAATATAAAACAGTTATGGATTTTAGAAGGCGGGGAGGAAAAAAGGAAAAACGCTAAAATAAAATTGGCCTGGTCCTTAAATGGGCACTGTCAGATACAAAAACTTTTGATAAACCAATAGGTTTTGCAATTGCTTTAATTATAAAATTTTCAGTATTTCATACTGAAAAAGCCAGTCAAACAACTGCCCCCCCCCCCTGCCTGCTTGGACTCATACTAGTCCTGCTGTGTCCATGCATTATCACCTATGTCATGGACACACTTCCTTAATTGACAGCTGTGAGCGCAGGGCTCACAGCTGGAGGAAAAATCCTCCCACTGTCTGCTTGTGTGCCGCTGCTGTCAGTGAGGACAAGCTGGGAGTTGTAGTTTCGCTAATGATAGAGGAGATGTGAGCAGACAGCATACTGAGGGAGGGGGGGGGGAGACCTACCCCTCCCTTTGGGAGGAATTCAGACTAGTGAGCTAAATTAAAAGTGTAATAAAAAATGAATAAAGGTGCTAGACACATAAAAATTAGATGTACATGGTCAGGATTAGGTACTGAGTGATATATTAAAAAGTTTTTGTTGGATCTGACGGGTACACTTTAAGGTTAAAATGGTCTTGGTCCTTAAGTGGTTAAAGAAATTTATATTTTTTATAACGCAATTATAATAAATTTTTAAATAGGGATCAATTTATGTGGGTGGGCAGGGCACTAAAACTGTAGCGGACAATAATAAAAATGTGTGTTTTTCACTTTTTTTTTTCTTTTTAAAAAAAAATATTTTTTAGGTAGTACTACTACTCCCAGTATGAAACAGACTGTTTCATGATGGGAGTAGTAGTTCCTGTACCAATAGACAGATCGCCAAGGGTGTCACTTTTGACACCTGATTTGATCGTCCATAATATAGCAGAGATGCGGAGCTGCTTTATACAGCGCTCGCATCTCTGCACTACTGACTCCGGGCCAGCCAGTGATGTGAATAGAAATTCACATCACTCATTCATATTTTCCACCCAGAGTGGGGATTGGCCGGATGGTGGCAGCAAATGCACGCTCTCAGTGGGAAATATGAATGTGTGAATGGCCAGCCGGAGTACAGAGCAGAGATGTGAGCACAGGAGAGAGTTGCTCTGCATCTGAGGGATGAAGGAGGATCGCAGCGGGTGTCAGGACTGACACCCGCTGTGATCTGTCATTAACTGCAGGTACTACTGCTTCCAACATGGAGCAGAGTGTGTCACTCCTGACACCCGCTGTGATCCTCCTGTATAATGTAAAGACGTGGGTGGCCGGCTGCTCTTCTATGGTCCCCTGCACTGCCGTATATATAATATATATATGCACACACACCTATTCATATTTAACACAGAGAGTTGTGATTGGCTGGAACCATCTGGCCAATCACAGCTCTCTGCGGGAAAAATGAATAGGTGTATATACGGCAGTGCAGGGGACCATAGAAGAGCAGCTGGCAGCATCTATAAATTATACAGGAGGATTGCAACGGGTATCAGAAGTGATACCCGGGGCGATCTTTCAATTAGTACAGGTACTACTACTCCCATCATGGAATAGTGTGTTCCATGCTGGGAGTAGTAGTACTACCTAAAAAATGAAAAGGGGGAAAAAAAGGAAAAAACACACACACACTACATTTGTATTATATATACATATATTTTTAGTGCCCTGCCTGCCCACAGAAATTGATCCCGGTTTAAAAATTAATTAAAATTTTGTTATAAAACAGATACATTTTTGTTAAATACAATTTTTTCCATCACTACTGTATCTTTTTTTTATATTTTTTTTAATGGTACCCTACGAAATTTTATTTAAAAAAAGGTATCTCCATCACTTTTTTGGATCGCTAAAGTCCCAAAAAAAAAAAGAATAAAAACCACCTGCACAAATGCCAAAGTTAAATTCCACTTGTCGTTTTTCTTGGCGTTTTTTTACTCCCATAGACTTCTTTGGGAGAAAAACGCCACGATTTCAGTGAAAAAACGCCATAGGCTCAACATGCTGCGACTTTGCAAAACCACCAAGGAGCTCAATAAGAGTGACAGAAGGCCAAACTTAAAAACGCAAAGTGGAAAAATTATTTTACGATTTCTTATTGAGTTACAGCTAACATCTGGACGCAGCGTTTTTTCAATGAAAAATGGAGGCCATTTTGGAATTTTTGGGAGAAAAACACACACAAAAAAACAAGTGGAAACTTAGCCTTACAGTCTCAGATGGTTTCTGTTATACAAAAAAGCCCATCTTAAGAAGCCCAACAAACTTTGACCGCGTCCTGCATGGCAAAAGTAACGGTTAGATCCGGGCCTATTTACCCATACTTCAATGTTGGTTGTGATAGGATTATTTTTCATTGTATGGCTAATCTATGTGACAGCCATACACTGGGTCACATACACGGGGCTGGGTCACCTACCTTTGGCTCCATAGTACTGTAAATACTAAATACCCCCCAGCGGATGCCCTACTGAACCACAGGCCCATGCTTCACAGGTTTCTATATTTCATCACAGCTGACTGTGAAGAACCTTCAGTTTGAAGATGGTAAGATGATTCCGGCATCTCAATACTTTAAGTCATCAGACAATACATCCTTACAGCTGTCAAAAGAAGAGCAAGCCATAGCAGATGATATTCGGGTAAGTCAGTCCATTGCCATATGAATCTCCTCTAAAGCAGTATAAAGTCAGTAGTCCAACCACCTTTGTGCTTGTGTCCCAGGCTGCCTGGAAACGTATCCTCACCAATATCCCACAGATTGAAGACTCTACTGACTTCTTCAAAGCTGGAGCAGCATCTATGGATGTAGTAAGGTTGGCTAATATTATGTAGATATTATAAGTTAGAAATCTACATGATCTGGCTTTTTACAAATACCCGCTCTCCTATAAATTGAAAGAAAAAAAACAGCATACCTCAAAAATCTACACTGAATTTGTGCAGGATATACAGGTATATAGGCACTATGGGTGCTATGGGCACCATGACTATACCTGGTACAATATGGGCAGGGTTATTAGTATTATACCAACAGTATGTTTGGAATGATTTGGCACTAAGGTTCACATTATATCTAAATATAGTGGAATTATATGTGTGCTCCAGCTGGCTTAGATATGGACTATGTTGGGGAGATTCATCAAAACTTGTATTAAGGAAGAGTGCTGCAGTTTCCCATAGCAACCAACTAGATTGCTTCTTTCATTTTTAAAAGCCCTCTAAAAAAATGAAAGAAGCGATCTAATTGGTTGTTATGGTCAGCTCCACAACTTTTACTCTACACAGGTTTTGATAAATTTTCTGCTATGTGAGGTATTATGCAGGCACTGTGGCTGGTGGCAATATATATTAATACATTGTCTGGTAATGTATGTGTAGGGAGCCACGGGGTGCAATGTGAGGTGTAAGGGCAGATAGTGTTGCTCAGGGGTAGATGGTGTTAACCCCTTCGTGTTCGTGATCCCAGGGCGTGGTTTGCCTATGTAACCACCCAAAGGTAGAACCACTAGTCCTAGGTTAGACAAGGCAAATAATAGTTCAAGGCCAGGTTAAGGTTAACGGTAGCTTTTACTGAGGTAGACAGATGGTACAGTCTATACAGTTCAGCCAGGATACCAGAGAGGTGACCAGTAACACAGGGGACCTCACAGCTTGCTGGGACTTGCAGTGACTTGACAGACTTTAGCGCAGCCACACTGACTATAACTGACTTGACTTGACTGAAAATAGTGGCAGCAGACAAATATGACTTGACTTACTGACTTGTGGCTGTAATTTAGGCTTGAGGCCTCCAGAAGTGCTGGACACTGGCTCTGAGACTTCTGGACTGGACTTAACCTCAGGATCTAAGAGAGAGTTGTATTACCTCCCCCTCTTATAAAGGAGAGCTGAGCAAGGCGCCCATAGGCTAGCTGCGGGTCATCTGGTCACCTGGTGCTCTCTGGGTAACTAAACATATGACTTAAACATGTGACAACCATTATCAGGTGACTAACAATCATGTGATCATATCAAAGGTCCTTTACACTAAATATGCAACCTATACACAATATGGGGGAACATTGCAGGAGAGCCCTGAGGATGTACAGGGACTCAACCTGACAGGACTGTAGGAGCACATCTTATACTGGGATGTCACATATGGCTGGTTTTAGATATGCACCATATTAACCAAACAGTATGGTTGTATGTGAGCATTGTAAGTTGTATGATAACATGCCCTAAAGTTGGCATTATATGGACTCTACAGTTGGCACTATTTTACTATTATTACCTATACACCCTAATTCTTTCTTTGGGGGGGGGGGGTACATTTGTAATTGCACCTGGTAAATTCTGTGAGTGATCCTAAGCAACTAAACTCTTTGGGGGAGATGTATTTAAACCTCTGCAGAGGAAGAGTGGCGCAGTTGCCCATAGTAACCAATAAGATTGCTTTTATTTTTCACAGGCCTCTTTAAAAATGAAAGAAGCAATCTGATTGGTTGTTATGGGCAACTGCGCCACTCTTTATCTGCAGGTTTTGATAAATCTCCCCCTTTGTGTACTTATATCCACAGGCTGGTGGAAGAAGTGAAGCTGAAATGTAATGGTCTACAGCTGCAGAATGAAGATGTCTACATGGCCACCAAGTTTGAGGAGTTCATTCAGATGCTCGTGAGGAGGCTGAGAGGGGAAGATGCAGTCGAGGAATTAACCATAGATTATGTAAGACACAATTTCTAATAATGTTTTTACATTCAACAAGAATCTATGCAGCTTTCCCCAGTACTCTACTCCCTCTATGTCAGTGATCCATGAAGCTGATATATAGGGAGCTGTGTGCTGAGATCTATACACTGTAGAGCTACTTTATCTGTCCTTGTATAGGTAGAAAAGGACATTAATAACATGAAGATCAAGATTCCTCATCAGCTTTTCATCAATGGACAATTTGTAGAGGCTGAAGGCGGGAAAACCTACGACACAATAAATCCTACGGATGGGAATGTAAGTGTTAACCCATAATGTACTTTCTTCCTCTTGTCCACAATATTACCCCATACTACTACAGGAACCTAAATTTTGGAATGTTTGTCTTCCATATCTTCTTTTCTTAGGCTATTTGCAAAGTGTCTCTGGCCCAGGTATCTGATGTTGATAAAGCTGTAGATGCTGCTAAGGAAGCCTTTGAAAATGGTGAATGGGGCAAAATGAATGCAAGAGATCGAGGCCGTTTGATCTACAGGTGAGTGGCTGCCATGATCCTGTTATTACCTCTAAGGAATCAGGGTAGGAATATTGGGTCTGACTGTGTGCTCCAGTCCTAGGTTGTAGAGGTCACAAAGCTTCTTCTGATGGCCCCAGAGGTGACCTCACTCCCATCACTTATGGCCCCTTTACATTTTAACAGTTAGGCTATGTTTCCACACAGGATTTTTTCTGCCATTTTTTTGAGGGAGGGGGACTGCTACTTCAGTTTTTGAGCCAAAGTCAGAAGTGCATTTGTGGTGAGGGTGCGATGAGGTCAGATGGAATTACTCTAGGGGCAGATTGCATTAACCCCTTGTGTTCATGATGCCAGGACGTGGTTTTTCCTCTACCCCACCAGAAGGAATACCGCTGGATCCTGGGCTAGGCACGGGGGCAAATAATGACTGACGCCAAGTTACGGAACAACGGCAGCTTTACTGAGTCAGATGGATGTAACAGTCTATACAGCTTGGCCAGGTCCACAGAGGTGACCAGTGAATTCAGAGACCACACGGCTTGCTGGGACTTATAGTGGACTTGGACAATTTGATTGCAGGCCACGCTGACTTGAGACAGGATGACTTGGACTGACTTGACTGAGACTATACCCCGTCTGTAGCTTGCCAGGCTTTGACTTGGGCCTGGGGGGTAGTTTACTTGTGGATCTGTGGCTGCTTGACAGACTTGGGCCACTTCTGGACTCCAGACACACTCTGACAGGACTTGACCTCACTGCAACTCAGCTACAAGAGAGAAGAGAGCGAGCTAGCTCCGTCCAGGGCTTATATGGGGAGACTAGGAGGGGTCCCATAGGTCACCCTGTAGGTCACTCACTGGGTTACAATCATATGACAACAGGTTAATCACATGACAACAGGTCTTAAAGGCATAACACACTATATGTACAATACACAATATAACAGGCACTTGGGATCAAATATACAAGGGAGCAGGTGCAAGGGGCCCAGGGGGCACTGTATGGAGGCTGCCTGACAGGGCAGCAAGGGTACAGGGGTGCAACTCCTGTACTGGGCCCCCACACATTCAAATGGAATGGGAAATATAATGGAAGGACTTATACTTCTCCTTCCTGCGGGTTCCACTTCTGGCTTTGGCTCAAAAACTGCAGTGGCAGATTTTCAAAAAATGCCAGAAAAACCTGTGTGGAAACCTAGCCTAAGGTTATAGCACTATTACATAGAAATTACAGACAGCACTGTTATTTGATGAATGGAGCTGTTACTTAAAGAGGTACTCCGGTGGAAAACTTTTTTTTTTTTTTTTTTTTTTTAAATGAACTGGTGTCAGAAAGTTAAACAGATTTGTAAATTACTTCTATTAAAAAATCTTAATCCTTTTAGTACTTTTTAGCAGCTGTATGCATGCTACAGAGGAAATTCTTTACTTTTTGAATTTCTTTTTTGTGTTGTCCACAGTTCTCTCTGCTGACATCTCTGTCCGTATCAGGAACTGTCCAGGGCAGCATAGGTTTGCTATGGGGATTTTCTCCTGCTCTGGACAGTTCCTGATACGGGCATCAGGTATCAGCAGAGAGCACTGTGGACAACACAAAAATTAAATTCACAAAGTAAAGATTTTCCTCTGTAGCATACAGCTGCTAAAAAGTACTGAAAGGATTAAGATTTTTTATTAGAAGTAATTTACAAATCTGTTTAACTTTCTGACACCAGTTCATAAAAAAAAATAAAAATAAATTCCACCAGAGTACCACTTTAAAGACTGTTTGGTGTTCGTGTAAGAACATGGCGATAGCACTGATAACTTGGCACTGTGTGGCATAATTATTTATATAAAAGAACACTATATAGGGGTAGCATACATAAAATACCCCACAATATAATTTCCCAAAGTTGATGATTTATTTGTGTTGTCCCAGGCTTGCTGACCTTATGGAGGAACATCAGGAAGAGCTGGCTACCATTGAATCCATAGACTCTGGTGCTGTGTACACTTTGGCCTTGAAGACTCATGTGGGAATGTCCATACAGACGTTCCGATACTTTGCTGGCTGGTGTGATAAAATTCAGGTGATTGTCAGATGTCCCTGCTCCCACTGGTGCCTTAATTGTATGGTTATTTTACACATGTCTGTGGAGCTCATATTTGAATGGGTGACAAAAGGCATCAGATTCCAGGGGAAGCAAAGAACACCAATGTCAAGGCAGTTCAGCTAATCAGTAAAGGGCATTCTGCAATATAAATTGAGCTCCAGCAATGGGTAATGGTCAAGCCTTGACCCTAAAACTACAAATGGGGAGTTTGTCAGCAAACCTGACTTGTGACATCTACAAACCATTGCCAGTCAGATTTTCAGTGTCAATATTAGACAAGCAGAGCAAATAAGGTAACAGTAGGGCAATCTATCAAATATGCTTAGTATTAGCAATAATATAAAGTGATCATATAAAGTGTTATTATCTCTCTATACAGATACAAATGATTTTGACAATTATCCATAGGTTGATTGGGATATAAAATAACGTGTATATATATATATGTCTTACAGGGCTGCACCATCCCAATTAATCAAGCTCGACCAAATCGGAATTTAACCTACACCAAGAGAGAGCCTATTGGGTAAGTGTGCCATAGAAAGGTCAATTTAGTGCCAGGCAAATCATACCCTCGGCTATGACAATACACAAACTTTCCTGATTTAAATGTAGTCAAAGTACAGGGTGGCCCATTTATATGAATACACCTTAATAAAATGGGAATGGTACGTGATATTAACTTCCTGTTTGTGGCACATTAGTATATGTGAGGGGGGAAACTTTTCAAGATGGGTGGTGACCATGGCGGCCATTTTGAAGTCGAACATTTTGATTCCAACTTTTGTTTTTTCAATTGGAAGAGGGTCATGTGACACATCAAACTTATTGGGAATTTCACAAGAAAAACAATGATGTGCTTGGTTTTAACGTAACTTTATTCTTTCATGAGTTATTTACAAGTTTCTGACCACTTATAAAATGTGTTCAATGTGCTGCCCATTGTGTTGGATTGTCAATGTAACCCTCTTCTCCCACTCTTCACACACTGATAGCAACACCGCAGGAGAAATGCTAGCACAGGCTTCCAGTATCTGTAGTTTCAGGTGCTGCAGAATGGGCAAAACAAAAATTGGAACAGGACCCTCAGTTTACGCAGAAGATTTTGTTCAGTGATGAGGCAAACTTTTATGTGAATGGTGAAGTTAACAAACAAAACCACCGCTATTGGTCGGACACTAACCCACATTGGATAGATCCCTCCAAGACTGTTGGAACACCAAAATTGATGGTATGGTGTGGTATATGGGGTACAAAGATAGTGGGGCCATTCTTCATCAATGGAAACCTCAAGGCCACTGGATATGTGAAATTGCTACATGATGATGTGTTTCCCTCTCTATGCACTGAAGCTGGCACGTTCCCTGAGTTTTTCCAGCAAGGTATGGTGTATGGGTGTCAGGTCCGAGCATTCCTAGATGAACAGTTTCCTGGAAAGTGGATTGGTCGTCGTGGGCCAGTTGAATGGCCCCCAAGGTCTCCGGATCTGACCCCCTTAGACTTTTATCTTTGGGGTCATCTGAAGGCAATTGTCTATGCTGTGAAGATACGAGATGTGCAGCACCTGAAACTACGGATACTGGAAGCCTGTGCTAGCATTTCCCCTGGGGTGTTGCTATCAGTGTGTGAAGAGTGGGAGAAGAGGGTTGCATTGGCAATCCAACACAATGGGTAGCACATTGAACACATTTTATAAGTGGTCAGAAACTTGTAAATAACTCATGAAAGAATAAAGTTATGTTAAAACCAAGTATATCATTGTTTTTCTTGTGAAATTCCCAATAAGTTTGATGTGTCACATGACCCTCTTCCTATTGAAAAAACAAAAGTTGGATTCAAAATGGAAGACTTCAAAATGGCCGCCATGCTCACCAACCATCTTGAAAAGTTTCCCCCCTCACATATACTACTGTGCCACAAACAGGAAGTTAATATCACCAATCATTCCCATTTTATTAAGGTGTATCCATATAAATGGCCCACCCTGTAGTTAGAAGGTAGTTAGTTAGTAGTTAGAAGGCTGTGCACTAGCATATTGAGGAACACCACTCATTTAGGCAGACCTCTATCTGTTTAGCCGGAAAACAAATGCTTATTTATGCCTGCTGGTCTCACTATAGCCTTAAGGGCACATTAAGTGTGCATAAGTGTACCCACTATTTAAACAATGATAAGGCAGCTATAGTTAAAAGGGCCAGTTTTATGCTCCCTTTAGATGTAAGTGCAAAGAAGGAATATGTGAGATAGATAATAATAATAATACAAAATGTCCACTCGGAAAGTAACAACTAGTGAAATCTGATTTTCAATGCAGAGTGTGTGGAATTGTCATCCCTTGGAATTATCCACTCATGATGTTGGCATGGAAAGCAGCAGCTTGTCTTGCAGCAGGTAACACAGTGGTACTGAAGCCGGCTCAGGTGAGATGTGTCACATTTCTATTGTTGTGTAGCTCTGTCTTTATAGGGAAAAGTTGAAAGGTGCAGCCAAAACAGGATCAGCCTGTGAGCAGGACAGATTTTAGACTAATTGTGGCCCTGGGCAAAAGTAAAAGTGTGGCCATAGGTCCCTCGGCCTGAATTGTGCTGCATCTGAGCTAATATGAGTGAATAGAGATGTGTTACACACCGTAAGTGGCTGTGACTGTGACACGACAAACGTAATGAATCCAACATGGAAGGAGTTCTGCTTGCGGCAATTAGTGGATCACAACGCAACCTCATTCATTTACTTTAACTGAGATGCAGCACAATGCAGGGATTGCAACACTGCGAATTATGGTCACATGACCAATGCCCTGGCCAAAGTTGCCATATAGCCCTATTCTTATAGTATGCCCCTTTGCATTTTATACAGAAATAGGGGGAGATTTATCAAAACCTGTCCAGAGGAAAAGTTGCCCAGTTTCTCATAGCAACCTATCAGCTTCTTTCATGTTTGGGAAGGCTTGTGAAAAATGAAAGAAGCGATCTGATCAACTTTTCCTCTGGACTTTGATAAATCTTCCCCATAGTGCCCACACACACTAAAATAGTGTTAGTGCCAATAATCTGTAGTAGTGCATCTTGTAGGCCTCACACAATAAGGCTACGTCCAATCCAAGGAATTTCTGAGCACAGTATGAATCTAACATCAGTGTACTGGACCCATCGAAAGAGTAATTCCTCATGGACTGCAATGGCATGGTGCCAGCACAAGTCTGCGTGGTGCTAGTGCCAATGGACTTCAATGGCAGCCACTGCACTCAAAATGTCTGGCTGAAATATCTCCAGGCGCATGTTCCATAGTGTGAACATAGACATATATTTCTCCTGTTTATGCCCCACACAGTAATAATGTCCATCTTTGTTCCCCATACAATGTAATAATGCCCTTTTTGTGACCCTCATCGCATAATAATTTCCTCTTTGTGCCTCTTACAGTGTAATAATGCTCCCTTCATCTGATATCTCTTTACATCTCCTTACTGTAAAATCCCCCCCCCCCCAACATATCTTTGTCAGAATTAGAGGAAAGTGTCTAAAAAGTAAATCTGCTGCCAGGTGTTTTTGGGGTCCCTTAGATCTAGGGAAACCTGAGTACAGTATATCAAATTCATCTACAAATAAAAATTAAATCATTTTGTAAATATATTGTATTACTTGTACCAGACGGATTAAAATTCTTAACAGGTTCCCTACTTGGCGTGACAGAAACGCCCGGTGTAAAGTGTCAGAGTTTAGTTTTTTTTTTTTTTATGTAATAGTTAAATGTACCACTTGCCAAGTAAGTGTAAAGCACTTAAGTTTTGACAATGCGAAACTACAGCTCCCTGTATGACCTAAGCAGTGGTAAGGGTATGCTGGTAATTGTTGTTTTACCCATCATCACTGTATAAATAACCAGTCACTACAGCACTGATTGGACACAGGCAGAATACACAATGATATCAATGACCTTTTCTCTATAGTTTTTCCTTTTCTTCTGCATCTGGTCCACACCATTATGACCTCTCCCAGCTACATCTCAATGGAGGAAGTTCTCCCCTGTATGGCTTCAGATGATGTCATGCCTGCTGGGTAACGCCCCTTCCCAGTCTGTGAATCTAAATCAGACTGAGCAGAAAATACAGAGCATTATCAAGGTAGAAAACTAAAAAATAATAAAAATAAAGGCAGGTGGAGGTTTTTCATGATGGGGGCAGTGAGCTGATGAGGTACTCTTTAATAAATTATATATTGTTTCCCATAAATTAATTAATTATATACTGTGGCCCATAAATTAATTTTATAAAGTGCCCCCACAAATTAATTACATACTGTGCTCCTTAAATGAATTTATTATATACTGTCCCCCATATATGAATAAATTTTATACTGTGACCCTACAAATGAAATACTGTGCCCTCAAATGAAAACAGTAAAGGGATCCTGCTTTTCCACCAGTGCTTCACTTATTCTGCTTCTCTGTATCTCCAGACAAGAGAGGCGGGTAGTTTATTGCAATCATCCCATGCAGGCAAAGCATGTCTGCATGGATTTTCCTACAGCCGCACAATGTTGAGCGAGTGCAGCTCTGGGGTGTTGTACAGGCTATAACGAGAACAGTACAGGAAAAGTAATGTAATTGGTTGAAAGGTTAGGGGATAAGATGTCTGGTCGAGGGGGTCCCACTGCTGGGGATCCCCGCAATTTGTCATTGCGCACCCACCTTTGTGAGCTCTCCGCAGCGCTGGAGGCTCCAAATGTGTAGCGTGACAACCAGGGGGCCCCCCTATGACGTCCCCAGCGGTGGAACCACCACGATCAGACATCTTATCCCCTATCCTTTGGATAGGGGATAAGATGTATTAGGGCAGGAGTACCCCTTTAATACATTTTGTGCAGGTACACATTTTCAGAAATTTTACATTTCACATACACCATAAAGCCAAGCTAAGTCTGGGATGGTGTAGTTTAGAGACTTTTCAGTGGCTCTGCGCCTTTTTGTGCCTTTTCATAAAAAGGCGCAGTTCATAAAAGCAGTCTATATCATGTGTATTGCCAAAATCAGTGGATTGAAATTCAAAAGGTGCAAATAAACCCTGCTTGCACCTTTTTGTGCCTTTTCTAGACACAAAAAATTGTCAATGATAAATGTCGGCCAGTGACTCCACCCACAGTAGAGTGGCAGCAGCTCTGGGTCTTATACAGGCTGTAACTCAGGATTAGTACTAGACCAGTGGTTCTCAACCTGGGGTACAAGTACCCCCAGGGGTACTTGGCAGTTCTCCAGGGGGTACTTGAAAAAAAATCAGTAATGGCAGCCACAGTCACTGGTTACTGGTCTGGACCACTTTGAAAGAAATAGTAGGCTGACACCACTGCATTCAGGAGCGGAGCAAAGGGGAAGCGCGGGCACTGGGCTGCTGTGGGCAGTAACTACCATTAGCTTTGGTGCTCCACTGCCCCTGCAGACTGGGGACCTACTGCTATGAGCCATAGCAATAGGTCCCCAGACCAGAGGAGCAGTGGAGCACCAAAACGGGAGGGTATGGTGGCCTGCAACTATATATGGGGGCAGTTTGGGGGCCTACAGCTATATTTGGGGGCACAGAGAGGGCCTAACAACTTTATAGGGACGCCCCCTGAGGAAGCCTATTTGAGCAAAACATATGTTGGGGTTGTTACATGACTGGTAAGGCTTGTTTGACTCATAGACGCTGGGATCTCCTTATGCTATTATACTACTCTTTTATAATACTTAACTACTTATATATCTTTATGAATTAGCTATGCATATTCCTGCGTGTGACCATTATGGAATGATATATCTATCTCCCACTAGCACTATCATGTCATGTAATTCATAGAGGTTGTTATAGGTGCCAAATATATTTTCATAGCTTTTATAAATTGTTTGTAATATGTCTTATAAAGATTGATTTTTGAGCATAACGTTTGTGATAGTGTTTGCATTTTTGGGTAGAGTTGTTTACATAACACTTCACTAACCTATTCTGACAGGGGTTGTCTATACCTTGTTTGTTCTCTTTTTGGTGTATGACTTTATGGGGACGCAAACCGAGTAATATTACTGTGTGTGACAATAAACATGAGAAGTTTGTAAATAGGTGGGTATTGTACTGCAGAAAGAAGCCTAAAATGTTTGTTTGGCTGGTTCTGTGGAGAAGTCTTTTATTGGAGAAATCTTAATGGCGGTCTAGGCCAGATAGTAAAGAAAAGTAAACAACTCCGGTTAGAGAAGACGTCACCTGTAAATCGGGGAACTGGGGAGATAGGGAGAGGAACAGGGGGCCTGTTATAGAAGAAAGTAAAGCATATGAATTATACTATAATCATTACAAAACGGCTCTAATATGGGGGTACAATTTTTGGGGAATGGGCTGTCAAGGGGTACTCAGGCAAAAAAGGTTGAGAACCACTGTACTAGACAAGTAATGTACTGTGTGTTACGATGGGAAGGCTAATCTAATGCAGGTGCTAAATTGTACTATGTGTAAATGATGATACTAGACTTTATAGATGTTGTATTCCACAGGTGACCCCATTAACAGCTCTGAAGTTTGCTGAATTAACTATAAAGGCTGGTTTTCCTAAAGGAGTGGTTAATATCCTGCCTGGAGCTGGTAGGTACACTAGTAAAATTTGCTCCCCACACCTTTTACCCATCAGCACCCTCCCAAAAAAATTATGTTGGTTACTGGCTGCAAACTCACTGGTATGTATGTTTCACCTAGGGTCTCTTATTGGACAACGTCTCTCTGATCATCCTGATGTCAGGAAAATAGGATTTACAGGGTCCACACCAATAGGAAAGCATATCATGAAAAGGTGAATTATGGGGATTCCTTTTACAAGACTTTAGCATTAAAGGGGTACTCCAGTGGAAAACTTTTTTTCTTTTAAATCAACTGGCTCCGGAAAGTTAAACAGATTTGTAAATTACTTCTATTAAAAAATCTTAATCCTTCCTGTACTTATTAGCTGCTGAATACTACAGAGGAAATTCTTTTCTTTTTGGAATGCTCTCTGATGACATCACGAGCACAGTGCTCTCTGCTGATATTATAATAATAAAAAGTCTTTATTTATTTATTGTTGTCTTTAGTGGGATTTGAACCCAAGGCCCCAGCACTGCAAGGCAGCAGGGCTAACCACTGAGCCACCATGCTGCCCTTAGCATACATCGGCTATGCACGGTTGCTAAAATGGACAGAGATGTCAGCAGAGAGCACTGTGCTCGTGGTGTCATCAGTGTTCGAAAAAGAAAGGAATTTCCTCTGTAGCATTCAGCAGCTAATAAGTACTGGAAGGATTAAGATTTTTTTTATAGAAGTAATTTACAAATATGTTTAACTTTCTGGCACCAGTTGATTTAAAAGAAAAAAGGTTTTCACCGGAGTACCCCTTTAAGGCTCAAAGAAACAACTTCAAAAGCCTCTGTGTGAAAAAAAAAAAACCTTACATAAGCAGTATTACAGTACATATATACTTTTGTATAGAAGGCAGTATTATAGTAGCTATATTCTTGTATATAGGAGATAGTATTAGGGTGCATTCACAAGTGTGTATTTTTGCTGCAGATCTGGTGCAGATTTTGTTGCCCATTGAAGTCAATAGGCAACCAAATCTGCAGTACCAAGATAGTAGTTATATTCTTGTACATAGGAGGCAGTATTATAGTAGTTATATTCTTGTACATAGGGAGCAGGATTATAGTAGTTATATTCTTGTACATAGGAGGTAGTATAATAGTATTTACCGTATTTTTCGCCGTATAAGACGCACTTTTTCTTCCCCAAAACTGGGTGGGAAAAGTTGGTGTGTCTTATACGGCGAATACCTGCGGCCATCAATGGCCGGGACCTGCCGCTAATACAGGACATCACCGATCGCGGTGATGCCCTGCATTAACCCTTCAGACGCGGCGATCAAAGCTGACCGCTGCGTCTGAAGCGAAAATGACACTAACCCGGCTGCTCAGTCGGGCTGTTCGGGACCGCCGCGGTGAAATCGCGGCGTCCCGAACAGCTTACAGGACACCGTGAGGGACCTTACCTGCCTCCTCTGTGTCTTCTCCGTGCCGGGATCCGCTGCGCTCTCCTTCGTCGTCATCACATCGTCGCGCATGCCATCCAATAGGAGCGGCGTGCGGAGCGGCGTGAGGACGGCGACGGAGAGCGTGGATCCTGGGGAAGAAGTCCGGAGCGTCGGGGACACCACGGGTACGCAGCGACAGCGATGGAGCGACATCCAGGATATACCGTATTTTTCACCCTATAGGACGCACTGGCGTATAAGACGCACCCAATTTATAGGTGCAAAATCTAAAAAAATAAAGATTCTAAACCCAACAGTGGTCTTCAACCTGCAGACCTCCAGATGTTGCAAAACTACAACTCCCAGCCAACGGCTGTCCAGGCATGCTGGGAGTTGTAGTTTTGCAACATCTGGAGGTCTGCAAGTTGAAGACCACTGTTGGGTTTAGAATCTTTATTTTTTTAGATTTTGCACCTATAAATTGGGTGCGTCTTATACGCCAGTGCGTCCTATAGGGTGAAAAATACGGTATATCCTGGAACATATGAAGCAGTATTATAGTATTTACAGGGTGCAATATTATAGAAGTTATATTCTTGTACATAGAAGGCAGTATTTTAGTTGTTTTATACTTATACATAGTATAACATATGGAGCAGTATTATAGTAGTTATATTCTTATCAATTGGGGTCAGAATTATAGTAATATTATTCTTTTACATAGGATATATTATTATAGTACTGTAGATATATTCTTTTACATAGAGGGAAGTATTATAGTAGCTTTATTTTCCCACTTGGGACCAGTATAATAAAAGTTACTCTTATCCATACCATTGGGGGAAGTATAATAGATTTATTCTCGTACATATTGATCAGTAATACAGTACTTATAATATTTTCAAACTTCTATTACAAGGGAACAGTAGACTAGAACACCTCACAGTAAGTCTCTTATACTTTCTATTTATTAACTATTTCTGATGTTTCTGGTTTCTCATGTAGTTGTGCACTGAGTAATGTAAAGAAAGTATCATTGGAGCTGGGTGGGAAATCTCCTCTGATCATCTTTAAAGACTGTGACCTGGACAAAGCTGTACGGATGGTAAGAATGCCTAATAATAATGATAATAATAATTAATAAATGAGGGGACATTGATGAGTTAATACA
This sequence comes from Hyla sarda, assembly GCF_029499605.1. Classification (NCBI taxonomy): domain Eukaryota; kingdom Metazoa; phylum Chordata; class Amphibia; order Anura; family Hylidae; genus Hyla; species Hyla sarda. Next base: position 123,530,835 of record NC_079194.1, on the reverse strand, counting down.
TTCAATGTATTAGTTGTGCTGGTTATTCTGCTTTTAAGTCACTAGGAGGAGCTCCAGGGTCTTATTGCACATGTTTCATTGTAGGGAATTGGGCTAAAAGTATCTGTTTTACTTTGTATAAAGTCACTACAAAGTACTATAGAATTGTTTATTATAAATATCACATTTTTCCTGTCCTCTCAGGGAATGGGTGCAGTGTTCTTTAATAAAGGTGAAAACTGCATTGCTGCTGGGCGACTGTTTGTGGAGGATGGCATTCATGATGAGTTTGTAAAGAGAGTGGTAAGTGTGCCAAGAAAATACAGTGGTCCCTCAAGTTACAATATTAATTGGTTCCAGGACAACCATGGTATGCTGAAACCATTGTATGTTGAGACCATAACTCTATGGAAACCTGGTAATTGGTTCTGAAGCCACCAAAATGTCATCCAGAAATAGGAAAAAGTGAGGATTAAAGAAAAATAAGTAGATAACTAATATAGATAAAGCAAATCCTTACATATGTGGTAGCCCTTGGGGGGTGTATGGTAGGGATGGTATGATGTTGGTATATGAGGGGTTAATATTAACCCTGTCACTCGTGACGCCAGGGTGAGGGGTGGTATGCTGAATCTATGTTCCGGCCTATCGCCCCCCCTTCCCAGAAGCGATAGGTGCAATGAAATGACTGAAGGTCCACAAGTAGATTTAACTTTAACTTGAATAACTTTACTGCAGTGCTTGCAATATCCAATACGTAGTAACAGTCTCATATAACAGTTCTTAGGTTGCTTTGGGACTGGCAGAAGTTGCGGACCTTGCATGAAACTTATAGTCTCTGAATTTTGGGAATGATGTGCAGATCCGTCCGGATTTAGGGGAAATATTGAGTCCCGTGAAACTGCAGAGTGCTTAGGGGATGATACACTCTATAATTTAGATCATTCAGCCGTTGCCGCAAGGCTCAGGCCTAACTCACTGCGATTACTGCTATACAGGTCTTGCTTACTTGCTATCCCAGGAACAAGAGAGCGATAAGATGGCCGCCGCTCCCTTATATGGGCAGGGGGCGTGGCGATTTTGATTGGTCCGAACATCTGCCATTTACTTTACATGGTATCATGGGATTGCTTACATCACAGGATCTATATACATTGCAAAACCCAAAATGAGGCTAGAGATACCAAAGTGAGGCCTGGAACGCATCCAGAATGAGGCTTGGAACGCATCACATGACCCGAAGGCCTTGCGACACCATGGAAACCAGTAATAAACCATTTATATACAGAAATAATACTATATTAATACTATATACATTATTCTATGGATAAATAAGTACCGAATGAAATGCGGTACTGGGACACCACAAACCCCCTTACTAAACATAAGTCGGCCTCGACGTCTGTCCCCTGAGACAGAGGGACTAGGACGAGAATAAGAACAGGATGCTATAGAACAGGATGATTTATATTTAAGCTAGACATCCTACTTAAAGGAAAACTGTCACATATTTTCTCCCGCACTATCCACATGTACTGGTAGATAGTGCGGGAGACGCTGATTAAAACGAGCCCTACCTTGGTCTGATCTGCGCCGCCGTTCGCCCGCAATTGTAGTTTTAATCTCTATGTATATCCGGCTGTAACTGGCAAAGGCAGTGCTTCTGCGGGCTAACTGACACTGATGTCAGCGCCGCTCATGAATATTCATCCCTCCTGTTCTCCCTCTCTTCACCTCCTAACCAGAGGGAGGGATGAATATTCATGAGAGGCGCTGACATCAGTGTCAGTTAGCCCGCAGAAGCACCGCCTTTGCCAACTGACACTGATGTCAGTGCCGCTCATGAATATTCATCCCTCCCTCTGGTTAGGAGGCGAAGAGAGGGAGAACAGGAGGAATGAATATTCATAAGCGGCTCTGACGTCAGTGTCAGTTAGCCCGCAGAAGCACCGCCTTTGCCAGTTACAGCCGGATATACACAGAGATTAAAACTACAATTGCGGGCGAACGGCGGCGCAGATCAGACCAAGGTAGGGCTTGTTTTAATCAGCATCTCCCGCACTATCCACCAATACCGGTGGATAGTGCAGGAGAAAATGTGACAGTTTACCTTTAAACATTTGAGTGCTATCTCGACACTTGCGTGCTATCTCGACACTTGCGTGCTATCTCGACACTTGCGTGCTATCTCGACACTTGCGTGCTATCTCGACACTTGCGTGCTATCTCGACACTTGCATGCTATCTAGACACTTAAAGAAGCTATATATACTTTAGTTTATAGCTTCCTATATGACTTTATAAAACTTATCATACATTTATTTAAGCTTACTAGACATTAGTTCAGCTCTCTATACTGTTAGCTTCAAGCTGACTAGACATTTTGTTATCTCACATATTTTATGCCAACAACAAGTTATCTGTTAGTTAGTACACGAAAGGTATACTGGCAAGCCCTAAGCTAGGTCACAGTAAGGGTGGCTGCTAGGGTCTAACGACTACACGCTACTTACCCCTAGAGCACTTTCTCAACAACCTATCCAGGTTATTCTGAAAATTACGTGTTTACTTTTGTACTAACAAGAGCATCTACTGGCCAGGCAGAGCATCTTACACACGCAACGAATAAAGAAGAGAAGTGTACCTAACAGTGGCAGGAATTGGGTATCAATATGCTACAATTCCTAAAGTGTTTTCTTAAGTGAGATATATATTTGTTTTTGTGTATGTACTAGAGAAATTTTGAAGTAGTACATTAAGTGAGGAATGTAGGGTACTGATATGTAATTGGCAGAGCATTGAAGTGTGTTATCAGAGGTACCATGTGTGCAGGTACTAAATGTGAGTCCTGGTACCTGACGGGTAGTTTGCCCTGTGTAGTCCTTTGAGACCGCCGCAACACCACCTCGGAATCATCAGGAGTTCCTTCACTTGAGGATTCTTCAAGAGCTTCAGTCCCCAAGGGACCAGCTGGAGGGCTGGAAATGGGAGCAACTTCTACGTTAGAACTGAGGGGCTCTCTCAAAACAGATGGACTGGTGGCTTCAATGTCCGGAGCAGTCACTGGAACAGGATTAAGATTGGGTGTAGCAACCAATGGTGGTTGACATGGGGCAACAGCTACTGGCAACTGATTGGTTGGTGCGACCAGTGTCGGCTGACTGGATGGAGCTGGGAACGGTATGCCCCAATACATGGTAGGCTGCTGAGATGGAAACAAAGGAACGTCCATAGTGGGATGAATTCCTTCTCCCGGCACATACTCTCTCATTGGCCTTGTCGGAGGTGGTGTAGAAATAGCAGGTGGATCAGGAGGAGTAGGAGGCGATGGGCTAAGCGTATCTTCTTTCCGGCACACTTTTATTGTATTTCGGTGAACCACCTGTTGCTCGAACCCATGTTTTTGTATCTCATAGACGTCCGTTTCGGGGTAAGGAACTGCAGTGATGGTATATGGTTCCGTTTCCCACAAGGAGTCCAATTTATGGGTTCTAGGAAATTTTCTGAGCCACACTTTATCTCCAAGCTGCAAGGGCTGAGCCGAAGCATGTCGATTAGTCTTTCTGCTGGCGCTCATGAACTTCACCCATTCTCTTCTCAACGATATCCTTGGCTTCCTCGATGATCTGATACCCAACCTTGGGTAGCCTGAGGAGAATTGTTGAAAGGTGCCGGTAGCCCAAAGGTTCTATCCTTTGGCAATTGGCCGTGCCGGCCCATCATCAAGAAAAAGGGCGTATACCCCGTAGAGCAGTGAAGTGTTGTTGTAGATTTCCAGGAGATCTGGCAGCAGCTGAGGCCACTCCTCGTGTTTCGAGACAGAGGCTCTGAGCATCTGGATGAACATTTGATTGATCCTCTCACAGAGTCCGTTCCCTTGGGGATGGTAGGCTGTTGTCCGGAGCTTCTTGCAATCATGCAGCCGGCAAAGTTCCTGGAACAACTGAGCTTCGAAGGTGGTTCCCTGATCCGTGAGGACCGATTCGGGACACCCCAAAGGTTGGATCCAATGCCGGTAGAAGAGTTGAGCAGCAGTCTTGGCGGTAAGATCCTTGACGGGGACCACAACCACCCACTTGGAGTAATGATCCACCATTGTTAGGGCATGACAATAGCCAGATCGAGTGGGGGCCAGCTTCACATGGTCCAAGGCAACAATTTGATTCGGTCTTTCTGTACAGATGGGATGCAAAGGGGCTCTTGCGTCCCTCCGGGGGTTCTTTATCACGTTGCACACGGAGCACTCGGCACACCATTTCTCGATGTCTCCCCACATCCGGATCCAGTAGAATCTCCTTCTGACTGTGATCTCTGTCTTGTGGACCCCGAAGTGTCCGGATTGGTCATGATAAGCATTCAGAACCATGGCTGCATCCCTCCTGGGAACCACAATCTGGTGTATGCGGTCTCCAGAGACTGGGTCCAGGGAATTTCGGTAGACCAACCCCTTGTGCAGGAACAGGCGGTTCCTCTGCCGCCACAGTCGCTTCAATTCGAAGTCTCCATGGGCCTTGCACACCCGTGTAGGCACTTTCTTGTGGAGGCAATAGTCGAGGAGGTCTCCAATAGTCTTCCAGGTAGACAGATCTTCAGAGACCTTGGGAGATTCAGGTCTGTCACCCGCCTGGGTAGTTAGAGCATTCTGGCTCACGAACCTTCGGTAGAAGGGAGGCATTTCTACATCTTCCCACACGTCTTCAGCAGGAGGTGCTTCTCCCGGGGCCATGAGAGAAAGTACATCCGCATTGACATTGGTTTTTCCGCTGCGGTACTTGATGCTAAAGTCATAGTTGGCCAACCGAGAGGCCCAACGCTGTTCAAGAGCTCCCAACTTAGCAGTGTTCAAATGGGCCAAGGGGTTGTTATCAGTGTAGACCGTGAAGGGAGTAGCAGCCAGTTAGTCTTTAAACTTCTCAGTAATAGACCGAACTAGGGCCAGGAGTTCAAGCTTGAAGGAGCTGTAGTTAGCATCATTCTTCTCAGCACCTTGAAGATGCCGGCTGGCATAGGCAATCACCCTCTCCTTGCCATCTTGCACTTGAGATAAGACCGCCCCCAGACCTTCAAAGCTAGCGTCTGTGTATAAACGGAACGGCAGGCTGTAGTCAGGATATGCCAATATAGGGGGTTCCGTGAGGAGATACTTCAGGGCTCGAAAGGCATCCTCTTGTTCTTCTGCCCACTGGATGGGAAGCCTTCCATTATAATTATCCCGGGCAGTCCCTCTCAGTAATTCGGTCAAGGGTCCGGCAATTTGAGCAAAATGAGGGATGAAACGCCGATAATATCCAGCAAACCCCAGGAAACTTCGGACGTCTTGCACCATCCTGGGTGTAGGCCACTCTTTCACAGCACTCACTTTGTCTGGATCAGGCTGGACTCCTTGGGCACTGACGACATGTCCTAAGTAGTGCACTTGAGGCTTTAGCAAGTGGCATTTAGAAGGCTTAACCTTGAGTCCGTGTCGGATAAGGACTTGGAAAACTTCTTTCAGATGATCCAGGTGCTCCTGATATGTTCGAGAGTAGACTATGACGTCATCTAGATACAACAGAACACTCTGGAAGTTAAGGGGCCCTAAGCATCGCTCCATTAGGCGTTGTAAAGTAGCTGGTGCATTGCACAGTCCAAAGGGCATACTTTTGAACTCGAAGAGACCCATGGGAGTCACAAATGCGGTCTTCTCTGTCTTCTTCTGCCATTGGCACTTGCCAGTAGCCGCTCGTCAGATCCAGTGTGGAAAAGTAGGTGGCAGACCCCAACGCCGTCAAGGGTTCTTCAATGCGTGGGAGAGGATAGGCATCCTTATGAGTTATGTTGTTTAGCTTCCGGTAGTCTATGCAGAAGCGGATGGTGCCATCTTTCTTTTTAACCAAGACCAAAGGTGCAGCCCACGGACTCTGGCTTTCTTGGATGACATCAGCCTTTTTCATCTCTACCAACATTTTCTTTATGGTCTGATACATCCCAGGAGCCACAGGGCGATGCCTCTCTTTAATGGGTGGATTATCCCCGGTGAGGATCCTATGTTTGATCATAGCGGTCCTGCCACAGTCTGTGGGAAATTTGCTGAAAGCCTCTTGATGTTTCTTAGCCACCTGAATGACTCATTCCACCTGTTCCTTGGGAGTGTCTTCATCCCCTATCTGCAGCTGGTTCCACCAAGGTTCTGCAGGGCTCTGGTCAGGTCCAGATTGGACCACCTGTGACTTCGAGACTACATCTCTGATGTCTAGATGGTGTTACGTAACGACTGGGGTATTTGGGTAGCTGGACAGCAACTTGAGAGAGATTGATAAGCCTCACTGGGACCTTCCCATTCCGTACGGTCACAAGGCTTCGAGCAGCTCGTACCAAGGGACAATCTTCCAGCAGAAGGGGCTCCAAGAGCGCTTGGTAATCTTGATTTTTCACCCCGGGTCGGGCACGGCACCAAATTACTGGCTCTGTCTGTGGCTGTAGGCTAATGGTTCGGATATTTTGAGCCCTTACTCGGCAGATTTCTCCATGATCATTCACGAACTTCTGTTCTGCTTGAAGGGTTTTGAAGTGGTGTTGGGCAGCTCGCCGGCCTGAGGGTGACAAGTGAGGGAGAGATGCATGCAGTGCACAGACAATATCATCAAAACAGTGCCTCATAATATTCATGCCTAAAATGAAATCGTCCGCTCCCTCATCTGTGACATTTGTGACAATCACCCCTTGCCTTCCTAACACATGTTTTCCCACCTGCACCGTGGGCTCCCAGTAACCATGTCTGGGTACTGGTTTCCCGTTCCCTCCAATTACTCTAAAGTCCGCTTCCTGAGGATCACACAATCTTTCTGGGCCCCAGTACTTATAGAAAACCCCCTGTGGGATAGTGGATATCTGAGACCCTCTATCAGAGCTTGTAACGGGACACCTTCAATCATCACCTGTACATAGGGGCAAGCAGCTACGTACATAGATAGTCCTTTCTTGTCGCTGGTTGATTCTGGACCTTCAATCTCTACTCCTTCCAGGAGGTCTCACAGGAGGAACACTAGGTGGAGTGACAGGGCGAGGGTCAGCCTTCTTAGGTGGTGGTGTTGCAGATCTGGAAGGGTTTGGCCATACTGCCATTTCTTTGAAAGCCTTGGCTAACTGTTCTATGTCCTGTTTAATGTCTTGTAAGTCAGCTGTCCAAGGGTTAGGATTAGATGTTGGTGGGGCAGATTGAGAAGGGACAGGCGGTTGGGGCGAAGGACCCTGAGAGTCTGTAGTAGGGACACTAATTTCTTCTGTCTGAGGCCCTGATTCTATTACTTTCACCGCTAATCTCTTAAAGGCTGGGAAGGTCATGTCGGGATTCTGTACGGCCAGCATCCTAAGTTGGGCTTTATCCCATTTGTTTAGCGCCCCCTCTATAAAACGGTCCATCAGTACTCGATTGCCCTGATCGGGTGTGATGCCGTCCAACTTCTGTACCGCCTCTAATGCGCTCTGCAAAGCCACTGCATATGCTCGGAGGGTCTTCTGGCGTCATTCATAGAGTCGGAGGCGTACCTCTGAGGGGGAGTTAGATTCAAACACTTGAGAAAGTCCTTCAAAAATCTGTCCCACTGTGGCCTTATCGGCCACTGGCCAGGTGCGAAGTTCTTCCAAGGCGGGTCCCTGGAGTTGTCCCAGAAGCAGTTGTACCTGTTGATGAGGGGGAAGTGCATAGAATACAAAGAGGCTGTAGAATTTCTCTTTAAAGTCTCTTAGTGTAAAAGGGTCACCATTATAGGTGGGAAGTACAGGATTCCCCAAAAAGACAGGTGCAGCAACTGGGGCTCCCAACACATGGGGAGAGACTGAGGGTGGACTGGTTGGGTCCTGTTCTGCCGGTGTTGGAGGTCTTGCTGGCATCATAGGCAGGGCACGCCCTTGGGAGGTCGAGAGTGCTGGTGAGGGCGGCAATATTCTTCTGGCTGAGGGTGGAGACCCTGTTGGCTGGGCCGCTAGAGCATCGCCCCCTTGCTGTTCAGGTGGGGACTGTGGGACTGCAGGTTCCGACATTTTCGTATTGGTTGTACTGGCCCTTTAAATAGACCTCGGATTCCTAGGTCCCAGGGAAATACGCAATTGTTCTTTAATCTGGAACTTGAGAGCGGTGACCTGAAACTCAAAGGCTTTTAATTGGAATTTGAGTGCGTTGATCGGCAGCTGGAGCGATTCTATGCAGGACTTCAATTCGGTAATCTGATGTCTCAGAGTCCCGTACTGCTCTGGTTCTTCACAGCTTCTAACCTGTTGGCGCACTCTGCGCCTTTTCCCGCACTGGGCTGTCTCTCTTTGCTGGTTTCTGGCCTTAGGCTCCGACAAAATGGCCGCCGCGGCACCGAGGGCTTCGGTGGGCGGGGTCTCTGGATCACGTGCACTGGTATGTCCCGCGCTGACTTGTAACTCTGCAGTCCTGTTCCCTCCCCCCTTACTTTACATGCACACTTCCTCCACACAGCACCGTGCGCGCAACCCCTTACTCCGGAGTATAAGTCGCAGTACATTAATAAAGTTCACTTCTTAGGGGGGAGTACACTTTCACTAGTGGCAATGGTAGGCACACACCCGAATCCTGTTCGTGATGCCAAAAAGGCCTTGTGGTAGCCCTTGGGGGGTGTATGGTAGGGATGGTATGATGTTGGTATGTGAGGGGTTAATATTAACCCTGTCACTCGTGACGCCAGGTATGCTGAATCTATGTTCCGGCCTATCGCCGCCCTTCCCAGAAGGATAGGTGCAATGAAATGACTGAAGGTCTTAGGCTGTCCAGGCATGCTGGGAGTTGTAGTTTTGCAACAGCTGGAGGCACCCTCTTTGGGAAACACTGGTCTATGTAGAGGACAGGAGCTTCTTCAGGGTTCTGTATTGAACACGCAATGTCCTATATAAAGTAACATGGAGCCGCCCTCACCTGATGTCAAAAGGAGCAGCTAACCCTGGTACAGGTAAAGAGTACAGAACATGCAATACCTCCCTGTACTGTAGGGGGCGCTACCAGACACCTGCATGCACTTCAGTAATATAGGTAAAGAATACAGAACATGTAATACCTCCCTGTACTGTAGGGGGCGCTACCAGACACCAGTCAGTGCATGCACTTTAGGAATACAGGGGTTTTATCAGTGAAATATCCATTCTGATTGGTCGCTTCTTCTGGCCATTGACACGACAAGAAAAGACCATCGTATGTTGAAACTATTGTATGTTGAGGCCATTGTAAGTTGAGGGATCACTGTACATGAATCTATGAAAACATGTATGTGATGCATGACCTCTGAACTGCCATGACCTAACTTTTCCAGGTGGAAGAAGTAAAAAAGATGAAGATAGGGGACCCTCTGGAAAGGTCCACAGACCATGGACCCCAGAACCACAAGGCCCACCTAGATAAACTAATTGAATATTGCCAAACTGGTGTGAAGGAGGGGGCCACCCTGGTGCATGGTGGAAAACAAGTTCCAAGACCAGGTGAGCCCTGTATACATCAAAACTAAGGGGGCTTTCAACATACAGGACCTTAAAAGCCATATTAGAACCACAAGTCCCAGCATATCCTGCCATTATCTGATTTATATAACAGGCTGAGATTTGTAGTGCTTCAGTTATCGTTCATCAGATACTGTCTGCCGGGTCAGTGATAAAAAATGTCTCTGGGTGGAGATTCTGGCCTTCTCCCATATACATTGCTTTAGGCCTTGTATTTGAAGGGGTATTCCAGGAAAAACTTAGATATATATATATCTATCTCTCTATCTCTATCTCTATCTCTCTCTCTCTCTCTCTCTCTCTCTCTCTCTCTCTCTCTATCTATATATATCTATATCTATATATCTAATCTACTGGCTCCAGAAAGTTAAGCAGATTTGTAAATTACTTCTATTAAAATTTTTTAATCCTTTCAATAATTATCAGCTGCTGAATTTGAGTTGTTCTTTTCTGTCTAAGTGCTCTCTGCTTGTCTCGGGAACTGCACAGAGTAGAAGAGGTTTGCTATGGGGATTTGCTTCTAAACTGGGCGGTTCCCGAGACACGTGTCATCAGAGAGCACTTAGACAGAAAAGAACAACTCAACTTCAGCAGCTCATAAGTACTGAAAGGATTAAGATTTTTTAAGAGAAGTAATTTACAAATCTGTTAAACTTTCTGGAGCCAGTTGATAAATAAAAAAAAGTGTTTTCCTGGATAACCCCTTTAATATTCACCAATTCATAGTCTGGAATCCCATGTGCAGCATTAATGCAGGAAGGGGAGAGAGTCACAGAGCAGCTGAGGACAGAACACAGGGTGGCTGGAATGTACAATGAGCCGGGCGAGACCAGCGTGACACCAAAATCTGCTTTATCAGACTTCCATGTACTGCTGTGCCAACTGCTGCTGCCCTCCTAGAGATGTAATACAAAACATTTATGGAGGAACTCTGAATGATTCCAAGGATAATATATGAATCATTCATCTTTTGCTTATTAGGAGTTACATATTACGGAAGATGTAACTGTAACAAGCCTTCAGCTGTGAGCAGTAGAAGTTATGGTTCCATAAATGCAGTGGTTAGGATGGAGGAGAAGAGCGGAGTGTATTTTAGGTTATTGCTGTCTGTGGGCCTAGTTTTCTAGTCTTGTGTGTAATCTCTAATAAAACCCAGCAACACAGTCATGGCTCCCTATACATACAGTATCTCTTCTACTGAATGACATCTGGTCTGGATTTCCAATAGGATTCATTCTCATTATTTTATATTCTAAGGCTTCTTCTTTGAACCAACTATATTCACTGATGTAGAAGATCACATGTTCATCGCTAAAGAAGAGTCGTTTGGTCCAGTTATGATCATCTCTAAGTTTACTGATGGGTAGGAGGTTATTGGTGTTTACAGTAAACATGACCAGTATGGAAATTGTAATAAGATTCAACAGTAAAGGGGTACTCCGTTGCTCAGCGTTTGGAACAAACTGTTCCATACACTGGAGCCAGCAGCTCGTGATGTCATAGCTCCGCCCCCTCATGCCATCACGCCCCACCCCCTCAATGCAAGTCTATGGGAGGGGGTGTGATGGCTGCCACGCCCCCTCCCATAGACTTGCATTGAGGGGGCGGGGTGTGACATCATGAGGGGTGGGGCTATGACGTTACGAGCTCCCAGCGCCGACTCCAGCGTTCGGAACAGTTTGTTCCAAACGCAGAGCAGCAGCGTACCCCTTTAAAGAGTAGCTCCCACCATCCCTTTTTTTTTCTTTTCCTCTCTATCCCTGCCTATTTCCCATCTATCCCTAACCCCCTCCCTGCCTTTATTTTTTTTTTTAACTATATTAAAAATGGCTTTTTGTCTGCCTGGGAGTGTGCTCACTACCAGGCAGGCTTCCCCAGCAGGCATGACGTCACTGATGCCTGCTGGAGCCGACTTCCGCCCTTAGTTCATCTACACAGAGTGCCTCCAGCTGTTTCACCACTACAACTCCCAGCATGCCCTGACATCTATTGGCTGCCAGTGCATGCTGGGAGTTGTAGTGGGGAAAAAACTGGAGGCACCCTGTGTTAAAAACAATACCTTTCCATGGCCGCGGCGCAACGCAAAACCCGCCCGACCCGGGCCCCCCCCCCCTTAACCCTACTACCCGAACCCCGCCGTGCAACCCGCTTCCCCCAAAGAAGGCATACCATAGTGCAGGGCAGCAGCGACAGAATGCCGAGAGGCGGGGCCGGCATGCGAGGCGAGGGAGCAGGGGAGCCAAAGCGTGCTTCTTCTGTTCTCTGTGCTGGCTCCCGCCTGTCTGATTGACAGGCAGGGAGCGAGCGCAGCCTAAATGAATTCGGACTGATTGCCCGGCCGGCATCGGTCCAAATTCAGGCATGCAGGCTGCAGCCGACCACTAGGAGGGAGACCCCTAGTGGCCGGTTTTCAAACGTAAATTTCACCTTCATAATAAAGAAAAATATGTACTACAACATATCTCTAATATATTTTCATTAGAAGTACTACAACATATCAAAAATAAAAGTTGGTGACAGTGCCCATTTAAGTACTCATTCTTGCCACTTCCATAGAGACAATAGAGCCCCCGATGTTCTGGCACAGAAATTCTGATGTCCGTGTTCACAGATTTTTCTGCAGACTCGGAATGCATAGCTGTCTATGATTCCTGTGCAGTCCTAGTGCTGGCGTATTATGCTGGAGCCCACAGTCTGCGGAATATCCGCTCAGAGATTTTCCATGCGGACATCCTGACGTGTGAACATAGCCTTGTGGTGTGCGCTAATCTTCGATCCAGCAACTGGCCTTCTCTTCTTCACCTGTTAGGGTCTATTCTCACATACAGTATTCTGGACAGATTTGATGCGCAGGATTTGCTGCTGCAGATTACAATGTAAACTAAATGACTGAACACAGCTTGAAATCCTGCGCATCAAATCTGCGCAGAATACTGTACGTGTGAATAGACCCTTAGGGAATCCAGAAGATGTTCTTGTTTATAGGGTTTTGAAGAAAACTTTTATATAACTTTCCTTACAGGGAAACTGCTGTATATTGCAAGATCCAGGCCATTGGTGTCAGATACTCTTTTTGTACAGTAGATTTTTGAAAGTTTTCTTATATTATTCCTCTGTATTCCAGGGATGTTGACGGGGTCCTGAAGAGGGCAAATAACACTGAGTTTGGTCTTGCATCTGGAGTTTTTACCAAAGATATCAGTAAGGCTTTGTATGTGAGCGAAAAGCTCCAGGCCGGGACTGTCTTTGTCAACACCTACAACAAAACCGACGTGGCTGCACCATTTGGGGGCTTCAAACAGTCTGGGTTTGGGAAGGATTTAGGTGAGGATCAACATCATCCTGTATTATTATATTACATGTCTGATCTGTTTCTGAAAAATCTAGGTGGCAACCAATTCGCATCCAATTTGGACTCTTACAGGAGTTACCACTTGTTTGTCTAGTTTTGCAGAGTAAGATCCTGCAATATACTTATGACAATATTTGTCACTCAGGATCCTGGGAAAGTGGCAAATTGGTTGTTTTTTTATACGTTAGGTGGGGGTTCTCTTTAGTATAGATTAACATTTTGAGTGTTTCCTTTACAATACACACGCAGTGACATCAGTTATTTGCTGGATATATTAGTGAACCATATGAAGGTTTTTTCAAACTTTTTCCACTTTTAACACTGTTTTCAATTTTTTTTTTTTTTTAGGTGAAGAAGCGCTGAATGAATATTTAAAGACAAAAGCTGTTACTATTGAATACTAGAAATGTCTCTCGTTTCATACAGAATCGTCTAGAAGCCTTGAACTGCATTAGGCTGGGCTCCCTCACTCCCTCCCTCACGTTTTTCCCCCATACAGGAGCGCATATGGCAGGGGGAGCTAAAAACTTGCGCTCCCGTATTCCTGCGTATGCGCTCTCGTATGTAATTCATTTCAGTGAGCCGACCGGAGTGAAACGTTCGGTGCGGTCGGCTCATTTTTGCCCCGTATGCGCTTTTTCCCCACACCTAAAACCGTGGTCGACCACGGTTTTAGGTCCGTTTCTAAAAGAGCATAGGGGGCAAAAATGAGCCAACCGCACCGAACGTTTCACTCCGGTCGGCTCACTGAAATGAATTACATACGAGAGCGCATACACAGGCATACGGGAGCGCAAGTTTTTAGCTTTCCCTGCCGTATGCGCTCCCGTATGGGGAAAAACGTAATGGGATCCCAGCCTTACTATAGTGTCTATATCTGTACAAAGATTACATGTAAAAGAGAAATTCCATAGGAATATACTAAATGATAAAATATTAATAAAAGTAATAGGTTCTATTGCTGGGGGACACAGAGGCTGGACGGCAAGCGGAAATTCCGAAATGTCAACGGGATTGCGGAATCCCAAAGAAGTGTATTGGGCTTTCATTTGAGGCGGAATTCCGCCATGTAATTAGGCCCTTAATGGTCAGGGTCTCTTCTTTATGACCTCTATATGTCCTAATAAGGCATAGGGCCAGGAGTTGTCATTACCCCATTTCTCAGAGCAATATGTATTTTGGATAGCTGAGTAGAAACTAATTTGATAATGTTAGAGTTCTTTTTGGGGTTGTCACCCAGCTTTGCTAGACTTCTCAATGGCCCATCTGGTTATCTATTGATGCAGTCCACGCTTCAATATTGATATAACAAGGCAGATCTGCCATTCAGGATGTCGGTAATATCCTCTATAGCAGGGGTCAAGTCCTGGAAAAAAAAGTGAGGGAACTCACCCAAGATTTTGACTCAAGGGCTGGTCCTACAGGACTCCTGCTAATGGGAACAGTGTTCCTGCTGTAAAAAAAAGTGAAGGAACTCAGTTCCTGCAGGAATTGAGCCCTGCTCTATAGGAGCTATAATGGAAGATATACTTGGGGGTCATTACTTTGCCTTTCTAGTGAAAGACATTTTGAAATGAATAGTGTATTTTCTAGGATTTAATAAAAATCTGTAAATAGAATGTCCTTTAAGGGAAGGGCATAAATGTTCATTGATATGAGTTTTAAATGTATGGTTAAAGGGGTACTCCGGTGGAAAACTTTTTTTTTTTTTTTTTTTAAACAACTGGTGCCAGAAAGTTAAACAGATTTGTAAATGACTTATATTAAAAAATCTTAATCCTTCCAGTACTTATTAGCTGCTGAATACTACAGAGGAAATTCTTTTCTTTTTGGAACACAGTGCTCTCTGCTGAATCACAAGCACAGTGCTCTCTGCTGACATCTCTGTCCATTTTAGGAACTGTCCAGAGCAGCATATGTTTGCTATGGGGATTTTCTCCTACTCTGGACAGTTCTTAAAATGGACAGAGATGTCAGCAGAGAGCACTGTGCTCGTGATTCAGCAGAGAGCTCTGTGTTCCAAAAAGAAAAGCATTTCCTCTGTAGTATTCAGCAGCTAATAAGTGCTGGAAGGATTAAGATTTTTAATAGAAGTAATTTACAAATCTGTTTAACTTTCTGGCACCGGAGTACCCCTTTAATGTAAGAGAGTAACTCCAAACTATAGCTTTAGTTGCATCCATTCCTACTAAATTCCTCAACTTCACACAAACTGTATTAGAGCAAAAGGTTTTATTGTAAACAAACAGCATTTGATTTCTATATAAATAAAAATAACTGGAGATTTTTCCTAAAAATTTGCTGCTTCAGCTGTGATTTTCATTGCTGATGATAAATATTATTAAATCCCTTGAGTGGATAAAAAGTCTCTTTGATGTCATAGCTGGTATAAAACATGTATTCTTATATTGTTCCTTTCAAGTGCAAGTTTTGTAGCAAAGTAAAAGGAACAAAAATAGAAATAAAAATTGGATCAGTCCATTCAGTCTCCCAGGTCCGACTCTGTGCCAGTAAGGAGCCAAACAAGCCGGAAACAGACAGCGAGGAATCCAGTGCCCAGCAGGTCGCCAAGGGCAGTGAGGTATGGGATGGAAAAGTTGTCTGGGTCCAGGCCTCTTCGCCACATGAAGCGCACAATGAGGTCAGCTATGTATAATAAAATGCAGACCTGAAATAAAGAAAAAATATATATAAATATATGTAGGGTGTTTTTGTTCTGCAACTTTACGATTCAATTCCTCCATTTCCAGGATCTCTGCTTGCTGTCACTAAATGTAACTTGAAAATAGCAAAGAATTAAAACACAATTTCCAAGATTTAATACGGCTGCTGCACCAGTATTTTGGGGGAGATTAATCAAAATTTGGGCAGAGAAAAAGTTGACCGGATGCGGCCATTTATATCGCTTCTTTAAAGGGGTACTCCGGCGCTAAGACATCTTATCCCCTATCCAAAGGATAGGGGATAAGAGGCCTGATCGCGGGGGTCACGCCGCTGGGGACCCCCGTGATCTTGCACGCAGCAGCCTCTTAAGAATCAGTCCTCAGAGCGTGTTCACTCCGGGTCTGATTACTGGCAATCACGGGGACGGAGCAGTGTGACGTCACGGCTCCACCCCCTCAATGCAAGCCTATGGGAGGGGGCGTGAAAGCTGACAGCCTTTGGACAGGGGATAAGATGTCTTGGCGCTGGAGTACCCCTTTAAGTTTTAAAAAGGTCTCTGAAAAATAAAAGAAGCAATCTGATTGGTTGCTATGGGCAACTGGTCAACTTTTTTCCTCTGCACATATTTAAATAAATCTCCCCCAATGTCTTTAACTGTTCCAAAATTGTGGCACTCGCCCAACATGTTATTATTATACGCAAAGTGCAAAAAAGAACAGTAAAATGTGCCCGGCTCAACCCTGTATCATGCTCTTATAAGGGTAAATGCAAACTAGACTAGTTTTTTTGCACAAAAATTTGCTCTGAAAATCCACAACAAATTACATGACTAGAAAAATTCTATGTGATATTTGACATCTCATATAGACACAGTAGAAATGTTCCCAACTAAAATTGATCTGTGGTGCTGATATTAAAATCTGTCAGTTTATTTAGCAGATTTTTTGGGGATTTAAAAAAAAAAAAAAAAAAAAATTCCTATGGCAGGAAGACGAACTCTATGTACAGACGTCTCCCTACTCTGCATTACCTGTATGAGGGCTGCAAGCAAGTAGAAGGTGATAAACAGTGAAGTGAGTGCTGTGTGACCGCCCTGCAGCAAGTGGATGGTGTACAGGAAGACGAGGTGTCCCGGCACAACCAGCAGAACTAACACTCTGGCGGATTTCGAATTAACACCTGCAAAGTGCAACGACAAAAGAAAAATTATAAGTGGATAAAGGTGGTAGTGTGTTCTTATGTGGAAGGAGCTTTCTCCTGTGCACAGTCTCCCTCTGCTAAGCAATGTATGAGCTGCTAAAAGGAACAGGGAAAGGAAAAACTGCTCCAAGTGCATTTCTATTAAAGCGTTACTGTCACTATAAAACAACTTATGTTTATCAGACCTGTCAAAAGTTGTTGATCGCACCGGGTCTCACTTCTGATACCTGCTGTGATTGTGAGTTATTAGCCAGGGAAGCGGGCGGCATTGTGCTCTGCTCCCCGGCTGGCCTAAAGATCCATACATTTCTCTGTATAGACTTCTAGTCAGAGAAATGGACAAATCTTGGCTAACAACTTAAGAGTGAGACACGATGTGATCAACAACTTTTGGCAAGTCTGATCGACATGTGAAAAGTTGTTTTTAATTGCAGTTACGCTTAAATATATGGACCCTCTGGTCTGTAGATTCATACCTGAGGAGAAAAATGTTGTGCAAGGGTTGGGCCAGTGTTGTCTCATTTTGTATGGTAAGACACCAGGCATGCTCCAGAAATGGAGGAACGTGGAGATCCGACTTGCCTGGATAGCCACAAGATTTCCAGCTACCCCTGTGAGCCACAAATGAAAAAAACAAAACAAAAAAGGTAAATCATTTAGCAAAATAAAATTATATTATTCAAAGTCAAAACAGTGTCAGAGTACCATTTATAACAGGTGTGAAAACTGCCATGCCCTCGAATTTTGGGTCTGTTACTGTCTTGTCTAAGATAAGTCCACCGATACTAGAAAAAAAAAAAATCACAATAAAAATTAGCAAAGAAGAGAAAACAATAGAAAAATTTAGGCTGCACTCGTATAGGACCTGGCTCCTGTATGTACACACTCAGCAAATTCCCTTCTGTGATAATGATACATAACTATAGGTTCTGTATGCCTCTGCATCACCAAATTTAAAGTGGTCACACAGCGGATCCCTATGCCATTAGCTAATCAGTTGGAGGGCTTGTCATGGTACCTTGGGCATCACAATACATTGATATAACCACTAGAACAGAAAAGTAAATGCTTCTTTTGCTCCATTGACTTTAATCCCTGAATGACATCCTACATCAGAGGCTCCAGTCTGGAGACATCCACCATTACTAATAAGGCCCTGCATGGAATCAGAATGAAGATATATCCACCAGTTTATATTACCTGCTAATGGACATGGCCACAATAACTGGCTGCCAACCAGACTTTAAAACTTCAGCAATGGATGGACTCTGTTTGGCTATGGCCACCCACAATGGGATCATGATGATGAACACGACACAAATCAATGGAGAGAGGTACTGAACATCTAGATGGGGCAAAGAGAACTTACAGTTACACAGCAAGAACTAACCAAGCTCAATGTCCACATCTATTGAGCTATTGTGCCATCATACCTATGTAGCTGAACAAGGAGCTGCTGATTCCTGCAAGCAATGACAAGGTGATAAGGTCCCCCAGGCTGGCTGCGATAGGAGTAGCTATGTTGTCAGGGTTAATGCCCAGCTTCCTAGATGCAATGATGACCCCAACCATCACTAGACCTAATGGACAGAAGTACAAAGCAAAATTAAAAAGAGCATCAAGCCCACAGTAGTTAGGACAGAAATGCACAAAGATCTTACCCAAGGACAGGGCAGCGATGAATGCTGTGGTCACGCTACTGGCACAGAGGACAGCAGCCTGGTCCAATTCCACATAACCTTTAGACAAAGCTCCCAAGATAATAGCAGCAACAGCGGCCAATAGACCAACAACTGTGGCCTGAACCTGGAACACAAAATTGTGTTGTATAAGGCCCCATACACATAGCTAATCCACCAGCACGGTCCCACACACCCTGTACGCTGTCAGTCACTGTGCGGTGCCTACACTACGCTTTCTATTCTCACCTAAAAGTACCATTAACTTATTTTACACAAGCAAAAATCATTTTTGGTGGTAATATCACAAGCTGGCTCTCTTTTAACAGGACAATACAGCTCAAACACAGACAAGTCATTTCTGCAGAGAGAAGTAGATAAGAGAAGTAGATGAGCAAGCACAACACTTATCTCGGGGAATAAAAAAAATCAAAACTTAACCTATCTGATGGTATAGGGGTCCAGCACTACTACATGTCCTATAGTGCCAGAGGTGTGCTGGAGGTACCATAGCCTCTGAGGTACTGTGGCTCATAAATGGTTAGACTATGAGCTTCTACAGGACATTTAGTCATTGGATATTATACAATAGGTTAAAGGAGTTCTGTAGTAAATGATAACTTATCCCCTATCCAAAGGATAGGGGATAAGTTATAGATCGTGGGGGGTCCGACTGCTGGATTCCCCCGCAATCTCCTGAACGGGTTCCTGACAGTCTGCTGGAAGGGGGCGTGCCAACCCCCGCACAGAGCGGCGGCTGACACGCCCCCTCCATGTATTCCATAGAGATACATGGATGGAGTGTGTCGGCTGCGGCTTCCTGCGGGGGGGTCAGAACGGCCTCTTCCGGCAGACTGCTGGGGCCCCATTCAGGAGATCACGGGGGGTCTATAACTTATCCTCTATCCTTTGGATAGGGTAAAATAAAAACTTTCACTGCACTACTCCTTTAAGGGTCTGCTTCTGACTCTGTAGTGCTTTCTATGATTCTAGGAAGGGTTAAACACTTGAAAAAGGGCCTGTGTGTCTCCTTCTGGCTGCAGAATGTAGGGTGATAGCTCGGCATTAAACAATGCCCTCTTAGGATGACAGATTGATTTAGACAAATACCTACTATTCAGGCTATGGAACAATATTGGAGGATCTTAGTCCTACAAAAGAGGCCTTTTATGCCAGTTGGCGTCGTGAATGGAGTTTCTCTCTTCATCACTATACCTTAGCTATAGGATGGTTCTTGTTAGCTTTTTGCTGTACACCCTTCTCTTGTGGAACTTCTCTGTGTTTATTCATGTGTCCTCTTCTCTCCCCAAGCTACAGTTACTTGGCACCACCACTATAAAAATGAACATCGCAGGGCTTCCTGCTTCGTTAACTCTATAATGCAAGGCGCCAAACAGCAGTGAGTGTGATGGGTGTCCGCACCAAGACAATCAGCGAGTGATGGCCTATCTTGTATGCAGTAGACTGAAAGTACCCTGATGTGTATAAAGAAGACAAACCTGGATTAAAGCCAAATTACTGATCGCCATCTTCCATCGCTCACTAGGGTCATCCAATTGTCCTGTGTTTGCCTATAAACAAAATAAGTGAGTGAGTGCACAAGACACCAAACAGAAAGATGCTATTGTGGAGCTTACACAAAAACTTACAGCAGTGGAAAGCCGAGAGGCCAGTGTCATCTCCAAGTTACCCTTGAGACCCACCAATGCTGGAACCAGAATGAAAACCTCTGTGATGGTCTTGAAGACAACCCAGTGCTGGAACAAAGAAAAGGAGTAAGGAAACATATTCACTAAGATCTGAAGAAGAGTTATATGACTTCTTCTGGGCCGTGTTTCAATCAGGGCTGATTTTTTTTTTTTATTTCTAGTGCTACTACTGACCCCTGATCATGTCACTAAGAAAAGGTGGAAGAATTAAAGATATCATAGCCCTAATTCCAACACACTGGGGCAGATTTACCAATACTTTCTAAGGCTTAGACAGTGCAAACTTTGATATACAGTCTTACAGTGCACATAAAAACAAAGAATGAGCAGATAAGAACCATTTGCCCCATCTATTCTGCCCAATATTCTGAACACTATCAATAGTCCCTGGCCCTATCTTATATGGAGTATAGCCTTATGCTTATCCCATGCCTGCTTAAACACCTTTCACTGTATTTGCAGCTACCACTTCTACAGGAAGGCTATTCCATGCATCCACTACTCTCTCAGTAAAGTAATACTTCCTGATATTTCTGCATAAACCTTTCCCTCTCTAACTTAAAACTATGTCCTCTTGTGGTATTTTTTCTTTTAAATATGCTCACCTCCTTTACCGTGTTGATTCCCTTTATGTATTTAAATGTTTCTATCATATCCCCTCTGTTAAGGTCCTTTAACCTTTCCTGGTAAGTTTTATCCTGCAATCCACAGACTAGTTTAGTAGCTGCTCTCTGAACTCTCTCCAAAATAGCTATATCCTTCTGGAGATACGGCCTCCAGTACTGCTCACAATACTCCAAGTGAGGCCTCACCAGTGTTCTGTACATCCCCTGGCATCTTATCCCCTATCCAAAGGATAGGGGATAAGATGTTAGATCGCCGCGGTCCCACTGCTGGGGACCCCGGGGATCGCTGCTGCGGCACCCCGCCATCATTACTGCACAGAGCGAGTTCGCTCTGTGCGTAATGACGGGCGATACAGGGGCCGGAGCAGCGTGACGTCATGGCTCCGCCCCTCATGACATCACGGCCCGTCCCCTTAATGCAAGTCTATGGCAGGGGGCGTGGCGACTGCCATGCCCCCTCCCATAGACTTGTATTGACGGGGGCGGGCCGTGACGTCACGAGGGGCGGAGCTGTGACATAACGATGCTCCGGCCCCTGTATTGCCCGTCATTACGTGCAGAGCGATCTCGCTCTGCGCAGTAATGATACCGGGGTGCTGCAGCAGCGATTTCGGGGTCCCCAGCAGCGGGACCCCAGCGATCTGACATCTTATCCCCTATCCTTTGGATAGGGGATAAGATGTCTAGGGGCGGAGTACCCCTTTAAGACATCTGAAATAATTACTCCTAAATCCCTCTCCTCAGATTAAGGTTAGGACTGTATCACATATTCTATACTCTGGGTTTTTAGGCCCAAAGTGCATTATTTTGCACTCATTGGGGGAGATTTATCAAAACCTGTCCAGAGGAGAAGTTGCTGAGTAGCCCATAACAACCAATCAGATCCCTTCTTTCTTCAGGCCTTGTTAAAAGTGATCTGATTGGTTGCTATGGGCAACTGGACAACTTTTTCTCTGGACAGGTTTTGATAAATCTTACCCATTCACATAAAATTTTAGTAGCCAGAGTTCTAAACATTCTTCTAAATTACTGAAATCCTTTTCCAATTGGCGTATTCCTTTCAGGAACATCAACCTTGTTACAAATCTTTGCGTCATCAGCAAAAGACCAATACCTTACCATTGAGACCTTCTGCAATAATAATTTAACAAAATTAAAGGGGTACCCCACCCCTGAACATCTTATCCCCTATACAAAGTCTGATATTCCCAATCTGTCTGATCGTGGAGGGTCCAGCCGCTGGGACCCCAGCGATCTACGGGCAGCTCCCCAGCATTCTGAACCTTTTTGTTTAGAATGCTGGGTTCGGGTGGCTGTGATCGTGATGTCATGCCACGCCCCCTCCATTCATGTCTATGGGAGGGGGTGTGACAAGTGACCACAGCCGCCACGTCCCCTCCCATAGACATAAATCGAGGGGGTGTGCGTTATTTCATGACCATTTGGATAGGGGATAAGATGTCCAGGGGTGGAGTACCCCTTTTACCCATTGGGGCCGAACAGGTATGCCCTTGCCGCATGGGCCTTAAAGCATACCGGTCAGATCCCACAAAAGAAACAAAACTGTTATATGTTACTCAATACCTCATCCTGATCATGTACATATAATTTTTATGTCTCTATCACCCATATTTCACAAAAAAAAAATTCTCATCTTTCCAGAGGGAGGGGGGCATGTCATTATTTTGCCTGCACTGTGATGACTCCTCCCCCCTTATTGTGCTGACTCACTGCTCTGGAGCCTGGCAGCTCTGCTCTGTAACCCTTTCCTCTCTGGATTTATGTTGTTTGATAACTCTTTTGCAGCAGGGTTGCCTTCAGCTGTGTACCTACAGCTTTTGCAAAACTACAACTCCCAGCATGCCCAGACATTCTCCCAACTCTCAGCATGCTTGGACTTGTAGTTTTGCAACAGCTGGAGGTACATGTTTGGTAAAACTCTGTGTTACAGCAGTGTTGCTGCAGGCTGTGTTCCTACTGCAGCCTTGTCAATCAGCCACCTCGTGTCCATGACCCTTGGACACACTCATGCTGCTGTGGGACTCATCAGTGTCCCAGGAGGTATGGGGACCCCTAGTGATGGGATTTTCAAAAGCAGTTTTCCTTAATAAAATGTGAAAAAAAATGTTAGAAGTATATTAGAAAAACTATTGTTTTGCCAAGATGTAAAGTATATAAAAAGTTTTTATATCTGACAGTTCCCATTTAACACACGAGGGCGTACCTTATAAGCAAGTGCATTGTACGCCCATGTCGTTATTGCAGGATTGATTAGCTAAAATGGCGGAGGAGGTATTCTGTACCATAAAGTGCACTGTGTAAAAACCAAGTTTTCTTGTCACTTTTCACCCACAAATAATTACTTTTTGGTTTTGCGGTACATTTCAGGGAAAAATGAAAGGTATCATTACAAGTACAATTGGTGTCACAAAAAACAAGCCCTCACATGGGGTGTGGGTGATAAAATAAATAAAAGCGTGTTGCCTCTGAGAAGGCTAGAAGCAAAAAAAAGGAAAAAGCAAAAATTAAAATTGGCTGTGTCCCCAGGCCAAAATGGGTCATGTCCTTAAACAATATGGGTCCCAGTACAGATCCCTGTGGTATGCCCCTGGTAACAAGATCTTGCTCTGAATATGCACCAGATTTTGCACAGTGTATCATGTTGTTGGTAAATAAGATGCATCTTTTAGACTGTCTATTCTAATTTTAGGCCAACTGTAAGCTGACTTACCGTATATATACCCCCTTTCCCATGAAGCCACATCTCTTTCCAGCTGAACCATCCCTACTTGTTGAGCAGGGCTCAAAAGATTCTGAATGGTGTCAAATATGTAGCTTATGGCACAGTTACAATAGGAAATCTGCCCCACTGTTTTGTTCAAACCAGACCATTTTTTGTCCTAAAACATTTTGCAGGGGCGTCACTACGCTAAACCATTTGGGGACAATGCCCCAAATGTAAAGATTAGTGCCCCAAATGTCAGTGCTTATGTTAGCGCTGCTTCCTACTGTGTCTATCTGGCAGCGCTGCTGGCAAACAGTAGCCTGCGCTGCAGTTTGCCAGCGGCAGTGTGCCGGCAAGACACATCAATTGCGCTGTTTAGAGATTACTTCCCTCCCCTCCTTGGGAAAGTTACCAGTACTCCAGAGCGAGGGCTGCTGGTAAGAGGCAAGTCTGTCACCAGGGACTGATGTCAGTGACGTCACGAGCCCCACCGAAGAGGAGCCTGGCGGAATTCCAGGCTTCTGCAGCCACACTAGAGCGACTTCTCCTTTCAGATGACAAGCCCCAGCATACCACAGGCAATGGGGGAGATTTATCAAAACCTGTCCAGAGGAAAAGTTGCCCAGTTACCAATAACAACCAATCAGATCGCTTCTTTCATTTTGCAGGGGCCTTGTTAAAAATTAAAAAAAAAGCGAGCTGATTGGTTGCTATGGGCAACTGGGCAACTTTTCCTCTGGACAGATTCTGATAAATCTCCCCCAATATCTCTAGGCAGAACTAGAGAATATTGCATCCTCGTACCCAAAGATCCAGGCAACACCAGTCTTCAGGTATGAAAATCAATTTCTTTTATTCAGTAACAAGTGTCTCCTTTTATAGGGAGGAACATCACAGGGGGAGGAGCAGTAAAGACAATACAGGTGACAGTAAGTCTGGGAGATAATCCAATAAAGGTAATAAGCTCTCCCTATACAGTGCCTTGTGCAGAATTAGTACCTTGTGCAGAAGGTGGACCGTGTGCAGAATTAGTGCCTTGTGCAGAATTAGTGCCATGTGCAGAATTAGTGCCATGTGCAGAATTAGTGCCATGTGCAGAATGTGTCATGAAAACAGCAAATAAAGGTACTTTAATAAGATATCACACAAGGAGCTTTATGTCACTGGACAACATTAAATGAGGGGCACAAACTGTGGAAATAGTGATGCCCTAAAGTCCATCAAAGTCCCAGTCTTTCACGTGCCCGCCCCTGACGTTAGTCCGAGTTCCGGTCAGTCACTCTTCCATAGTCCATAGTCACTCTGGGGCCAAGGCAACAATAGCGAAGGGGTAGGGTAACATGCAGGGAGTTGTAGTTTTGGGTCAGCAGCAGAGCCACAGGCTGTATCAGGGCATGCTGGATGTTACAGTTAGTAACTACAATGCACAGCATGCCCTGATACATCCTATGCAGCTGACCCAAACTGTTTATCAGGGCATGCTGGGCATTGTAGTTACTAATTGTAACACCAAGCATTCCCTGATACAGACTATGGTTCTGCAGCTGACCCAAAACTACAACTCCCAGCATGTTGCACTATATAGCATTACAGAATAAGTTATGGTGCAACATGCTGGGAAGTGTAGTTTTGGTTTGGGCAGCTGCAGAGCCATAGGCTATGTTAGGGCCTGCTGGGAGGCCCTATCCCCCTTTTCCAAATAAAATAATGTAAACAAAAATAAACCTAACCCCTTAAAGGGGTACTCCGGCACTTAGCTGTCACGCACGTCACACGGGGGCGGGGGCGTGACGTCACACGCCGTCGGCCCTGTGGTCGCCGGTAGTCAGACCCGGAGCAAACATGCCCTGGGGACTGATTTTAACTGGGGTGCGGCGTGCAAGATCACGGGGGTCGCCAGCGGCGGGACCTCCGCGATCAGGCATCTTATCCCCTATCCTTTGGATAGGGGATAAGATGTCTAAGCCCCGGAGTACCCCTTTAAGGACCAGGCCCATTTTGGCCTTAAGGACACAGCCAATTTTATTTTTGCATCTTCGTTTTTTCCTCCTTGCCTTCTAAAAATCATAACTCTTTCATATTTCCATCCACAGACCCATGTGAGGCTTGTTTTCTGTGTGACCAATTTTACTTTCTAATGACATCACTCATTTCACAATAAAATGTAAGGCACAGCCCAAAAAATATTTATGTGGGGAGATTACAAACAAAACCGTAAATTAGCAAGTTTTGGAAGGTATTGTTTTCACGCTGTACACTTTACAGTAAAAATGACATGTTTTCTTTATTCTGTGGGTCAATATGTAGACACCCCCTGTGATTGACTCAGAGAAGACTCCCCCTGTGATTGACTCAGAGAACACGCCCCCTGTGACTGACTCAGAGAACATGCCCCCTGTGATTGACTCAGAGAACACGCCCCCTGTGACTGACTCAGAGAACATGCCCCCTGTGATTGACTCAGAGAAGATGCCCCCTGTGATTGACTCAGAGAAGACGCCCCCTTGTGATTGACTAAGAGAAGACGCCCCCTGTGATTGACTCAGAGAAGACACCCCTTGTGATTGTCTCAGATAAGACACCCCTTGTGATTCTATAATATCATGCTGTATTCTGTCTGATTGTGTCCCATCAGCGCTGAAGTCACTTGTAAATTCTGCACTTATGTTTAGTGAAACAACTACTCCCAGCATTTCCTCACCCCTGCTTATATCATACTGTAATTTCACATGGTCAAAACATATTTAGCGCTTTTCCCTTACTTGGCAATTGGTATATTTGATTATCAATCTGAAGTAATTTTCCGCAACAGTCTACACCACAAGCATCCATCACACCAAGTAAGGAACCTGTAAAAAAGTTTAACCCCCTGCTGCTGCGGTCACCTGAGCCCCACCTCAGCTTGGTCGCACCTAATACATCCGTGCTATGGCTATAATGCTCCTCATTTGCGCTTGTGTTCCCTGGCCTGAAGTAGAATCAGCTGACAGCCAATAAGACTAACCCCTCCCTCAAACCTCAATGCATGGAGCAAAATTTTGTATAGTCATGCAACATTAAGTGGCTCTGCCCTTGCCCCTCCTTTTTGTGGCTCCACCCCCAGCCATGCCCATGGCCTGTGCCCTGGATCTTTTGGAGACCTAGCAACCCCCCTGCCAAAATGCCTTTTGGACTCTTTGTGAGGACAGCATAACACTTTTTTGAGTGATCTGGCCCTAAATCAATAGCTTTTAGGCCCAAATGCAAAATCTGCCATTAGTGTCTAAAAATGTGAGAAATTAGTTTTTAGGCCTCCTCCAGGATCAGGAGCTAGGTTCTTTTAACTTTTAGGGTTTTGACAGCCCTATCCTATATGAAAACATTTGCAACCATATACATGATTTTTTTTACTTGCAGATATATACAACATGCACACTGGCCAGGCTAGGTGCACTGATATTTATCTCCTGTAGGATAGGTTTCCACACAGGTTTGTTTTTTTTCTGCCATTTTTTTTTTAAACTGTCACTGCAGTTTTTGAGACAAAGTCAGAAGTGGATCCATAAGGAAGTAGAAGTATAAATCATTCCTTTATATTTCCCATTCCTCTTGAATACACTTCTGACTTTGGCTCAAAAACTGTGATGGCAGTTTTCCAAAAAACACCAGAAAAAAAACCTGTGTGGAAACCTAGCTGTAAAGGGAGGGAGACCCACAGGCCACTACTATGAGCAATGCTTTAAATGATCTTCTGCTTCTGAACTATAAGACTCATCATTCTAGTAACCTGATCAGTAGATGATCCTGTACACAGCCTCTAGGAACATGAACATCATTTCTATCATCTATCACCTACAACTTTTATTTGTCTTGCAATAAGACTTTCTTAATTCCATTCACTGTGATCACAGAGATAGTGACTCAGTATAAAAGCTAAACACCAGCACCCAAATAACTGGAAAAAATCTAATCACTTTACAAGGGTTTTTCCTACACCTAGGGGTATGGTCACACATGATATATTTGCTGCTGATTTGCAGTAGTAGCAAAGTGGATAAGACTTAAAAATCATACACACGAAGCGGAAAAAATCTGCAGGAAACTGACATTTTGCATCCACTATTCAATATTTGTGTACGAATAGCTACAGATTTATTTGGGAAGTCAAATCCACAAGTCTGCAAGTAGGGGATATAAATACTACAGTAAAGTCTCGAGCAATTTGTGCCAAAAACTAGGCTTACCACATTTCTGTTATGTTTTAGACACTCCTTAGACAGGAGTTTGACAGGAAAAGCGACTTACCAGAAGACAGGCAAGGCAATGCTGAAAGAGGGTATAGCAATGGCAATGGAGTTTTGGGACACACTTTTGGAATAAATGTAAACCAGTTAATAAATATCACAAACTTAGATAGGAAAGTCTACGAATGTGCCAGATGTTCAAACAGTATGAGCCACATTGTTAAATCTGGTGCATTTTTAGACTGTTTGGTTTATGTTCACACTATCTAAAAATGAGACCGTTTTTCTTATCTTACTGTAAATTTAATTTGCATGATAATCCACTCTGAAATCAGCAGTGGAAAATCCATAATAATTGGCAGAGATTTTCTGTTGTGCATTTCCACAGCACTTGAGCTGCATTTGGCCATACCCAAATAGGGCATTTACCCCTAAAATTGTAATAGATATTCAGCCATCTTTTTGTTATATCTGAGCATTGGAAACCTAGGTCATTGAGTTGTTACCTAGATTTTCTAACCCTGAATGTCCAAATAGTTGTAAGATTATATAACCAGACTGTATGCTGTCCCTTCATGAACTTAGTGTGATTTCAGGTCAACAGGACAAAAGTCGCTAAAAGTTGTTAAAAGTAATTAAAGATAAAGATTCCAATCCATTGTTGTATAAACTGTGTGTTAGTGCTATACAGTCAAAGTCTGTTTATAATTTGCTATAGGAATAAACTTTAAATACAATTTATCTGCAGCCTTGTTGGGGTCATTCAGCCATTGTTTATGACATGCTATAAAGAATAGGAGCGGCCTAGTTAATAAGTCATAGAACTTGAATATGAGAGGAAGCCTCAAAAATATCAATAAGGCCCCTTCGGATACCTACTTGAAAGATATCCATCAATAGTCCAGCTGCCACCATGCCCAGCCCAGCCATGAGGAAGGGCAACAGCACTTGGGCTGCAATGGAGAAGACCGTCTCTGGGAGAAACCCATGTGGAGATCTTGATAGTTTGCATTTGAATCCCCTCAGTTTATTACCATGATAGCAGAATTCCAATTCCAAATGAGTAACCACCATTTTTTTTTACTTTAAGACAGGGATTGCCAAAGCTGTATGAAATCAAGAAGCCTCCAAGATCTTCCAAAGAGCCAAAAAAGATTTCCATCTATTGACAACAAAGTGAAATATTCCCAAAATTTTGAAGCCAGTGGCCACTTTGTAGGCTTGCTGGAGCCTGATTGCCACAATTAGTCTTAACCCATAATCAGTCTGAGAAGGAATTCAATGATTTACAGAAGATTAGAGTCCGATAGTTCAATGGGGCTGATCTGCATGGTCCAGTCCTGGGACTGCTTCAGAACCTCTTGTGGATTAATCCAGTACGATAAAAAGGCCATAAATCATCCGAGTTTGCAAAGTAAAAGTCTTATGATGTCCTCTAAAGAAATATATCTTAGCCACTGACATTCAAAAATGAAGAATGAAGATTCTCTCGTTGTTTTCTCCTGTGGTTTTGAACTAATAATGTCATGAAAGTAAAAAAAAAAAAGAAAAAAAAATAGAGAAAAGCTTGACTGACAAGGTGCAAGGACTAGAGATCCTTAGGCAATGGAAGTCTTAACAATGAGCCATGTGGTTTTCACTGATAATATACACGTGCAATGTGCTAGATCTATACATAGGCTGCATATCTCCCCAGCACAAGATCCAGGATTCCGTCACGTAACAACCATCTCGCTCCACGCCTTCTGTCTATCAGTGGGATGTCAGCACACTTTTCTTCTTTAGTTAGTTGGAAATAGAAGCTTTTACTAAGAATGCAAAAACGTGCAGAGGATGAGAAATTCAGTCTCTCTTGTGCAGGAGACGTCAGAGGGTAATGTCAGGGGTGTTCAGAGCAGTATCTGTGGACTGCGTTCCCTGGAAGCAGCCAATCAGGAGCCAGAGATTCTTATCAGCCGTCGTCACTTTTTTTTGTCACTAGTTTATGAGAACTGAGATAAAGATCCTGGCTAAGAGACTTTCTCAAAGGTAGCTGAACTTGGACTAAATACTGTATATTGGAGGAGGACCATAAAATAGAAAAGAGATCAGGGCTGTGAACATAAATAGGTGCAACCTGCTGGAAAAGAACATTAACATTGAAAATTACAGACATTAGTAAGACAATAGAAAAATAAACTTAATTATTATAATATTATATTAAAGGGGTACTCTGGTGAAAACCTTTTTTCTTTTAAATCAACTGGTGGCAGAAAGTTAAACATATTTGTAAATTACTTCTATTAAAAAATCTTAATCCTTCCTGTACTTATTAGCTGCTGAATACTACAGAGGAAATTCTTTTCTTTTTGGAATGCTCTCTGATGACATCACGAGCACAGTTCTCTTTGCTGACGTTATTATAATAATAATAATAACGCTTTATTTATTGTTGTCCTTAGTGGGATTTGAACCCAAGTCCCCAGCACTGCAAGGCAGCAGTGCTAACCACTGAGCCACCATGCTGCCCTTAGCATACATCTGCTATGCATGGTTGCTAAAATGGACAGAGATGTCAGCAGAGAGCACTGTGCTCGTGATGTCATCAGTGTTCCAAAAAGAAAGGAATTTCCTCTGTAGCATTCAGCAGCTAATAAGTACTGGAAGGATTAAGGTTAATAGAAGTAATTTACAAATATGTTTAACTTTCTGCTACCAGTTGATTTAAAAGAAAAAAGGTTTTCACCAGAGTACCCTTTTAATTATTATAATAATGTATTAGAACATAGCATCTAAAATACTGCCTCCTATGTACTAGAATATAACTACTATAACACTACCTCCTATGAACAAGAATATAACTACTATAACACTGCCTCCTATGAACAAGAATATAACTACTATAATACTGCCTCCTATGAACAAGACTATAACTACTTTAATACTGCCTCCTATGAACAAGAATATAACTACTATAACACTGCCTCCTATGAACAAGAATATAACTACTATAATACTGCCTCCTATGAACAAGACTATAACTACTTTAATACTGCCTCCTATGAACAAGAATATAACTACTATAACACTGCCTCCTATGAACAAGAATATAACTACTATAATACTGCCTCCTATGAACAAGAATATAACTACTATAATACTGCCTCCTATGAACAAAAATATAACTACTATAACACTGCCTCCTATGAACAAGAATATAACTACTATAATACTGCCTCCTATGAACAAGAATATAACTACTATAATACTGCCTCCTATGAACAAGAATATAACTACTTTAATACTGCCTCCTATGAACAAGAATATAACTACTATAACACTGCATCCTATGAACAAGAATATAACTACTATAATACTGCCTCCTATGAACAAGAATATAACTACTATAATACTGCCTCCTATGAACAAGAATATAACTACTATAATACTGCCTCCTATGAACAAGAATATAACTACTATAATACTGTTCCCATGTATGAGAATATAACTATCTGTCCCCTATGTACATAAATATAAGTACCATAATACTGCCCCCTAAGGACAAGAATATAACTACCATAATCAGTAATATGGAGAAATAACAGTGGCACTCACCAAGTACATTTCTTCATGCTTTATTAATGAACATCCATAAGGTGCAGGTTGCAGTTCAAGCATCTTGCAGAGTGGGTGCAGACGCCCACTCTGGGAATTCAGCTGGATTACAGGTGACCGTAATCCAGTTGAATATACCGACATCCCCACCCACACGGCGAGATGCTTGAACTGCAGCCTGCACCTTATGGATGTTTGTTAATAAAGCATGAAGAAACGTATCGCTTCTCGGCCTTTTGGCTAAGATCAAGTGTAGTATCTGTGCTTATCAGTGGTTTAGTCTTTGCCATTGATGTAGGATGGATGCTGCATGGAGGAGCAGGTGTACTGGGGTGTTCTGGGGCTGGTGCCACGTAACCAGCTCAACGGCTGTCCTGATGTGACCTGTTTCCTCCGGGTCTCGCCATGAGGTAGAGTGGTGTAGAGCTGAGGTACGTCTGTGCCTCGGGGAGTGGTGACCCTGAGGTGCCAAAACTCACTGGGTGTTATAACTCACTGAGTGCAAGCACTGCACCATTACTCTTCACCTTTCGCACTCACCCTTTGTATCCTGGCCTTCTGGCTAGGATCGGGGAAATTTTTATAGATCCGGCCGGAGGACCGGGCAGTATATCTGCACTTCATTCACTTATTTATTATTTTTTTGTATGTCACTGTGCCACGTTTCGTGTTTTTCTTTGTACACAGGATTGGCAGGATGCGGTAGCCCTTCTGGGTGTCCCTCCTGGCGGTCTAGGGGAGGTGTGTGTGTCCATTAGGTTCCTCACCTCCCTGCAACCTCTGGGCATCTTGGCTTTGGTCAAGATGCCATCAGTATATGGCTCCTTGGCTGATACCTTGGTTAACGCCTAGGTTAAAGCCAGGAGCATTTTCGGCCCCTTAGTAGCTTCGGCGAAAAGGGGCATCGAACCTGGATCCTTGCAGGTGACTTTTGGCCCAGAGGTGAAGGATAGGTTTGTTGGATAGGTTTGTTGTCTCTCCTGTTGGAGAAGGGCTTAGCGATAAACCACATCCTTTGTGCACGTTTTTTTGTGTGACACGTTTGCACTTTTTCCTGCCCTTTGGGTGATAGAGAGCACTTGCCTTGGCTCTTAAAAAAAAAAAAATTAAGAAACGTACCTGGTGAGTGCAACTGTTATTTCTCCATATTACTGATTTTATGGACTTAAGTTCAGCACAGTAGAGCACCACCTGTATATATAAACAAACTTCTCCGTCACCGTAAGTCCAGGGAAGCAATGGGGATTTGAATACTGTATAGTGACAGCCATCTACCCTTTCTTATAGCACATTTATAACTACTAAAATACTGCCCCTAAGTATAAGAATATAACTACTATTTTACCGCCCTATATGAACAAGAATATAACTGCTATAATACTGTTTCCTATGTATAAGACTATAACTACTATAATGCTGCCTCTATGTACAAGAATATTCATATATGTATACTGTTGGTATTTGCCCAGCACTGATACTATAGAGACGGGTACAGCCTACCTTCAACTAGCTGATGTCTGTAGGGCAGACTGGGGAGACCTGTACAACCTGCCTCCACTGCTGAACTATAGAGACAGGTATAAACTACCTCCACTAGTTATGGCCTTAGGGACACAGAGTACTGGTTAGAAACGCTAGACCTAGTGTTATGCATGGAAGGATCAACCACCACAGAAAAAAAGCTTTAGACATAACTCACAATTTTAGGACAAATATTACACCATTCTAATCTACCCTGTACATCCTACAGACTCCTCTGAGTGTGTATAAATACATTGGCCCTGATTTACTAAGAATGGAGTGTAGGTTTCTTTGTGGGTTTTAATTCCCTACAATTTTTTTTCTATGGTGTTTACTAAGGTTTCCCTTACATTTTGCACTTTTGCCTATATTTAGCTTTTTATACATGCTCTGATCTGTCTGGTTTTCCTCAGCTCAAATCCATCAAATTTTCTGTGGAAACCTTACTAAATATGTAGGGGTTTTGTGAAAATGTCGGGAACACACCCCTTTTCTGTGACCACGCCCCTTTTCCAGGCAGACATGCCCACTTTTCCGGTTTTCTCAGTAAAATGGAAAGTTGGTCTGGTTTTTCATTTCTGGCACAGAAAGAATTCTGTCGCAATGAGAGAGAATGATGCCGCAAATTCTGGCGCAGACAGAATTTCTGGGGCAATGCGCCAGATTCTGGTGCACAACCTGACAAAACATGTCGGGTTTACAATAGTAAATCAGGGCCATTGTATATATGCGCAATGTGGGTCTCAAAAGTAAGGAAACACACATAATAAGAAAATAGCAGTTGGTGATACAATTTTACAGGAAAGTTATGGCGGAAGGTGAAACCTGCTAGGGGCATGTCAACAATATGGCAGCTATCTTGAATGCCACCACAGGGGTGGCAAAATAAAAAATAAAAAAAATTATAATAAAACGACTTGCCCAAGGGACTAAAATGGGAGCACAATCTACTTGTCCCTCATGACAATCCACTTATCTGGGACAATTTTCGTTTTTGCACTCTTGTTTTTTTTTTCTTTGCCCAATTATAACTATAACTCTTATTTTTCCATCTACAGACCCATATGATGGCCTGTTTATTGTGGGACCAATTGTACTTTGTAATGACACCTTTTATTTTTCCATAACCTATGCTCTGAAACAAAACAGAAAAATATTGGTGAGGTGAAATAAAAAAAGATTTTAGCAAATTTAGCAATTTTCTTTTTTACGCCATTTACCTTGTGGTCAAGCTACCATATTATTTTGATACTTTAGATTGGCCTGATTACAGCAATACCAAATTTGTACAGTTTCTGTTCCAATTTTTTAAAAAACATTCAGATTTATTTTTTTTATTATTAATTGGTATTTTCTGACCCCTGTAACTTTTTTAATTTTTTGTATACCAGGCTGTATGAGGGCTAATTTTTTGCCTTCACCATATTCTGTTGTTTGCATTGGCACCATTTGGTATTGATCTGACTTTTTAATCGCTTTTTTCTTTTTTTTCTGGGATGTTATAGAAAAAATTAATAATTTTTAATAGAAATAAATTACAAATCTGTTTACATTTCTGGCACCAGTTGATTTAAAAAAAAAAAAGTTTTCCACCGGAGTACCCCTTTAATGTGTATCTTTCAAACTTTTATTAAACTTTTTTTGTGACACTTAGGGGACTTTTAGGAGGAATTAGATTTCTCATACAGATCAATGACGTTCTATTGAACTCCATTGATCTGTGTGCTCTGGGCTCCCTTGATAAAGCCTGGCCCAGCCAGGCGCTATCAATGACAGAGTCACAGACACCAGGGAATAAGAGATAAGCCCCTGGCTACCCTTACAGTTGATCAAACTGTGGGTTTGCACAGATGGGTTGGTGACGATCCACCCCACTAGCCCACAAGGGAGCATTGATAAAATGTCCCTTTAGACACCACTGTCAGCTTTGACAGCAGCGATCTGAAAGGTTAATAGCTGACCTACTAAAATCCGCTGTGGGCCACCGGGTATGGAGCAAGCTCGAGTCAGGAGCCCGCTCCATACACCCTAAGCACCACCATACTTGTCAGGGGCTTTCAGGTCTGGCCCGAAACTGGGTTAGAGGCCTTAAAAATTCACCTGCCCAGCGCCCAGAACTGCAATGTTCCGGGCGTCAGGCGATAAAATTTCCACATCCCTGCACCATCTGGAATTCAACTTAAGTTTTTCAAACGGATGCAAATGTGGTACCACACATCAAACTAGTGAAGACTTTCACAAGAGAAAGCAATGGTGTGTTTGATGTTGACCTACTTTTATTTATTTTCATGTTTAGACAGTAATTCTTTTTCTGTACATGCAAAGTAAATCAATGTTTATCTCCACCAGAATGTGTTGAAATTTGTTCTTGACAAATTCTTAAAAATTGTTTCTGTCGCCAATAAGCCAAAAGCTGGATTAATAAAAACTGCTAAGGATGTAGCCACAGCAATTGCTGTTCTGAACACATTTAGCAAGGGCCAAAAAGTAGCACTTTTTGCTTGTCCCTGAAATGTAGGGTTAGCCTTGTCTCAATTCAGAGAAATTTAGCATTCGTAAAATGGCAGCCTAACTAAATCCGGATTCTGTAACACCAGACCGAGGATGAACCAGATCATCAGAGGAATGTGTAGAATGGGCGATACAGAAACTTCACATAAACACTCATTTTCTCTTTCAGCTGCTATTCACTCAAGCTCATTTCTTTAGAGGATTAGTGGGGTCAACAATGGAAGCCACAATATGTGTCAGAAACCCTCACTGGACCGGACCTAAAATCCTTGGTATGGTGTATAGGGTAGCCAGATTTTGGGATCTTTCTTCATTCATGGAACTTCATGCATTGTTGTTAGACACTCCATTCTTTTTTGTCAAAGAATAGAACATTTCCTGTTTGCCATTTTGTCATCAACTATTTTAATGGGTAGTTTCCCCAAAAGTGGATTGCCCGTAGTTGTCACCACATTCTACTGATTTAACCACTTTAGATTTTTATGATGTGCAGTCATGTTCAGGTACTCCCTCCTACTCTATTACACAGCATATTGTTCATCTTGCACCATACACAATACTGATTCACATTAAGAGTTGTGGTGATGACATTTACTACCACAATCACTCTGAGAAAGTTGGGTAAGTGGACAGGCAAAATCATTTTGTCTGATAGCCCCTTGACAATCCTGTTTTAACAGCGAAACCTGTCGAGGTAGGCATGAATCAATATTTTATTTAATACTGTGCAGTGCTGTGCTCATGAGTAGGGGTCTGCAGACTGTCTTATGTATTTACACAGAGAGGTGTGACACCTCGGTGTTCTGCCCAATCCCCTAACATACATAGGGTTAGAGATACTTCACAGTCTTCACTTTTTACCTGTATTTGTTTTGAGATTTATCATATTTTATCTTCATCATGAATAAAAGCTATATTTTAGGAGCAGAAAACAAATAGGGGATAGTGACTCTGGGCTGAAGTGATGAAATTTGATACAAGGTAGAATCCGCTGTAATTTTAATTTTCTACTTTGATATTTGGGTGATTATTATTTTGAGATGTAATCCATTGAAATGTTTGGGTGATTATTATTTTGAGATGTAATCCATTGAAATGTAATTCTGTTCACTACGAAAAACCTTTTGTAAATCTGTAAAGATTTTTAACTTAAATCACACATAGGATGGTCTGGAATGATTTTTGTTCCTTAAATGTTTGAGCAGTATATCCTACAAGTCATATTAACCATATCAGCCCTGCCCTATTAACACTATACCATTCCTCATTCTGCATACCATGTTGTGGAAGTAAGTGGGGACAGTGCAAATGGAGGAGGAGATGTGTATATATATGTGTGTATACAGTCAATATATACACACATATCAGGTAGAAGTGGTAAGCTGTGATTCATACACTTTATGCAATCGCCACCATCCTACATTCACAGGCTGTGTTTGCGGGAGGGTGCACAATACTTTGTGTATACGGTTCTTTTACTGGTATCTGTATTCCAAGGTTATTATATTTTATGCTATTCATTTTACTATGTGTTTTGTAGATTCTCCTCCAACATGTTGGGTGTAGTAAGTTACGGATTATTTTTAGATTTGGTATGTTTACATTTAGGTTTGGTATCTTTACATGAGGTTAAAGGGAAGACCATTTGTGGTTGGACAAAGAAACAAAAGTGTGAGATAAGAAGGCAGTGACTGTAATGGGGAACTCCTCATCTTATTACACATAATAATTGTTACCTTCCATGCTACACCAACCCTAACTGTGTCCTTTCCATACTTGAGGGTATGGTAGGGGACTTGTGAGAACTATGTCAAAAATGTGTTAAAAATTCCAAATATGGAAACATTTTAACATCTTAGTGACACTTCTAGCTAAGGTAAAATGTCATTGGGTTTAACACAGTTTTTCAGTGAAAGGCCAAGAGCAAAACTGGAAAGATGACTTCTAGTGTCTCTGGGCAAAACTGAGGCATGTTATTGGAGACTGGACACTGACTATCCAAAGACCAATGGAAGGAAATATAATTGATAATGCTCGAGCACATAGGGAAGCACCACATGGATGAGATGCCCGCTCACTCTGCACCCCCTCAGTAAGCACTGTGATCAGTCAGGCAACATAGGGGCAGTGGGGGAGATTTATCGAAACCTGTCCAAAGGAAAAGTTGCTAAGTTGCCCATAGCAACCAATCAGATTGCTTCTTTCATTTTTGAAAAGGCCTGTGAAAAATGAAAGAAGCAATCTGATTGGTTGCTATGGGCAACCCAGCAACTTTTCTTTTGGACAGGTTTTGATAAATCTCTCCCACTAGTGTGTACACTGGAGAGTTGGACAATATGCAGATAGCAAACTAAGGGATCCAAGTTATGATAATGCACGACTCCTCTTTCATGGAAAAAGCAGTAATGTGCAATACAGATTTTATTATTTTATAAGATTTTTATCAGGTATAAGCCTTATTTACAGGTCATTCACCCAGCAATATGGAAACTATTGCTCAATATTGCAGTAAGGGCTTATAAAGTAATCTAGATCTTGAAGAGACATAACTATGATTCCTTCTTCCTTGATTATATTTCTGTCATATCCCACTGCAAAAGGAATTAAAAAAAGTCTTGCTATATGCAACAAAGTCCTTCACTGCAATGGAAACCAAGCAAGCTAAACCATACCCTTTTCACTAGCCCCTCCCTCTGTCTATAGCCATTATGGCTAGGTGATAAAGAGTTTGATTGTTGGGGTTCAATGGCTGCACTCCTACTTATCATGAGTACAAAGGTCCCGAGTGGTCAGTGGGGGTCCAGCAGTCGGAGGTCCACTGATTAGACACTTACCTTTCCTGTGAATAGGTGATAAGTTTTAATCATGGGATAACCTCCTGGTATGCATATGCATGTAAACTAAATTTACTGCTGTAATGATCCTGAGTTACATCCTGTATTATACTCCAGAGCAGCATTCATTATTCTGCTAATGGAGTCACTGGCCCTCATTTAGTAAGAGTGGAGTGTCAATTTGTGTTTGACTTTTGCTTTTACGACCTTTTTTTCTCTTGGTATTTACTAATCTGTCGCACTTTTCCCGATCTTTTTAGTCGCAGGGAAAATAAATCTGTCGCACAGTAATTTCTGTCGCAGGGTTCATCTGCCCATGGTAAAATCTGTCGCAGGGTTAATACTGTAACATATTAAAATCTGGCACATGAGAAATTTAATAAAATAGTCTATATAAATATTTTTATATATATATATATATATATATATATATATATATATATATCTCGTATATACTCGAGTATAAGCCGACCCGAGTATAAGCCGAGACCCCTAATTTCAACCCAAAATCCCAGGAAAAGTTATTGACTCGAGTATAAGCCTAGGGTGGGAAATACCTCATCCCCCCCTGTCATCATCCAGACCCGTCATTAACATCCTCATCATCATCCCCTTGTCATCATCCCACACATCCCCCCTTCATCATCCCCTTATCATCCCACACATCCCCCTTCATCATCCCCTTGTCATCCCACACATCCCCCCTTCATCATCCCCTTATCATCCCACACATCCCCCCTTCATCATCCCCTTATCATCCCGCACATCCCCCCTTCATCATCCCCTTATCATCCCACACATCCCCCCTTCATCATCCCCTTATCATCCCGCACATCCCCCCTTCATCATCCCCTTATCATCCCACACATCCCCCCTTCATCATCCCCTTGTAATCATCCCCACCCCCCTTCATCATCCCCACACCCCCCCTTCATCATCCTCTTCTCATCATTCGCCCTCAGTGGTCTTCAACCTGCGGACCTCCAGAGGTTTCAAAACTACAACTCCCAGCCATCGGCTGTCCGGGCTTGCTGGGAGTTGTAGTTTTGAAACCTCCGGAGGTCCGCAGGTTGAAGACCACTGCGGCCTTCAACATCATCCAGCCCCCCTCTCACCCCCTTTAGTTCTGAGTACTCACCTCCGCTCGGCGCTGGTCCGGTCCTGCAGGGCTGTCCGGTGAGGAGGTGGTCCGGTGAGGAGGTGGTCCGGGCTGCTATCTTCACCGGGGGCGCCTCTTCTCCGCGCTTCCGGCCCGGAATAGAGGTGTTGCCTTGACAACGACGCAGAAGTACGTTGGCAATGAACGCACCTCTGCGTCGTTGTCAAGGCAACGTGACTATTCTGAGGCCGGGCCCGAAGCGCTTAGAAGAGGCCTCCCCGGTGAAGATAGCAGCCCGGAACCACTATCCCACCGGACCACCTCCTCACCGGACAGCCCTGCAGCACCGGACCAGCGCCGAGCGGAGGTGAGTACTCAGAACTAAAGGGGGGTGAGAGGGGGCTGGATGATGTCGAAGGCCGCAGTGGTCTTCAACCTGCGGACCTCCGGAGGTTTCAAAACTACAACTCCCAGCAAGCCCGGACAGCCGATGGCTGGCCGGGCTTGCTGGGAGTTGTAGTTTTGAAACCTCTGGAGGTCCGCAGGTTGAAGACCACTGCGGGTGGGGGAGTTCACTCGAGTATAAGCCGTGGGGGGTGTTTTCAGCACGAAAAATCGTGCTGAAAAACTCGGCTTATACTCGAGTATATACGGTATATATATATATATATATATATATATATATATATATATATATATATATATATATTATTTTTTATACATGTATGTATATACACATATAGATAGATGTATTAAAATGAGTATATATATATATATATGTATATATATATATATATATATATATATATATATATACACACACACATATATTTATTTATTTATTTTTTATTCACCATTACTACTGAAACAAGCCTTCGGCTGTCTGGGCATGCTGGGAATTGTAGTTTTGCCACAGCTGGAAGCAACCTGGTTGGAAAACACAGGGCTAGGTTCACGGGGGGACATGTATCAAAGATTTTACCCTTGTTTTGTGTGTATTTTTTTGCGCAAAATTTTGCGCAAGCCTTTTTTTTTTGCGCACGTTTTGGTAGAGCATGTCCTCCAGATGTGGCTGAATCAGGGTACCTTGGAGTGACATCTATAGTACACATGGATTTATTACCTGCGTTCTTTTCCTTTGCACCAAAAATTTTGACGCACGTGCGTCTTTTTCCCCATAAATATAAGCCAACTTTAACTGCACGTAGCAATCCTTTCTATTTCTGAAGGAAACTACTACTAAGGAACCACCGGAATGTTTTTACTTTCCTATCTCAATTCCTCCTTTGTTTTGCTTTATATTGCTTTTTACTCCTTGGTTATTCTAAAGCACTTTTAAAATAATTTGCATATACTCTAACTATTGGACAATGGCAGACAATTTGGTCAAATGCAGCTAAATCTTCTTCTTGTATAAATTATAGGGAAAATCAATATAAAGTACTCACCTTTTGGTACCATACACCCGATCTATTGAATCACATTTTTCCCCAGGTTCCACCCTTATGCTGGAGGTGCCAACAAGCCAGGGGTACGCTTCCACATATTCTTTGGGATTGCCCTGCCCTGGCTGATTATTGGAATTTCATCGGAATCCTAGTGAGGCGTCTTTTGGGGATACATTTACCTTTAGATCCATCTATATTCCTTTTGAATATGTTCCCTAGAAACCTTAATAAAACACAGACTAGACTTTTATTACATATCCTGACTGCAGCCAAGTGTGTAATAGCTAGTTGGTGGAATGAGAGTACACCTCCACCTATAAATGTATTACTAGATAGGATTAGAGAAATGAAAAGAATGGAATATTTTTCAGCGTCATTAGAAGACTCATTGCCGAAATTTTATGAAATTTGGCGGCTGTGGGATGAATACGACACATAGCATGAACACCATAGACAAAATAAAAAATAATTAAAAAAATAAATAAAATAAAAAAACTACCAAAAGGTTGAAGGGGATCATGCAGCTTGTCTTTTTAGTTTGTGTTTTTTAATTTTATCTATAACTACTTTTATTTCCTTTCGATTTACCCTTTTTTTTTCTTGATTATTTTTTTTTATTTTTATTTTTCATTTTCTTCTTTTCTATTTTTATTTTTCTTCTCTCTTTACTTAAAATGGAATATGTTCAGCAAGGCGGTTATACTGGTCATGTAGATAAGCTAACTTGCCATGTGTAGAATGGTAAGCTTAATCTACTTTCTATCGACTTACTTAATTAGGTATAAAAAAAAAAAAAAAAAAAAAAATTATAATTAAATAGCATGTATTGTATATTGAAGCATTGTGACAATGCTACTCATTGTTATTGTGATGTCATAACTTTGCTATATATATACATGACACTGATATGTTTTAATTTCCATTTTTGTCTTTATACCTTAGCTCTATTTTCCTTTGTTACCATTTTGTAAAATTGTAAAAACTACAAATAAACAGTTTTATAAAAAAAAAAAAGAATATTTGTTTACAGTTCAGTTATTCATTAGATCACTTGTATAACTTGTATATTTTTATTTTATGATCCAACAATTTAATACATTTACATAGGAAATGTTTGATAACTTATCATTGAACAAGCTCCGTCACATTAAAATAGCTTTGTAATCCACTTAACACTGTAGATCATTCTCCTTTTATTTTTACAATTTACTGCTTTCCGTTATACTTTTCCCCAGCGCCCGGTAAGATGGAGGCCAGCCATCTTACCATGTGACCACGGGGGGTTTCATCCCCCCCCCCCAGCGATCGCTGCTATCAGCTAGTCAAATCTGACTAGCTGATAGCAGTGTTTCGCTATGAGAATACTTAGCAGCGCGGTGTGCGAGTCCGGATCACGGGGATCGGGACACACACACCGCTCTGCTAAGTGTCCCTTACCCGTCCCCCGGCGTCACTTACCCGGCCATGCGGTGTCCCGAGCGGTCCCAGTGCGAGCGACGTCCTCCAGGCGGTCCCGGTGCTGGTGCATCCCCGCGGTGAGTTTGCAGCAGCAGGGCGGCATCTTCATTGGCAGCAGTGAGATCGCCGTAAAGCGATCTCACTGCTGCCTCTGGGAGTTTCAAAACTGCAACTCCCAGCATGCCTAGACAGCCTTTGGCTTTCTGGGCATGCTGGGAGTTGTAGTTTTGCAACATCTGGAGGGCCACAGTTTGGAGACCACTGTATAATGGTCTCCAATCTGTGCTATTCCAGATGTTCCAAAATTACAAATCTCAGCATGCCCACTCCGTCGAGGCATGCTGGGAGTTGTAGTTCTGTAACATCTGGAAGACCACAGATTGGAGACCATAATACAGTGGTCTACAAACTGTGGACCTCCAGCTGTTGCAAAACTACAACTCCCAGCATGCCCAGACTGCCCAAGCATGCTGGGAGTTGTAGTTCGTCAACATCTGACCCTTCAGATATTGCCGAAATACAACTTCCAGCATGTCTGGCCATGCTGGGAATTATAGTTTTGCAACAGCTGGAGGCACACTAGTTGGGAAACATTGTTTGTTTCCTAACTCTTTTTCCCAACCCGTGTGCCTCCAAACTATAACACCCAGCATGCACTGACAGACCATGCATGCTGGGAATTGAAGTTGTGCAACAGCTGGAGGCACACTGGTTTGGAAACACTAAGTTAAGTAAAAAACTTTCAAGTGTTTTGCAACCAGTGTGCCTTCAGCTGTTGCATAACTACAACCCTCAGCATGCATGGACTGCCAAAGGGCATGCTGGGAGTTGTAGCAGTATGCCTCCAGATGTTGCATAACTACAAGTTCCAGCATGTCCTTCTGCTGTCACTGCATGCTGAGATTTGAAGTTTTTGCAACAGCTGAAGGCACACTGGTTGCGAAACACTGAGTCTGTTTCCGTGTTTCGCAACCAGTGTGCCTCCAGCTGTTGCAAAACTACAACTCCCAGCATGCACAGACAGCCAAAGGGCATGCTTGGAGTTGTAGTTTTGCAACAGCTGGATGTTTCCCCCCCTCCCCCCAATGTGAATGGACAGGGTACACTCACATGGGCAGAGGTTTACAGGGAGTGCTGCAAGATTGAGATGCAGCAAACTCGCTGTCAACCCCCGCCCGTGTGACTGTACCCTAAAAA
Organism: Hyla sarda; assembly: GCF_029499605.1. NCBI lineage: Eukaryota > Metazoa > Chordata > Amphibia > Anura > Hylidae > Hyla > Hyla sarda. Next base: position 123,487,524 of record NC_079194.1, on the reverse strand, counting down.
CACTACACTACACTACACTTAAATAAAATAAGTAAAAAACACTATATATACACATACCGCTACACAGCCCCCCTCCCTTCCCCAATAAATATGAACAACGTCTGGTACGGCACTGTTTCCAAAATGGAGCCTCCAGCTGTTGCAAAACAACAACTCCCAGTATTGCTGGACAGCCATTGACTGTCCAGGCATGTTGGGAGTTTTGCAACAGCTGGAGGCACCCTGTTTGGGAAACACTGGCATAGAATACCCCTATGTCCACCCCTATGCAAATCCCTAATTTAGGCCTCAAATGCGCATGGTGCTCTCACTTTGGAGCCCTGTCGTATTTCAAGGCAACATTTTAGGGTCACATATGGGGTATCACCGTACTCGGGAGAAATTGCCTTACAGATTTTGGGGGCTTTTTCTCCTTTTACCCATTATGAAAAGGAACAGTTGGAGTCTACACCAGTATGTTAGTGTATAAAAATAAAATTATTTACACTGACATGCTGGTGTTGCCGCATACTTTACATTTTCACAAGAGGTAAATGGGGTAAAATATGTGGGCGCAAAGTGCTCTGCGGGCGCACAACAAGGCCCATAAGGTAGAGTGCACCATGTACATTTGAGGTGATTTGCACAGGGGTGTCACAGATGTTAAATGAAGAATAAGGACATTGGTATAATTGTGTTATAATTGGGTGCAAAAAGTGGTATTATTGTGAGATTAAAACTCTACATAATGAAGAAGAAAAAAATTCTAAAACTAATAACGAGGACACACTTACTGTTTAGGTGCAGATACGCTGCAGACAAAGCTCCTACTAAATAGAGCTGCGGTGTAAATTTATGCTCTGAGGAGAATTCTAAATTTAAACGCAATTCAAGAAAGTAGCTGCACAAGAATGATAAATTTAACGCAGCTGCACCAAATTTAGACGACAGGCAGAGGGGTAAAAAACTTCTATTATACACTGAAAATGATACATGTCCCCCACAGAGTGTAGAATGGAGAGAAAAAAAAACAGAACAAAAGGTATAAAAAGCGGCAGTTTTTACATAAACTTTAATACAGCACGTTATTACATAAAAATACTGTTTTTAGTTCTGATTTCACAATCCATGAAGCCAGCCTAAGGCTAAGTTTCCACTTGTTTTTTTTTCTGGCAGTTTTTGAGCCAAAGCCAGAAGTGTATTCAAAAGGAATAGGACATATAAAGGAAGGACTTACACTTCTCCTCCCTTATGGATCCACTTCTGACTTTGGCTCAAAAACTGCAGTGGTAGTTTTCCAAAAACTGCCAGAAAAAAAAAAAAAGTGGAAACTTAGCCTTAGAGGGGAACTCCAGCACTTGACAACTTATTCTGCGATAGGAGATAAGTGTCTGATCGTGGGAGCTTTTACTGCTGGGGCCTGCAGAACTTTTCCCAACTGTCCCTGTGCACAGAGCGAGAGGTCAACATGCCTCTTTCATGGATCTATATGGGAGTGCTGGAGATCCATGAATGCTGCGGATGGGAGAACCTGTTTCTTTAAATAATTAGCAATAGTTTATTACAGGGCTTGACTGTACACTCGAAAACTATTCCAAAGTGCCAGTCAGGAACCGGAAAAAAGGTAGGCAAACATGGGTGGGCCTATTCAGTCTCATGTGTTTGGTCGCCTCCTGACTCTCTTTTGACAGATGATGTCAGGGTGAGAGAAGAGTCAGGTAAATTGGAGTTTAGCAAACATTCAGGTGATAGCTCTTGAAGACACATGGGCACTTTAGGCTGCAATGCCACATGCGGGTGAACATATGCAGTCAAAACCATGCCCCCATGTGTTCACAAATAACTAAGCGCTGTTGTCAGGATAATTAGCAACATCATAAGGCCATTGGCAAACGCATAGGGGAATAATTTCAGCTGCAGGTGTTCACTTGCATGTGGGAATACAACCTTAAAGCGGTTCTCCCGCCCCCCAAAAAATATCCTCTATCATGTGGTTTAGGGGTAGGTGTATGATGGTGGGGAGTCAGACTGCAGCGACCCCCCTCTGATCATGAGAACAGAACCCCAGCTCTTCCTGCTGCACAGATTAGTAGATGGCAGGCGGTTCATGTACTGTACTCGGGGTATGTCTGGTGCCCCATAGACAATGCATGGAGAGCAAGGTCTATCGCTCCATGAAGAGGGAAGAGCCAAGGCCCCTAACTGGAGATCACAGGGGGATCCGGACCCCAACCTACAACTCCACCCACCCACCCCCCCATCAGAGACTTATTCTGTATCCCCATTAAAGTTTTCCAACCCAAAAAAAAAGCACAGCTGGCTGATAACCAATATGACCATCCCCACGGGGAATGTCACCCAGCTTTTTCAGATACCTCAATGATCTTCTTAACGAAACAGAAAGGAGAAATCTACCACAGCATTAATGTAATGCAGCAAGTAATTGTTATCTCATTACGCTTGTTTTCCCAGTATATCCAGGCATGTGGCAGCTTCACTAAGCTGACAAGTCAGTGGCATGAGCACACGCTGTCCGCCAAGTCCTTATCTGATAACAGAGGGTAGAGTGACCCATTCTCCATGCCAAACAGAATTAAAGGAGAAGGAACATAAATTTCAGGCCTAAGGAATAGACTTTCGTGTAAGCTGGGGCTTAAAGGGGTATTCCAGGGAAAAACTTTTTTTTTTATATATCAACTGGCTCCAGAAGGTTAAACAGATTTGTAAATTACTTCTATTAAAAAATCTTAATCCTTTCAGTACTTATGAGCTTCTGAAGTTAAGGTTGTTCTTTTCTGTCTAAGTCCTCTCTGATGACACGCGTCTCGGGAAACGCCCAGTTTAGAAGAGGTTCGCTATGGGGATTTGCTTCTAAACTGGGCGTTACCAGAGACACGTGTCATCAGAGAACATTTAGACAGAAAAGAACAACCTTAACTTCAGAAGCTCAAAAGTACTGAAAGGATTAAGATTTTTTAATAGAGGTAATTTACAAATCTGTTTAACTTTCTGGAGCCAGTTGATATATAAAAAAAAAGTTTTTTCCTGGATAACCCCTTTAATATCACAACATCAAACCTCATATGCTCCTCGATCCTACAGTCATGGCTGTAAATGTTGGCAGTATTGTTGAAGTATTTCTCACAGAAAAGGATTGCAGCAACACATGTTTTGCTATACACATGTTTATTCCCTTTATGTGTATTGGAACTAAACCAAAAAACTGGAGGAAAAAATGCAAATTGGTCATAATATCACACCAAACTCCAAAATTATTGGCACCCTTAACTTAATATTTGGTTGCACACCCTTTGGAAAAAATAACTGAAATCAGTCACTTCCTATGACCATCAATAAGCTTCTTACACCTTTCAGTGTAATAATGTTGGACCAATCTTCCTTTGCAAACTGCTCCAGGTCTCTCTTATTGGAAGGGCGCCTTTTACAAAGAGCAATTTTAAGATCTCCCCACAGGTGTTCAATGGGATTTAGATCTGGACTCATTGCTGCCACTTCAGAACTCTCCAGCATTTTGTTACCATCCATTTCTGGGTGCTTTTTGATGTATGTTTGGGGTCATTGTCCTGCTGGAAGACCCAAGATCTCGGACGCAAACCCAGCTTTCTGACACTGATTGAACCTCCACCATATTTCACTGTAGGTACTGTGTTCTTTTCTTTGTAGGCCTCATTCTATTTTTGGTAAACAGTAGAATGATGTGCTTTACCAAAAAGCTCTATCTTGGTCTCATCTGTCCACAAGATGTTTTCCCAGAAGAATTTTGGCTTACTCAAGTTCATTTTGGCAAAATGTAGTCTTGCTTTTTAATGTCTCTGTATAAGCAGTGGGGTGCTCCTGGGTCTCCTGCCATAGCGTTTCATTTCATTTAAATGTTGACTGATAGTTCGCCCTGACACTGATACTCCCTGAGCCGGCAGAACAGCTTGAATATCTTGGGAACTTGTTTGGGGCTGCTTATCCACCATCCAGACTATCCTGCATTTACACCTTTCATAAATCTTTCTCTTCCGTCCACGCCCAGGGAGATTAGCTACAGTGCCATGGGTTGCAAACTTCTTGATAATGTTGTGCACTGTGGACAAAGGCAAATCTAGATCTCTGGAGATAGACATGTAACATTGAGATTGTTGATATTTTCCCACAATTTTGGTTCTCAAATCCTCAAACAGTTCTCTTCTCTTCATTCTGTTGTCCATGCTTAGTGTGGCACACACAGACACACAATGCAAAGACTAAGTGAACTTCTCTCCTTTTTACATGCCTTCAGGTGTGATTTTTATATTGCCCGCACCTGTTACTTGCCCCAGGTGAGTTTAAAGGAGCATCACATGCTTGAAACAATCTTATTTTTCCACAATTTTGAAAGGGTGCCAATAATTTTGTCCAGACCATTTTTGGAGTTTGGTGTGACATTATGTACAATTTGCTTTTTTTTCCTCCCTTTTTTTGGTTTAGTTCCAATACACACAAAAGGAATAAACATGTGTATAGCAAAACATGTGTTACTGCAATCCTTTTCTGTGAGAAATACTTTTTTTTCTTGAAAAAGTTCAGGGGTGCCAACATTTACGGCCATGACTACTATGCCTATAAAAGTATTTACAACCCCCTATGTTTTATTGGGATTTTCAGTGACTTGTGCATCTTCTGACTGGCACTCATCAATGACAACGACTTTTTCTGATCGCTGCTGTGGTAACACCTGGTATTGCTTATAGGAATACAAAAAGCTGGGCAAAATTGTCCATAAGCGCCAACATTATCAGTCAGTAACATGTAAACTTTAAAAAAAGAAAAACATTAAAAAGCCATTTACTGTAATAAAATATCAGTGTTCTTTTCTTACCTGCACAATATCTAGCACCATGCCTGCTAGCACCATGCCCAGCCCCGCTGCCAGGTATGGGAACAACACCTGAAGACCAATGGAAAAAGAGGACTCATCTCCTGGTCTGGGCATGGGAGCTTTCTTTTCTGGCAGGGGGCGCTTTTCTGGAATGAGTGGCACCTCTTCTTCCACGATTTCCTTGTGGATATTTCGGTTCTCATTCTGTCTGCCTTTGTTCTTTGCTCTGTGTTTGGAGCGCTCTCCATTTCTGGCACGGCCCTCTTTTTTCCTCTGACGGGTATCCTCACCCTTCATGGTGACCTGGCTGGACACAGGGACCTGTCACTTATCAGAGATAATAGTTTTATTTACTTTGGTGATCTAAAGAGCTTATATACACACAGAGAGGAAAAAACTAATGAATTTCTAGTTGTCTTATTATAACTGCAGTACCAGTTATGACCACAGGGCGATGATCATTTTTACATTATGTTTTGTATATGACATTTTGTATTTTCAAGGTATATCCCACATAACAAAGACACAACAGATGTTATGGCTAATTGAATTATACCAGAAGAAGAAGCCAATATTAATAATAAAAAAAAAAAATCTTCCCCCCCTCCCCCCCCCCCCCAAAAAAAAAGACAGTGGAAAAGTGTATCTGAAGAAAGTTTTACTAAAGGAATTTCCCATTCAGGGATCAAGACAAGGAATAGTAAGTTTATGGGTTTGTTAACACATACTGTATACGCTGTGGATTTAGTGTTGCAGATTTTATAAAATTTGCAGCAAATATAGTATGTGTGAACACAGCCTATATGAATTTATCTTTGCTGTCCCAAAGCATTATGGTGGAAAATAAGTATTTGGTCACCTACAAACAAGCAAGATTTCTGGATCTCACAGAACTGTAAATTCTTCTTTAACCCTTTAAGGACCCGGGCTTTTTCCGTTTTTTCATTTTCAATTTTTCCTCCTTAACTTTAAAAAATCATAACTCTTTAAAATTTTCACCTAAAATTCTATATGATGGCTTATTTTTTGCGTCACTAATTCTACTTTGTAATGACAATAGTCATTTTACCCAAAAATCTACGGTGAAACGGGAAACAAAATCAAAGTGCGACAAAATTGATGAAAAAACACTATTTTATAAGTTTTGGGGGCTTCCGTTTTTACGCAGTACATTTTTCGGGAAAAATGACACCTTATCTTTATTCTGTAGGTCCATACGGTTAAAATGATACCCTACTTGTATAGGTTTGATTTTGTATCACTTCAGAAAAAAAACATGAATACATGCAGGAAAATGTATACGTTTAAATTTTTTTAGTGGTACCATTTTTGTTCTGATCAGACTTTTTGATCACTTTTTATTCACTTTTTTGTGGTATAAAAAGTGATCAAAAATGTGCTATTTTGGACTTTGGAATTTTTTTGTGCGTACGCCATTGAACGTGTGGTTTAAAAAGCAGTATATTTTTATAATTCGGACATTTCCGCACGCGGCGATACCACATTTTTTTTATTCTTGGAAATGCCGGGTAATTCAAACTTTTATTAGGGGAAGGGATAATTGAAAGGGTTAATGATTTTTTTTACACTTTTCTTATGCAATATTATAGCTCCCATAAGGGTCTATAACATTGAATTTACTGATCTTTAACACTGATTGATGCATCCCCAAAGGAATGGATCAATCAATGTTTTCGGCGATTGATTGCTCAAGCCTGGATCTCAGGCTTGAAGCATTCATTCGGCGATCGGACTGCATGAAGGAAGGTAAGAGACCTTCCTCCTGTGCTACAGCTGTTCGGGATGCCGCGATTATACCGCGGCGATCCCGAACAGCTCCCTGAGCTATCCGGGCACTTTTACTTTCGTTTTTAGCCGCGCGGCTAAAGGGTTAATAGCGGCGGGTCCCGGCTTCACTATGACGACGGGCCCGCCGCGATATGATGCGGGGTCACCGTCTGACCCCCCGTTATATCGCAGGACCGGGACTCAGGGCGTAAGTTTACTGCAGGGATCGTCCACGCCCACTCTTGACGTCAGGTCACACCTCCTCAATGCAAGTCTATGGAAGGGGGTGTAGCTGCCGTTACGCCCCCTCCCATAGACTTGTATTGGGGGTGTGGCCTGATATAATGAGGGGGCATGGCCAACACCACAACGTGCACACAGCATTTGGAACTAAATGTTCTGAACTCAGCCGGAAGCCTGGCCAGTGGAGTACCCCTTTAAGAGTCTCCTCTGTCTTCCACTCGTTACCTGTATTAATGGCACCTGTTTGAACTTGTTATTAGTATAAAAGACACCTGTCCACAACTTCAGTCACACTCCAAACTCCACTATGGCCAAGACCAAAGAGCTGTCAAAGGACACCAGAAACAAAATTGTAGACCTGTACCAGACTGGGAAGACTGAATCTGCAATAGGCAAACAACTTGGTGTGAAGAAATCAACTGTGGGAGCAATTATTAGAAAATGGAAGACATAAAAGACCACTGATAATCTCCATTGATCTGGGGCTCCACGCAAGATCTCACCCCTTGGTGTCAAAACGGTGAGCAAAAATCCCAGAAAAACACAGGGGGACCTAATGAATGACCTGCAGAGAGCTGGGACCAAAGTAACAAAGGCTACCATCAGTAACACACTACGCCGCCAGGGACTCAGATGAAACCAAAGTAGAACTTTTTGGTAAAAACTCAACTCGTCATGTTTGAAGGAGAAAGAATGCTGAGTTGCATCCAAAGAACACCATATCTACTGTGAAGCATGGGGGTGGAAACATCATGCTTTGGAGCTGTTTTTCTGCAAAGGGACCAGGACAACTAATCCTTGTAAAGGAAAGAATGAATGGGGCCATGTATCGTGAGATTTTGAGTGCAAGCCTCCTTCCATCAGCAAGGACATTGAAGATGAAACGTGGCTGGGTCTTCCAGCATGACAATGATCCCAAACACACCACCCAGGAAACGAAAGAGTGGCTTCATAAGAAGCATTTCAAGGTCCTGGAGTGGCCTAGCCAATCTCCAGATCTCAACCTCATAGAAAACCTTTGGAGGGAGTTTAAAGTTTAAAACATCACTGCTCTAGAGGAGATCTGCACGGAGGAATGGGCCAAAATACCAGCAATAGTGTGTGAAAACCTAGTGAAGACTTACAGAAAACGTTTGACCTCTGTCATTGCCAACAAAGGGTATATAACAAAGTATTGAGATGAACTTTTGTTATTGACCAAATACTTATTTTCCACCATAATTTGCAAATAAATTCTTTAAAAATCAGACAATGTGATTTTATGGATTTTTTTCTCATTCTGTCTCTCATAGTTGAGGTATACCTATGAGGAAAATTACAGGCCTCTCAGCTTTTTAAGTGGGAGAACTTGGACAATTGGTGGTCTACTAAATAATATTTTGCCCCACTGTAAGAACCTCTTGTCCAGGAACACCAGGAGTGCTCACATTATGCCCCTCAGACTCATTGACAGTTGGGTTGGGGGGTACTCTGACTTTTGTAGATGCACCCACAACCTTGCATTTGTTAATGTTTTTACATAGTGACGCCTGCACTTTAACTGTAACAAAATTTGAAGCCAGATAAGGCTGCATTCACATCACAATTTGAGTCCTATGAGTTCAATTGTACAGAATCGTATATATAGACATATCCATTGACTTCTGCTGACAAATTGTATCCAACACATGCACTTGTTTTGGTCTGTTTACTTCAGGTAAAAAATTAACTTGACTGCGATTGTTCTTCTTGATTTAAAAACGGATTAAATCGTATCCAATTATTTTTAACATCACAGTCTCTGTAAATCATATCGTACGTTTTGATCCGTTTAATTCTATAGGATTAGTTTTTTTATACATAAATTCGGAAATGTTTAGAAAGGTCGCGAAACATAAAAATGGATAAAAAAAAATTTTTTATCATTGGAAAAAAAATGTGTAAAAACCTATTAAAATACGATTTTTAGACACATCCAAGCTGATTCTTTAGAATAGGATTTCATACAATTTTAGGCTATCCATATATGACAGATGCAAAAATTGTGATGTGAATGTAGCCTTAGCTTTTCTATGACTACGGCCACAAGAAGAGAGAAACTTCTGTATGGCACAATAACTGGGTAACCCAGACATCACCGCCAGAAACCCTTCACATGCATGGCTGCATTTGTGAATGATCTGAGACCATGAATTACACCAGACGTATGTCAACGTGGTGCTAATGGAAATATCAGGCATGTCTAAGACCGTCCTCTGCTGACAGCAGCAGCCTCCCTGCACTAGTGCCCCAGATCAACGTGTCACTCTCCAGTTCCAAAGTAGCTCCCAAGATGACCTCAGTGATATAAATACAGATGCACCTGTTTATAAGCCAGCGCCCTCCCTATAGTTTTCTCCGAATTTTGAAAAGGGAGCCTAGAACATGAAGAGACTGGAGCACAATGAATTACTGGCCCCATACAGATCAGTGTCTGAATGTATATTATATACCAGCAGCCAGATCTGGCAAGGAAATTTCAAAACTACTTCCTTCCTTATCCCTGCCGGACCCCATTCATTTCAATGAGGTGACAGGAGGTGAAAGATATAGACTCCGCTTGGCTGATTTTACCACTGTACAGTGGTCCCTCAACATACGATGGTAATTTGTTCCAAACGACCCATCGTTTGTCGAATCCATCGTATGTTGAGGGATCCGTGCAATGTAAAGTATAGGAAGCTGTACTCACCTGTCCCCGCCGCTCCGCACCAGGTCCTCACCGCTCCCGCTGCTGTTCCAGGGGCTCTCGATGCTGTCCCGCTGCTCCGGTGTCTTCTTCGCGATCCTCCGGTGTCTTGCGCATCTTCTGCAGGGTCCGGGCCTCAGTTTCTGGTGACGTTATTACGCTGCTGCGCCGGCACAGCGTGTGTAGTGACGTAATAATGACGCCGGAAAGCAAGGCCCGGACCCTGGAGAAGATGCGCAAGACACCGGAGGATCGCGAAGTGGACCCGGAGCATCGGGAATAGGTAAGTGAACCTGCTGGGGCACATTACACTGCTATCCGACAGCAGCTTAAGCATTTTGCGCTGTCGGATAGCAGTTAATGCGATGGCCCCGACATATAAAAGCATTGTATGTCGATGCTGACATCGACATGCGAGAGAGAAAATCGTATGTCGATTTTATCATATGTCGGGGCGTTACTGTATCTGGTTTTTGACCCAATCTGAAATCGTGGTCTGCTGCGCTTTGCAGTTTGGTTAAAAAATAACTACCGTATTTTTCGCCGTATAAGACGCACTTTTTCTTCCCCAAAACTGGGGGGAAAAAGTCGGTGCGTCTTATACAGCGAATACACCCCTATCGCGGCGGTCCCTGCGGCCATCAACAGCCGGGACCCGCGGCTAATACAGGACATCACCGATCGCGGTGATGCCCTGTATTAACTCTTCAGACGCTGCGATCAAAGCTGACCGCCGCGTCTGAAGGGAAAGTGACACTAACCCGGCTGTTCAGTGGGGCTGTTCGGGACCGCCGAACAGCCCAACTGAATAGCCGGGTTAGTGCTTACAGGACACCGGGAGGGACCTTACCTGCCTCCTCGGTGTCTTCTCTGTTCAGGGATCCCCTGTATGGCCGGCGCTCTCCTTCCTCATCATCACGTCGTCGCGTACGTGCGTCGGCGTGCGTAGCGACGGCGACGGAGAGCGAGGATACCCGGCCGGCAGCAGAGACGTTCCGGAGCGACGGGGACAGCGATGGAGCGACATCCAGGGCAGCGGTGACGGGTCCGGAGCGGCGGGTACACGTGAGTATTACCTCCTATGCAGTGATCTTCAATCTGCGGACCTCCAGATGTTGCAAAACTACAACTCCCAGCATGCCCGGACAGCCAACGGCTGTCCGGGCATGCTGGGAGTTGTAGTTTTGCAACATCTGGAGGTCCGCAGGTTGAAGACCACTATTGGGTTCAACATCTTTATTTTTTAGATTTTGCACCTATAAATTGGGTGCGTCTTATACGCCGGTGCGTCCTATAGGGTGAAAAATACGGTAATCTGGTGGGAATGGAGTCTATAGCTGACTCCTGTTACCTCACTGAAATGAATGGGGATGGCACAGGTCTAGCAAGGATGTGTCAGGAGGCGTTTTTGAAATTTCCCTCCTGACTGCCATATGCCCCAAAGGTGGTGTGAATTTAGCCTAACACACACTGATAAAAGGGCTGGGCAGAGGTTGTGACACAAGACACCAATAGATCCCAACAGGTCCCATTCACTTAAAAGAAGTTCCCTGGTGGAAAACATTTATTATTATTTTCAAATCAACTGGTGCCGGAAAGTTATAGAGATTTGTAAATTACTTCTATATAAAAATCTAAATCCTTTCAGTACTTATCAGCTGCTGTATACTACAGAGTAAGCTGTATTTCTTGCTAGAGTTCTTTTCTGTCTGACCCCAGTGCTCTCTGCTGACACCTCTGTGTGTATTCGGAACTGTCCAGAGCGGGAGCAAATCCCCATAGCAAACCTCTCCTGCTCCGGCCAGAGGTGTCAGCAGAGAGCACTGTGGTCAGACAGAATTTTCACATTTTCACCTTAAAGGGTTACTCCGCTGCCCTGCTTCTGGAGCACCGCTCCCCAGCGTTCGGAAGTTGATTGTTCCAAACACTGTGTGCGGGCTTCCGTGTTCAGGGCCCTCGTGATGTCACGCCCGCCCCCTCAACAAAAGTCTATGGGAAAGGGGCATGGCGTCACGAGGGGGCAGGCGTGACATCACGAGGGGCGGCCCTGAACACGGAAGCCCGCACACAGTGTTCGGAACAATCAACTTCCGGACGCTGGGGAGCGGAGCTCCGGAAGCAGGGCAGCGGAGTACCCCTTTAAGGACCAGACCTTTTTTTGCACATCTGACCACTGTCACTTTAAGCATTAATAACTCTGGGATGCTTTTACTTATGAATTTGATTCCGAGATTGTTTTTTCGTGACATATTCTACTTTAACATAGTGGTAAATTTTCGTCATTTCTTGGTGAAAAATTCCAAAATTTCATGAAAAATTTGAAAATGTTGCATTTTTCTAACTTTGAAGCTCTCTGCTTGTAAGGAAAATAGACATACCAAATACATTTTATATTGATTCACATTTTGGAGAGTGAATTTTGCTGAAATGTTTTTTGGGGGGCATGTCCCATTTGGGAAGCCCCAGAACAGCAAAAAAAACAAAAAAATGGCATACTATTTTGCAAACTAAACCCCTCAAGGCATGTAACAAGGGGTCCAGTGAGCCTTAACACCCCACAGGTGTTTGACGACTTTTCGTTAAAGTCAGATGTGTAAATGAAACATTTTTTTTTTTCACTAACATGCAGTTTTTTCCGAAATATACAATTTGTAAAAATGGTAATGGGAGAAAATGCCCCCCAATATTTGTAACCCCATTTCTTCTGAGTATGGAAATACCCCATGTTAGGATGTAAAATGCTCTGCGGGCGAACTACAATGCTCAGAAGAGAAGGAGTCACATTTGGCTTTTGGTAAGCAAATTTTGCTGAAATGGTTTTTGGGGGGCATGTTGCATTTAGGAAGCTCCTATGGTGCATGAACAGCAAAAAAAAACAACACATGGAATACTATTTTGGAAACTACACCCCTTAAGGAACGTAACAAGGGGTACAGTGAGCATTAACACCTCACAGGTGTTTGACAACTTTTTGTTAAAGTCGGATGTGTAAATGAAAAAAAGTTTTTTTTCACTAAAATGCTGGTTTTTCCCCAAATTTTAGATTTTTACAAGGGGTAATGCCCCTCAAAATTTGTAACCCCATTTCTTCTGAGTATCCAAATACCCTATGTGTGGATGTCAAGTGCTCAGTTGGTCCACTACAATGCTCAGAAGAGAAGGAGCGCCACTGAGCTATTGGAGAGAGAATTTGTTTGGAATGGAAGTCAGGGGCCATATGCGTTTACAAAGCCCCCCGTGGTGCCAGAACAGAGGACCCCCCCCCCCCCCACATGTGACCCCATTTTGGAAACTACACCCCACACAGAATTTAATAAGGGGTGCAGTGAGCATTTATATCCCACTGGCGTTTGACAGATATTTGGAATAGTGGGCTGTGCAAATTAAAAATTACATTTTTCATTTTCATGGACCACTGTTCCAAAAATCTGTCAGACACCTGTGGGGTGTACATGCTCACTGTAACCCTTATTACATTACGTGAGGGGTGTCGTTTCCAAAATGGGGTCAGATGTGGGGGAGAGTTCATTGTTCTGGCACTATGGGGGCTTTGTAAACACACGTGGCCTTAAATTCGGACAATTTTTCTCTCCAAAAGCCCAATGGCTCTCTTCTGAGCATTGTAATGCACCCACAGAGCACTTTACATCCATATATGGGGTATGTTCTTACTCAGAAGAAATGGGGTTACAAATTTTGGGGGGCTTTTTTCCTATTTTCCCTTGTGAAAATGAAAAATTTAGGGTAACACCAGCATGTTAGTAAAAATTTTTTTTTTCATTTTCCCATCTAAATTTTACGAAAATTCGTCCCTTGTTACGTTCCGTAAGGGGTGTAGTTTGCAAAATGGGGTCACATGTGGGTATTTTTTTTTTGCGTTTATGTCAGAACCGTTGTAAAATCACCAATTTAGGCCTCAAGTGTACATAGTGCACTCTCACTCCTGAGCCTTGTTGTGCACCCGCAGAGCATTTTACGCCCCACATATGGGTTATTTCTGTACCCAGGAGAAATTGCGTTACAAATTTTTGGGGTCTTTTTTTCCTTTTACCTCTTGTAAAAATAAAAAGTATGGGCAACACCAGCATATTAGTGTAAATTTTTTTATACTAACAGGCTGGTGTAGACCCCAACTTTTCCTTTTCGTAAGAAAAAACAAAAAAAAATTTGTAGTGCAATTGCTGCCGAGTACAGAAATACCCCATATGTGGCCCTTAACTGTTACCTTGAAATACGACAGGGCTCTGAAGTGAGAGAGCACCATGAGCATTTGAGGACTGAATTAGGGATTGCATAGGGGTGGACATAGGGGTATTCTACGCCAGTGATTCCCAAACAGGGTACCTCCAGCTGTTGCTAAGCTCCCACCATGCCTGGACAGTCAGTGGCTGTCCAGAAATGCTGGAAGTTGTTTTCTTGCAACTGGAGGCTCCGTTTTGGAAACACTGCCGTATGATACGTTTTTAATTTTTATTGGGGGGGGGGGGGGGCAGTGTGAGGGGGTGTATATGTAGTGTTTACCCTTTATTATGTGTTAGTGTAGTGTAGTGTTTTACCCTTTATTATGTGTTAGTGTAGTGTAGTGTTTTTAGGGTACATTCACACAGGCAGGGTTTGCGGTAAGTTTCCCGCTAGGAGTTTGCGCTGCGGCAGAAAATTTGCCGCATCTCAAACTTGTTTTGAGACACTGTAAACTTCAGCTGTTTCAAAACTACAACTCCCAGCATGCACTGACAGACCGTGTATGCTTGGAATTTTACTTTTGCAACAGCTGAAGGCACACTGGTTGGAAAACCTTCAGTTAGGTTCTGTTACCTAACTCAGTATTTTACAACCAGTGTGCCCCCAGCTGTTGCAAAAATACAACTCCCAGCATGTACTGATCGCTGAAGGGCATGCTTGGAGATGTAGTTATGCAACAGCTGGAGGTACGCAACTACAACTCCCAGCATGGCGAGACAGCTGTTTGCTGTTTGGGCATGCTGGGAGTTGTAGTTTTGCAAGATCTGAAGGGCCACAGTTTAGAGACCACTGCACAGTGGTCTCTAAACTGTAGCCCTCCCGATGTTGCAAAACTACAAATACCAGCATGCCCAAACAGCAAACTACTGTGTGGGCATGCTGGGAGTTGTAGTTTTGCAAGATCTAGAGGACCACAGTTTAGAGACCACTACACAGTGATCTCCAAACTATAGCCCTCCAGCTGTTGCAAAACTGCAATTCCCAGCATGCCCAAACAGTAAACAGCTGTCTGGGAATGCTGGGAGTTGTAGTTTTGCAACATCTGGAGGGCTACAGTTTAGAGACCACTGTATAGTGGTCTCCAAACTGTAGCCCTCCAGATGTTGCTAGGCAGCTACTCACCGTCTTCCGTAGGATCGCCGCACCAGGGAGCCGCATCGCCGTCCTCTGCTGCCTACCGCCGATGGTAAGTGGACCTCTGGCGCCGGTGATTTGCGCCCCCCCCCCCCACCATTGTCACGGGATGCCTGTGGAATGATTCCAGCAGGCATCCCGGTCCGGTCCCCGCCTGGCGCGTGGTGGGGACCGAAATTCCCACGGGTGTACAGGTACACCCTTCGTCCTTAAGTACCAGGGTGTACCTGTACGCCCATGGTCCCTAAGTGGTTAAATGGGGTCTGTTGGGGTTTCCATTAGATGCCATTATTTTTCAGGATTTTAGCAAAGAAAATATCTGACATGCAGGATTCTTTCTTCGTTCCTGTCCCGTCATTATAATGGAATACGCACATGGAGCCCCAAACATTGATGTGAACATAGCCTTACATGCACATTGGAAAAAAAATGTCATACAATGAGAAATATGAAATGCCATATAATGTTTTTTTGTGTTTCTTTACCTTATTTTTCTCTTTATTCTGTGGGTCAATACGATTAAAATGAGAAGTATCACATTATTCTGACCCCCTATAACTTATTTTTTTTCTGTATATGGGGCTGTATGATGGCTCATTTTCTGCTCTGTGAACTGTAGTTTTTATTGGTACAACTTTTGCGTATATCTGACTTTTTGATCACTTTTTATTCTTTTTATTTCTGTGATGTGACCGAAAATCTGCAATTTTGGACTTTAGTATTTATTTACATTTACGCCGTTCACTGTGCGGGATCATTGCCATTGGACATTTCCCCATGCGGCAATACCAAATATGTTGATTTATTAAAATGTTTTACTTGTTTGTTAGTTTTTTTGTTAACTGGGAAAAGAAGATAATTTTATTTTTAATTGGGGAAGGGCTTATTCACTTTTAATAACTTTATTTTTACACTTTTTTAATCCCCACAGGGGACTATTTTTTGCAATCTTTTTATTGCTAATACTGATCAGTGTTATCTGCAATCTAATTCTCTGGTCTGCTAGAAGGCAGGCCAAAGGAGAAGATCACAGCAGATGGCTGGGAGCAGGTGGGTGGAGCTCCGGCAGCCATCTTTATTGATCGGACCACTGTGATTTCACCGACCTTGCACGACCACCGCATACTTCAGATGCCATGATCATCTGAAGGGATAATGGCGGTCATCAACGTGATCGATGTCCGCCATAACCTGTGGGTCCCTCGCTGCTGACAGGAGGAAGTACATTTACACTGTGCATCCTCTAGGGCAGTGGTCTTCAAACTGCGGACCTCCAGATGTTGCAAAACTACAACTCCCAGCATGCTGGGAGTTGTAGTTTTGCAACATCTGGAGGTTTGCAGGTTGAAGATCACTGCTCTAGGGGTTAAAAATAAAAGAAGCTATCTGATTGATTACTATGGGCAACTACACCACTCTTCTTCTGCACAAGTTTTGATAAATCTCTCACACTATTTATTTTTTTTAACAAAAACTTCACATAACCTGCATCTTGGCAGTGAAAAATTAGAGGGCACGTTTTTGCAATACAGTTTTTTATCAGGTTTTTGATTTAAAAAAAAAAAAACGGATTCCTCAAAACCTGACTAAACTGTATCAAAAACGTGTGTACAAAGTTTTATCTGTATACGGTTTGAAAAATGATGTCCGGATGCATCAGTTTTTTAAGAAAAAAAAACGTATACGTTTTGAACTTTTCACTCCATTTTGAATAAAGTTTCACTTGTTTGATTGAAATTCCAAGAATAAAAACTGTGCAAAGTCAAAAACCGTATGGTGAAAACTGGATGGAACCGTATGCACATACAGGTCTGTACGGTTCCCATTGACTCCCATTTAAAAAAAAAAAAAAACGTATACGGTTTAATACGGTTTTTCACTCAGACCAAAAACCATGGTAGGACACGGTTTTCTGTCCAGAAAAAAAGTTAAAAACCGTGTGGTTTGAAAAACGGAGACAACCATATACAATATGGTGCATACGGTTTTGAATAGAAATTCTATGGCCACGGTTAGCTGTACGGTTGCATACGTTTTTTTTGTTTTTGTTTTTTTTAAACGTAACCAAAAACTGTATAGAAAAATCGTGGTGTGAACCCACCCTCACCACAGAGCAGCTTTCATTTCCTTTAGTGTTGTGATCCGTTGCTATAGGAAACAAAGACAGTTTTCCATAGTTTTTATTTCTACTCATGCAGGAGTTCACCATTCATTCATTGCGCCCTCTGTCGGGGAGAAGCTGCAACTACAGCCTTTGTGAGTTATGTTAGGGGAGTGTGAACACGAGGCTAGTGAATGGGGTTTATAATAACTGTCTATTATCTATAAGAGAGGACGTTGGCAGCAGGAGGAGCACAAGGACCAATCAGATCCTATCTCTCTATGTCAGCGCCCGCTATTGGGCGGAACCTGCTATTACAGGGGCGGTGATTAGCAAGTTACCGAGGGTGGCGAATGGCAGGCGGGCTCTCCGGGGCATTGTTATCTGCACAGCAGTTCCTTCGGGCGGGAATGTGCCCGGACCAGGGACCCTGGAGGGGAGGAGGTTGGGGCCACGTGGCGTCCTGTAGGGTGGGCACATTAACCTGAAGTGTTAACCCCTTGTGCTCCCCACGACCTACCTTTATTCCTGGGTTAGGGGAAGGCTGCATTAGGGCCCCTCGGGTGCTGGCAGAGTTTCGGGGTGCAGCCCCGAGCAGGGTTCTGGGTGCCCATATAACCCGGGAGGAGGATCCCGGGGAGGAGGCGCATTGCCGGGATCCGCCTGCAGGAGGCGCGCACTGACCGGAGCCGGTGTGTTGTGGTAAAAACCGACACCACTGTAATACCGGCGGATGGTCCCTGGAGAGCTCAGAGCAGCGCCACCTATAGGTTATTGATACCAGCCTACGAATCTAGGACTGTAGTCACCCCAAAAACCTCAGCAGGGTGACCATATCCTATAGGTATATTTATAGAAATGGAGCACCAGGCATGAGAGGAGTTATATAAACCAATGGTCTTCAAACTGTGGACCTCCAGCTGCTGCAGAACTACAACTCCCAGCATGCTGACGGAATACAGCAAGGGAATTCCTCCTTAAAGGGGTACTCCGCCCCTAGACATCTTATCCCCTATCCAAAGGGGATAAGATGTCAGATTGCTGGGGACCCCTGGGATCTCGGCTGAAGGACCCACCTGTTGCGGCTTCCGGAAACGCTGGAGGCTTCGGCACGTCACGTGAGATCGTGAAGTCATGTCCCCCCGTATGACGTCAGGCCACGCCCCTCAATGCAAGTCTATGGTAGGGGGCGTGGCAGTGCCACGCCCCCTCCCTAGACTTGCATTGAGGGGCGGGACGTGATGTCACACGGGGGCGGAGTCGTGATGTCACCATCTCACGTCACCGTGGTCGGGAGGCGTTAGGATGAGAGCCTCCAGCGCTGCCGGAAGCCGCAACAGGTGGGTTCTGTAGCCGAGATCCCGGGGGTCCCCAGTGGCGGGACCCCCACGATCTGACATCTTATCCCCTATCCTTTGGATAGGGGATAAGATGTCTAGGGGCGGAGTACCCCTTTAAAGGACAACTGCAGCGGTATGACACTTATCCCCTATCCACAGGATAGGGGATAAGTGTTTGATTGCGGGGGGTCCGACCGCTGGGACCCTCCGCGATCTCCCTAACGGAGCGCCGCCATAAGCACTCATGGTGAGCGCTAAGGCGCGTAGTGTCGACCTAGAGGTCGACGGTGACGCCCCGTCTCCTCCCCGTCCCCATACAGTTCTATGGGGGAGGCACGAACGCTGCCTCCCCTCCTCTCCCATAGAGATGTATGGAGGAGGTGTGCCGGCTGCAACGTCATGCTGCGGCCAGCACGCCCCCTGCACGGGACAGCCGCAGCCCCGTACAGGAGATCACAGGGGGTCCCAGCGGTCGAACCCCCCGCGATCAAACACTTATCCCCTATCCTGTGGATAGGGGATAAGTGTTAATCACGCTGCAGATGTCTTTTACATTTCTGTAGTTTGCACAGGCCGGAAGGGGACTGGGCCAGGTGGGTGTTCTCGCCTACAGCTCCCATCATGCCTTCTGTCCGCATGAAGTTTGTTGTAGTGTGCTACAGTTCATCAGGTGTACACAGTAACAGTTCATTAGGTGTACACAGTAACAGTTCATTAGGTGTACACAGCAACAGTTCATTAGGGGGCACAGTAACGGTTCATTAGGTGTACACAGTAACAGTTCATTAGGTGTACACAGTAACTTCATTAGGTGTACACAGTAACTTCATTAGGTGTACACAGTAACAGTTCATTAGGTGTACACAGTAACGGTTCATTAGGTGTACACAGTAACTGTTCATTAGGTACACAGTAACTTCATTAGGTGTACACAGTAACAGTTCATTAGGTGTACACAGTAACAGTTCATTAGGTGTACACAGCAACAGTTCATTAGGGGGCACAGTAACGGTTCATTAGGTGTACACAGTAACTGTTCATTAGGTACACAGTAACTTCATTAGGTGTACACAGTAACAGTTCATTAGGTGTACACAGTAACAGTTCATTAGGTGTACACAGTAACAGTTCATTAGGTGTACACAGTAACAGTTCATTAGAGGGCACAGTAACGGTTCATTAGGTGTACACAGTAACTGTTCATTAGGGGGCACAGTAACAGTTCATTAGGTGTACACAGTAACGGTTCATTAGGTGTACACAGTAACTGTTCATTAGGTGTACACAGTGGTGCAGTTCACTAGGTGTACACAGTAACTGTTCATTAGGTGTACACAGTGGTGCAGTTCACTAGGTGTACACAGTAACAGTTCATTAGGTGTACACAGTAACAGTTCATTAGAGGGCACAGTAACGGTTCATTAGGTGTACACAGTAACTGTTCATTAGGGGGCACAGTAACAGTTCATTAGGTGTACACAGTAACGGTTCATTAGGTGTACACAGTAACTGTTCATTAGGTGTACACAGTGGTGCAGTTCACTAGGTGTACACAGTAACTGTTCATTAGGTGTACACAGTGGTGCAGTTCACTAGGTGTACACAGTAACAGTTCATTAGGTGTACACAGTGGCACAGTTCATTGGGTGTACACAGTGGCTCAGTTCATTGGGTGTACACAGTGGCACAGTTCATTAGAGGGCACAGTAACAGTTCATTAGGTGTACACAGTGGGTGCAGTTCATTGGGGTACAGTGGCTCAGTTCATTAGGGGGCAGTTGTACAGTTAAGGGCACAAATCTTTGGGGGCATAATTGCACAGTTCATTGGGATACAGTGGCAAAGTTCAGTAGTGGGCAGTGAATTCATTTATTGTTTGAGAAGACATTGTTTCAAGGAGCAAGTTGCAATATTGGGGCTAGGCACAGCATGTAGCGGTATTATATTTAGAGGAACAGTATATGGCAGTATTATATTTATGGGCAAACTGTGGAGTACTATTATAGTAAGGGGCACAGTGTGTGGCAGTATTATGTTCAGGAGCACAGTTCGTGGAAGAATTATATTCATGGGTACAGTGTATGGCAGTATTATATTCAGAGGGTGCAGTGTGTGGCAGTATTATATTTAGGGACACAGTGGGTAGCAGTATTATATTCAGGGGCACAGTTCGTGGAAGAATTGTATTCAGGGGTACAGTGTATGGCAGTATTATATTCAGAGGGTGCAGTGTGTGGCAGTATTATATTTAGGGACACAGTGTGTAGCAGTATTATATTCAGGAGGCACATTGTGTGAAGGTATTATATTCAGGAAGCACAGTTTGTGCCAGTATTACATTCAGGGGCACAATGTGTAGCAGTATTATATTCAGGAGACAAATTGTGTGCCATTATTATATTCAGGAGACACATTGTGTGCCAGTGTTGTATTCAGGAGGCAGCTCAGCTCAGTAGCTCATTTTACCTTGTGACTAGTTATTAGAGTAATAATAATCTAGTGCAACAGGCAGCACCTCTTTTTAGCATGGCAGTGCATTCAGCTTAGACTTTTACCTGATGGCAGACCTAGATAAGTGGACGTTTACCATAAAGGGGTGGTGGACACTGTTGTCTGTGGGTTTGGAATTTAGATGCCACATATGATGTGTGCCCACTGAGGTATAAGCACCCCTGCTTCTATGATTGTACCCCATATCTCAGGCTACAAGTCACGATCCATAATACATTGCATTCCTCCCTTCCTGTTATTACTTCAAGTATTAAAATTAGATAGGGGATAGACATTCTATTTCTGCCTGACCCATAGACCGCTGTAGGGTCCTGGTGCCATGTGCATGCAGGGAAGACAGGACTGCAAGACCATTAGGTACAATAGTACCAGCTAAAGTGATCATATAATGTCATCCAGAAGGCCCATATAGTAGTACCAATTATAGTGGCAAAATATCAGCAATATGGCCATATAATTGTCCCAGAAATATAGAGCATATAATATCGGTTATAGGAACCTTAGCATAGTACCAACAAAATTGACTATATGATATCAGTCATAGGAATTTTACAATTGTACCACCAATAGTGATCAACAATAAGATCTACAATGGGCACAGTGCTGGGACTTCTAGTCCTTAACAGGTGGGTTCACAGCTTCTTGGGTTCTGACCCTGACCCCTAATATCCAATGATCCATCAAAACTAGAGGCAGAACTCCAAAGGTCCAGTTAGGGAATTTTATTAACCCATCAGTGTGCAGATATGCAATGTTTTTATTCCAAAACAAATTATTTCTCCAGCTTGAGTACCAACAAAAGTGGTCATATGAGTCATAGGGACTTTACCATAGTGCCATTAAGGGTGTGTTCCCACCTGGCGTATACGCAGCGTATTTCACGCTGAGCAAAATTTTTTCGGCAGCAGCAGGAAATACGCTGCATATTCCTCGCTCACTATACACACAGGGTGCACAGTCACGCCGGCACACGGCCCCGCCTCCAAAACTCACTGCACGCATAGGGCTTCTGCCAGAAAGCCCTGTGAGTATAGTGAGCGAGGAATACGCAGCGTATTTCCAGCTGCTGCCGCAAATTTTGCGCAGCGTGAAATACGCTGCGTATACACCAGGTGGGAACGCACCCTAAAAGTGACCATATTATATCAGCCATAGTACCCATACCATAGTACCAACAAAAGTGACCATACAATATCATCCATAGGACCCATACAATAGTACCAACAAAAGTGACCATATAATATCAATCATAGGGACCTTACCATAGTTCCAACAATAGTGACAATATAATATCAGGTATAGGGACCTTACCATAGAACCATATAATATCAGTCATAGGGACCGTACCATATTACTAACAAAAGTAACAATACAATATCAGCCATAGGACCCATTCAATAGTACCAATAAAAGTGACCATATAATAACAGTCTTATGGGACTTACCATAAAACCAACAAAAGCGACCATATAAGTCATAGTCAGTCATAGGGACCTTACCATAGTACCAACAAAAGGGACCATACAATATCATCCATAGGACCCATACGATAGTACCAGCAAAAGTGACGATAGAATAACAGTCATCAGTCATAGAGACCTTACTAAAGTAATAGTGACCCTATAAGATCAGGCATAGGAACCTTACAATAGTACAAGCAATAGGGATCATAAAGTACCAATCATATGGCCCATACAGTACAGACCACGTGTAAAAGATAAAGATGACTTTCCAACATCATGGGAAAAAAATAAGTGATAACATTGCAGCAAACCCTCTGCAGTAAGAAGTAGTGTGTCTGTACAGGTTTTTCCGCCTCTAAATGTGAATTCAAGAGTTCCAGGCACTGACAGCAAGCAAAGTTCTGAAAACTGCTGAGAAGTTGAAGCACCAAATATCTTAGAAGGGTGCAGAACTTTTCAATATAAAAAAAAAAAAAAAAACCTTCACACCCCCACACTCCATTTATGAGAGGGACCTTGCATGTTATAGGGAGACTGTGTCCAGCTTTACCCTTTGGTACTACGCAGGATGGTGCCCAGCTCCCATACACAATAGCATTAGATCCAGATCCATTACCTGGGGATAATTAAAGCTTCATACACTGCGGCTGTAATGAGCTGTTGGGATGACCCCCCCGGTCGTGAGCGCCTGCAGATTGTGCCGGTGTCTCTGTGACACTGATGGCTCTACAGCTGTTGACTAGTTGGGGGCCACATTCTCAGCGTCACAGCTAATGTAACCGGGTTAAATTTCTGTCGGCTCAGCTTTACTCTCCTTTCACGAGTAAGTGAGACTCAGAGGGTAAAAGCGGTGGTGGTGTGTTGTAGGAGGTGGAACGGACAAGACAGCTATCCCTCAAGAGGTCATCCCACGTCACTGGATTATGTTGCAGGAATAAAAAATTCTATGTCCAGAAGATCAGTAATGGAAGTTACCATGGGAGACTTGGGATAAAAACATAGGGATTTAAAGGGGACTATCCAGGAATAGAAAAACAGAGCTATTTTCTTTCATCAACAGCTCCACTTCTGTCCCCAGGTTGGGTGTGGTATTACAGCTTGGCTCCATTCACTTCAATGGAACTGAGCTGCAGAACAACACCCAACCTGGAGACAGACGGTGAGCAGTTTTTGAAATACATTTTCTTTTCCTGGATAACCCCTTTAATCAGTCTATTAAGAAAAGATGGTTAGAAACATTTGAACATGGCGGCTTTCATCCATGAACAGCACAACACCTTTCTATGGGTCAGTGTTTCCCAAACAGGGTTCTTTAAGCTGTTGCAAAACTACAACTCCCAGCATGCACATCCACTGAGTACAGACTATCTCCTATATTACCATAGGCAACACCAGAAACAACCCATGCCAGTGTTTCCCAACCAGGGTTCTTTCAGCTGCTGCAAAACTACAACTCCCGGCATGCCCGGACAGCCTTTGGCTGTCCGGGCATGCTGGGAGTTGTAGTTTTGCAGCAGCTGAAAGAAACCTCGTTGGAAACACTGCCATGGGTTGTCTGGTGTCACATCTTGCAACATAAGAGATAATCACTACTCAGTGGAACTGTTATACACTGGGATATACTTCAATATGTTTAATCCTTATTATAAAACAAGGACAACACATTTTGAGGGTATCCCCTTCCTTCCTCAGGTCCATTAAAGATTTAACATTCTGCTCTACTTTTTTTACCTAGTTTGCAACCACCATACTTTACCCACAAATGTTTTAAAGGGGATCTGTGGCCAACCCCCTTAAAGATGAGGCCATTATAATTAAATAGCTTACCCTGAACACATCTTTTTACAGTTTCTTAATATGCCCTCTCGTTCCTGAGATATTGGGGTTTATAGTTTGTCTGACAATTCAGGGAATCGGTCAGATGGGTGTGACTTAAATGTGCACTGTCAGATACAAAAACATTTTATATGTTGTACATCTTGGCAAAACATTAACCTTTCTAATACACTTCATAAGAATTTTTTTTTCCTTTATATAGAAATCATGGCTTTATGCAAGGTGAAGCACAGGCATGGCCAAAGTCCACTCCTCTGTGCTCTCTACTGTCTGATAGGACTCCTCTGTGTTCTCTCCTGTCTGATAGGACTCCTCTGTGCTCTCTACTGTCTGATAGGACTCCTCTGTGTTCTCTCCTGTCTGATAGGACTCCTCTGTGCTCTCTACTGTCTGATAGGACTCCTCTGTGTTCTCTCCTGTCTGATAGGACTCCTCTGTGCTATCTCCTGTGTGATAGCACTCCTCTGTGCTCTCTCCTGTCCGGTAGGACTCCTCTGTGCTCTCTCCTGTCTGATAGGACTCCTCTGTGCTCTCTCCTGTCTGATAGCACTATTCTGTGCTCTCTCCTGTCTGATAGGACTCCTCTGTGCTCTCTCCTGTCTGATAGGACTCCTCTGTGCTCACTCCTGTCTGATAGGACTCCTCTGTGCTCTCTCCTGTCTGATAGGACATCTCTGTGCTCTCTCCTGTCTAATAGGACTCCTCTGTGCTCTCTCCTGTCTGATAAGACTCCTTTGTGCTCTCTCCTGTACTATCAGACATAGAGGAGTCCTATCAGACAGGAGAGAGACCACAGAGGATTGCTATCAGGCAGAAGAGAGCACAGAGGTGTCGTATCAGGCAAAAGAGAGCACAGAGGAGTGCTATCAGACAGGGGAGAGCACAGAAGAGTCCCATCAGACAGGAGAGAGCACAGAGGAGTATTATCAGATAGGAGAGAGCACAGAGGAGTATTATCAGATAGGAGGGAGCACAGAGGAGCCCTATCAGACAGGAGAGAGCACAAAGGAGTACTATCAGACAGGAGAGAGCACAAAGGAGTGCTATCAGACAGGAGAGAGCACAGAGGAGTGCTATCAGACAGGAGAGAGCACAGAGGAGTGCTATCAGACAGGAGAGAGCACAGATGAGTCCTATCAGACAGGAGAGAGCACAGAGGAGTACTATCAGACTGGAGAGAGCACAGAGGAGTCCTATCAGACAGGAGAGAGCACAGAGGAGTGCTATCAGACAGGAGAGAGCACAGAGGAGTCCTATCAGACAGGAGAGAGCACAGAGGAGTCCTATCAGACAGGAGAGAGCACAGAGGAGTACTATCAGAGAGGAGAGAGCACAGAGGAGTGCTACCAGACAGGAGAGAGCACAGAGGAGTCCTATCAGACAGTAGAGAGCACAGAGGAGTCCTATCAGACAGGAGAGGGCACAGAGGAGTGCTATCAGACAGGAGAGAGCACAGAGGAGTCCTATCAGACAGGAGATACATGGACGGACACGAACAATAAGCTCTCCACTGTTATATACCAGCATAGACTTGTATGCTACGGACACTTTACATTGCTCATCGCATGCAATATGTGCACATTGCCTGCACACTATTTCTCTGAACAATATAGATTGCATAATATGTACTTTTACTTAAAGATTTTATTGTATTTTATCCTTATATATCTATCGGCATTTCTGCAAGGGCCCTGCAGATAATGCCCTATAAATTTATATTTTTATAATAAATAATACCTTTTTCTTATCTAAATTGCATCTTTTAATTTTTGTATATCCCACTGTGAACATTCAATATCATAATACTGCTTATGCTCCTATTAGTGAGCTTATGAAAGATCAGATTTGAGGAAAGTGTCCCCTCTCTTTTTAAGAAACTGTTGGGCTAATAGAAGTGGGTGGCAAACAGGGATCCAACCAATTTATATGCATAGGTTATTTTCTGTATAGCAACCGAGGTGGCCCCTGAGAACAGCTGCCTGGGCCCTCAACCGCAGGGACCAGGTAGTGGCAGCATATTCTCTCTAAAACTGTATTTTCTAGACCCACTGTAGGTTTGCCTTCCTTTATTTGTCTGTCTGAACAGTGCAAGGTAGGGTATTGAGTTTTTCTCTGTCGGGGGCAGCAGCAGTTGGCACAGCAGTACATGGGTCTGATAAAGCAGATTTTGGTGTCACGCTGGTCTCGCCCGGCTCATTGTACATTCCAGCCACCCTGTGTTCTGTCCTCAGCTGCTCTGTGACTCTCTCCCCTTCCTGCATTAATGCTGCACATGGGGTTCCTGGCTGGATACCCGCTGCCTGATATGATCAAACTGGCAGAAGATCTTGACCCAGACTATGAATCAGTGAATATTGGATGCAAGGCCTGGAGCAACATACAGGAGAGGAGGCAGAAGGTGACTGGCATGAAAGTTTACTTTTAAATCTGATCAATCTATATGTCCAATCGATTCCCAACCTGTGTGCCGAACCACAAGTCCCATTATGCCCTGACAGCTTATAAAAAATGTATGATAACAGGGAACTAAAGATTGTTTGACTGTACAACAAACAGATAAGAGAGAGACTGAATGTAGTGCCCTGTTAACTGAGGAAATGCTAGAGAGAGTACTAGCACCATCTACAGGTAATAAACTGCTCCTACTATACACAATCTACTCTAGGGCTGTGGCCTCCTATATGGCCATATGATTTGGTTACAATCCATTGGCAATTTGGATGGTATAATACCTTTATGTTATACAGTGGTCCCTCAAGTTACAATATTATTTCTTCCTGGACGACCATTGTATGTTGAGACCATAACTCTATGGAAACTTGGTAATTGGTTCTGAAGCCACCAAAATGTCATCCAAAAATAGGAAAAAAGTGAGGATTAAACAAAAATAAGTAGATAACTAAAACAGATAAGGCCAATCCTTACATATAAAAGTAATAAAGATCTGCTGGGAGCTGTAATCACTGTCTATGTAGAGGACAGGAGCTTCTTCAGGGTCCTGTACAGTACACGCAAATGCCTAAAAAAGTAAAATGAAGCCGCCCTTACTTGGTGTCCAAAAGAGCAGCCAACTGTGGCACAGATTAAGAGTGGTACAGAACATGTAATTCCTCCCTGTACTGCAGGGAGGCGCTACCAGACAGGGATTCAGTATATACACTTCAGTAATACAGGTGTTTTACCAGTTAATGCCCATTCTGATTGGACAGATCTTCCAGCCATTGACATGTTTTGCAGATCTGGACTGTCTGTAGCATTGTATGTGGAGTCTGGTTTCAAGTTGCAATGGTCCAGAAAAGACTATTGTATGTTGAGGCCATTGTATGTTGAGGGATCACTGTATTCCATATTAATACACACACACACACACACACACATTTATAATAGACCTCTGTAATACAATATAGCAGCAGCTTTTCTCAATAAAGACACAGCCTCCACCATGCCTCCTCCCATAGACTTGCATCGCATTTATTAACTTTTTTTTACACTGTTTTTTAATTCCCATAGGGGACTATACCAATGCAATCAATGATCAGTGCTGCTCCATAGGAAAGCCTTGATCAGTGTTATCAGCGCTCCATTGCTCCAGCCTGCAATAGCTGGCTGAAGCATAGGAGCACCGATTGGATGGCAGGGAAAGAAGTAATAGACTTCCCAGCTGATCACTCAGCTCCACTGAGTTGCCGGGAATAGATTTTGGCACTTTAAGATGCCGTGATTAACTTTGATCACGGAGTCCAAAGAGATAATGCTGGACATCGGCCTGAACGGCGATGTCCAGCATTAGCTACGGGTCCCAGCTGCTGATAGCAGCCGGCAGCTTGCGGGTATGATGCGAGCTCAGCTCACGAGCTTACTTCATAACCCTGGCATGCCGCTACGCCATTTATAAACGGTGTTCTGCACCAAGGGGTTAATAAAGAAAACAGCTGCTGAAAATCCCACCATTAGGGGTCCCCATACCTACTGGGACACTAACCAGTTCTGTAGCAGCATCAGGCTTGTCCAGGAGGCATGAACAAGAGATGACTCATGGACAAGGCTGCATGAGCAGACAGACCAATCACCTCCCACCACCACAAGGAGGGACACGCCCCTTCCCCTGAGAGGATTTCTAACACTGTAAAAAAAATTAGATGTACATGGTCAGGATTAGGCACTAAGTAACAGTCATAACGGGAGGACTAAGATGGTGACACTGCAGTACTAACCCGAGCCCAACGGCACTCTCCATTCACTCCCATCTAGTCCTTGTGCCTCAATGTCATCTAAATGCTCTGCTCACAATGAGGGGGTGAAGCCCCTGCCTGGGTGTACCTACCGGCAAGCATCACAAGGGATGATCCTGGTTGATCGGTGTTAAAATGCGGGATTTATGAGTGGAGGAGCAGACTGCTTTGACAACTTGCATGTGCCAGCACCAAATTTTCAGTCAACCAGGCGTCTGGCATTTGTAGAGGCCAAGGCTAGCTGCTATTCAGGAAAAATGCTTTGTAGCAAAAAGGAAATACTAATGGTGGCAACAATGAAACAAACAGTAGTTTGGCACTCCCCGCAGTCAAGTGTTTCTTGAAACATCTCCACTATATAGCGCACCAAGCACTCAGAGTCTCCCTGTTTAATTACTGTACGTAGCCGAGACCTAACTGCAGTGAGTGCCATATTACTGTATTCTTTCATTGATGCCAGTAGTGATGAAACTCCTAGAAAATGACATTACTTTTTTTTTATTTCACCCCACAAATACTTTTCTCTTTTTTTTCCCCTCTTGTTTCACAATGCATTATATGGTAAAAGGATGGTTGCCATTAGAAAGTACAACTTGTCCTACCAAAAAAAACAAAAAAAAAAAACATATGCTTCCATCTATGAAAACAAATTGCATTGGGAAGAGGTTGAATTGCCTTAGGGTACTGCTTACACTGTGCCGGGTCTATAGATGTGACCATTATCATTTGTGTTTAGCCTGCTCCATACGGTAAATAAGTAACCACACTCCTATGACATGAGGTCAGCCTATGCGCCCGCTTCATAGCAGGAGACCGGGCGCAGGCCGTACAGGTACACCCTGCATCCTTAACAGGTTAAGAGAGAGAACTCCAACAGGAAATACCCAGTTCACAAAAAGATAGCCACAGTGTTATGGTAATCTCACAATATAGCCATTTAGCCCCAAGACAAGTGCAGATCCTTCCTAAGCATGTCCAATACTGTCTGGCAGGTACTTACTAAAATCAACTTATAGTGGATAGCCCCTTTAAAGGGGTATTCCAGGCAAAAACTTTTTTTTTTATATATATCAACTGGCTCCGGAAAGTTAAACAGATTTGTAAATTACTTCTAAAAATCTTAATCATTCCAATAGTTATTGGCTTCTGAAGTTTTCTGTCTAACTGCTCAATGATGATGTCACGTCCCGGGAGCTGTGCATGATGGGAAAATATCCCCATAGGAGCTGCACAGCTCCTGGGACGTGAGTCATCAGAAAGCAGTTAGACAGAAAACAGCAACTCAACTTCAGAAGCTAATAACTATTGGAAGGATTAAGATTTTTTTAATAGAAGTAATTTACAAATCTGTTTAACTTTCCGGAGCCAGTTGATATATAAAAAAAAGTTTTGGCTTGGAATACCTCTTTAAGTTTGTAGTGTAACCTCTTTCTTGCTGTGATTCTGCTGCTGTTTGATTCTCTTTCTGCTTACATATCAACTTGCAAACCAAATACATTAATACCTCCTTTCCCCCCACCCATAAGTCATCTATGGTAGTGTACAATAAATCATTCCCAACACAGTGCCAGATCCAGTACACTTTTCAGCACTTTAATGTCCCGGCAAAGAGGAGAAGAGATTTCTAAAAGGTGCTGTAAATCCAGTACACTTTTCAGCACTTTAATGCCCCAGCAGGGAGGAGAA
Organism: Hyla sarda; assembly: GCF_029499605.1. Classification (NCBI taxonomy): domain Eukaryota; kingdom Metazoa; phylum Chordata; class Amphibia; order Anura; family Hylidae; genus Hyla; species Hyla sarda. Next base: position 123,457,395 of record NC_079194.1, on the reverse strand, counting down.
GAGAGTACTAGAAGGTGCTGTCCTGTCATTGGCCAGAAAAGTAAGGGAAAGGAAGCACCCCACCCCACCCATCTCCCTGAAATAAAGAGAATGAAAAATATCTGTGCACCTTGTCACCACTATGAGGGTTTAATATAACAAAATTATGCAGTTTTTTACATTGTTTTTGAAAGTATAGGCACACTTGGGAACACTTGGTTACTTTTTAAGTAATTTTTTGGCCTGTTTACAAACCAAAAATGACTAGCTTTGCTATAGTCCTCTCCCAATGGGATGTTAAAAGGGTTGTCCAAAATTTTAAAAACACAGCCTCTTTCATGCAAAAACAGCACCACTCCTGTCTAAAGGTTGTGTGCGGTACTGCAGCTCAGTCCCATTCACTTCAAAGAAGCTGAACTGCAGTACTAGATACACCCTGTGGACAGAAGTTGTGCTGTTTTTATATAAAAAGGCAGCATTTTACTAATCATGGACAACCCCTTTAAATTGAGCAGCAGAGAAATTAGCAAATAATGGTTAAATAAAATAGTTAAAAAAAATGGTACAAAAACCAAACGAATGCAAGGAATTGAATACAGCTCTGGGTAAGATAGAGAGGAGGATTCATCATTTGGCGTGTGTCTCCTTTCTTACATGGTGACTGTAATGAGGAGTTAATAAAGGCCTGAGTGATATGTCACAACTACACTTCACCAGCAGGTGTCAGAGTATAACAATTCTCTAGTAGAACTGTTGCTGCATTGATTTGGCCTTTTGTAGTTGAACCCCTCAAATGAGGTCTACATAGTGATCGAGACAAGATTGCTACTGTAATCAGCAGCCCGGGACCCACAGCTAATTGCAGACATCAGAGATCACACTGTTGTTCATCATTAAAGGGGTGCTGCAGCGAAAAGTAACTTAACCCTATCTCCTGAATGGGCCCTGGCTCTCTAAAAGGAGCGTGTGCTGAGGCCGGCACGCCCACCGTTCATTTCTATAGGAGAGTCGGAAATGCCCGAGTGCAGCACTCGGCTTTCTTCAATACTCCTTTAGACAATGAATGGAGCACTTGCCAGGGCTTATTCTGGAGACCCCGGGGGGGGGGGGGTGGGGGTGGGGGTGGGGATGGGATCCCAGCAGTCAGACCCCTGGTGATCTGACACTTATCCCCTAAACTGTGAATAGGGGATAAGTTACTTTTTGATGCAATACCCTTTTGTGGTGAGGGTTTGATGAGGGCAGATGATATTACCCTAGGGGCAGATGGCATTAACCCCTTGTGTTCGTGAAGCCAGGGCGTGGTTTAGCCTCTGCACCACTCGAAGTTATGCTGCTGGATCCTGGGCTAGGCATGGGGGCAAATAATGACTCCGACGCAAGTTACGGAACAACAGCAGCTTTACTGAGGCAGACAGCTGTAATAGTCTTGACAGCTCAGTTAGGCCCAAGGAGATGACCAGTGTCTTCAGAGACTTTAGGGCTCACTGGGACTTGTAGTGGATTTGGACACTTTGCTGCAGGCCCACGCTGACTTTATACAGACTGATCTTGACTGACTTGACCCCGTATGTAGCATAGGCTGCATTCACACTTCGTTTTTACATTACGGGTTCCGGATCCGGCTGGAGGAGGGGCACCAGGGCTGAAATCCATTTACTTTAATGGGCCGACCGGAGTCAAATGGTGACTCCGGTCAGTTCATTTTTGACCCCTATGCGGTTTCCTGACCGGATCTAAAACCGTAGCATACTATGGTTTTAGGTCCAGTCACAAAACCGGATAGGGGTCAAAAATGAGCCGACCGGAGTCACCGTCGGCCCATTAAAGTAAATGGATTTCAGCGTTGGTCCGGAAGAGCCCGGCTTGTCCCTCCCCCAGCCGGATCCGGCACCCGTAATGTAAAAAAGAAGTATGAATGCAGCCTTCCCAGGTTTTGACTTTCACCTGTGGAGTACTGGATTAGTAGAAGCGTGGCTGCATGGTAGGCCTTGGGTCTCCTCAGGACACCAGACACTCTCTCAGGTCTTGAATTCACTGACCTCAGAACTCAAGACGACTGACCTAGCTCCTCCCAGGGTTTATAAGGGCGAGACTCTGGAGGGGTCCCATAAGTCATCCTATAAGTCACCTGATACCTTCCTTGGTTACAAGACATGGTAACAAGATTTAAAGGTGCATAACATTATATCATTATAAATACATCACAATGGATAGCATTGGCACTTATTAACAATTTACACTACACAGATTAAGAGGGGACACTGAAATAGAATCTGCCAGACAGGACAGCAAGGGTACAGGGGTGCAACTCCTTTACTGGGCCACCACAAACTTCCTCCTCTTAACAACAGCCGTCTTCGGCGCCCAGTCCTGGAGGGTGGATGAATATAAAGTGGCCACTGAGGCCATGAGATGACAACAAAACAGTTCCTGGGGCAATGCACCAATGTCCTTCACAGGGCTGATGAACTGGGGAAGAGGCCATGTGGCTGTTATGCCGAGCGCTCCGGGTCCCTGTTCCTCCCCGGAGCGCTCGCAGTGTTCTTCTGTGTGCAGCGCCCCGGTCAGACCCGCTGACCGGGAGCGCTGCTCTAGTATCCCCGGCGGGGATGCGATCCGCGTGGCGGGACGCGCCCGCCTGCGGGTCGCATCCCAATCCTCTCACCTGCCCCGTCCTCCTTCTGTTCCGTCCCGGCGCGCGCTAATTGGTGCCTGGCCCAATCAAGTGTAATCACTCCCCTTCCTGTCCTTGCCGGATCTTGTTGCCTTTGTGCCAGTGAAAGCGTTTTTGTGAGCCCTTTGCCTGTGTATCCAGACCCTTGCTGTTGCCCCTGACTACGAACCGTTGCCACCTGCCCTAACCTTCTGCTACGTCTGACCTTGCCTTTGCCTTGTCCTTGTGTCCTGCGCCAGTCTCAGCCGCCAGAGGGGTTGAGTCGTTACCGGGTGGAACGACCTGGGGGTTACCTGCCGCAGCAAGTCCATCCCACTTTGCGGCGGGCTCTGGTGAAAACCAGTAACCCCTTAGATTCCGTTCCCCTGGTATGGCCGACCGCATCGCCTCTCTGGCACAGAGGATCCACTACCAGTGTCCTCCCTGCATACCAGTCCGGATCCTTACAGTAGATCCGCTGACAAGTCTCGCTGACCTCACCACCATTATCGCCCAGCAATCCCAGCAGATCGCCCAACAAGGACAATAGCTTTCTCAGTTGACTGCCATGTTTCAGCAGCTTCTGCCTCCACAGCAGCAACCATCTCCTCCGCTAGCTCCAGAATCTCCTCCACAGCGAGCTGCCGCTTCCACATCCAGAGTCCGCCTGTCTCTACCTGACATGTTTGATGGGGATTCTAAGCTGTGCCGTGGGTTACTGACCCAGTGTTCGGACCAGTTTCCCACAGAACGGTCTAAGGTGGCATTCGTGGTCAGTCTGCTATCTGGAAAGGCCTTGTCCTGGGCCACACCGCTTTGGGACCGCAATGATCCTGCCACTGCTACCATTCAGTCCTTCTTCACCGAAGTATGCAGTGTCTTTGAGGAACCTGCCCGTGCGTCTTCCGCTGAAACAGCCTTGCTAAACCTCGTCCAAGGAGACACTACAGTGGGAGAATATGCCGTACAGTTCCGCACACTGGCCTCTGAGTTCGCCTGGAATAATGAGGCTCTCTGCGCGACCTTCAAGAAAGGTTTATCCTCACATCAAGGATTGTCTGGCCGCACAAGAGATACCCTCCTCCCTGACTGAACTCATCCACTTGGCTACCCGCATTGATATGCGCTACATTGAAAGACGCCAGGAGCTTCGCCAGGAAAAGGATCTTGTTCACACCAGCCGTAATCCGCGCCTGGCTCCTCTCTTTCAGCATTCATTGCAACCTGTTTCTGTGCCTTCCGCGAGGAGGCCATGCAAGTGGACCAGTCTCGCCTGACCCAACAAGAGAGGACTCGCCGTAGGAACGAGAACTTGTGCCTGTACTGTGCAAGCTCTGAACATTTCTTAAAGGACTGTCCTCTTCGTCCTCCGCATCAGGGAAACGCACGCACCTAGTGAACGTGGGAGAGGCGTTACTAGGTGTGAATTCTTCCTCTCCAGGTCTGACTATAGCAGTACGTATTTCCTTGCCCACTAAGTCTTCCTTCTCTGCTGAGGCCTTTCTGGACTCTGGTTCTATGGGAAATTTCATTGAAGCTTCATTGATCAATAAATTCAACATCTCTTTGACCCGTCTCCTCAAACCATTCTACATTTCCTCCGTAAAAGTAAAAATCTGTACTGTACCGTACACTATCGCACTCAACCCTTGCGCATGGGTGTTGGTGTCCTCCATCACGAGGACATAGAATTTTTTGTACTTCCTAACTGTACCTCGGAAGTCTTACTTGACCTGCCATGGCTGCAGCGCCATACACCTACCCTCTGGGGACATTAAAAGTTGGGGTAAGTTGGGGTCCTTCCTGTCACAAGCAATGCCTGAAGTCTCCACCCATTTGTCAAGTTTCCATCACTACACCTCTGCCAGGCTTACCTAAGGTCTACCAGGACTTCTCTGATGTGTTCTCTAAAAAGCAAGCAGAGGTCCTACCACCACACAGACCCTTTGACTGTCTCATTGACTTGATTCCTGGCACTACTCCACCCCGTGGCAGGATTTTCCCTCTATTCGCTCCAGAAACACAGGCCATGTCTGAATATATACAAGAAAACCTTAAAAAGGGTTTTATCAGAAAATCCTCATCTCCTGCAGGAGCAGGCTTCTTTTTCGTTGCTAAATAAGATGGATCCCTACGGCCTTGCATTGATTATCGCGGTCTTAACAAGATTACTGTAAAGAACCGTTATCCTTTGCCTCTCATCTCAGAACTATTTGATCGCCTGCGGGGAGCAAAAATCTTTACCAAACTCGATCTTAGGGGTGCCTATAATCTCATCCGTATTAGAGAAGGTGACGAATTGAAAACCGCGTTCAATACTAGAGATGGACACTTTGAGTATCTTGTCATGCCCTTTGGACTTTGCAACGCCCCTGCAGTCTTTTAGGACTTTGTCAATGAGATTTTTCGGGACATGCTGTATTCCTGTGTGGTAGTCTATCTTGATGATATCTTCATTTTTTCCTCCAACCTAGAGGAACACCACCTCCATGTCCGCCAAGTACTCCAGCATCTACGTAAAAACCATCTTTACGCCAAAATAGAAAAATATTTCTTTGAGCGCAGCAGTCTACCCTTCCTGGGATACATAGTGTCCAGCCAGGGCCTTCAAATGGACCCTGGCAAGCTATCTGCGGTTTTAGATTGGCCACACCCCACTGGTCTACGAGCTATCCAACGCTTTCTCGGATTTGCAAATTATTACTGTCAATTTATTCCACACTTCTCCACCATCATCGCTCCTGTTGTAGCATTAACCAAGAAAAATGCTAATCCGAAATCCTGGCCACCGCAGGCGGAGGAAGCCTTTAACCCCCTCAAAGCTGCCTTTGCCTCTGCTCCTGTACTGTCCAGGCCTGATCCATTGAAGCCCTTTATCCTCGAAGTTGATGCCTCATCTGTTGGAGCTGGTGCAATCTTAATTTAAAAAAAAAACATCGGGAAAGACCCTCACCTGCGTTTTTTTCTCCAAAACCTTTTCTCCTGCAGAGAAAAATTAGTCGATTGGCGACCGAGAACTCTTGGCCCTCAAGTTGGCACTTGAGGAGTGGAGACATCTCTTGGAAGGATCCGTTCACCCCATCATCATCTATACGGACCATAAAAACTTGTCCTATCTTCAATCTGCACAGCGATTGAATCCACACCAAGCTAGATGGTCGTTGTTTTTTGCCTGCTTCAATTTGGAAATACATTTTCGTCCTGCCGAGAAAAATGTCAGGGCTGATGCTCTATCACGTTCCACCGATGTCTCCGAATCTGAAACTCTTCCTCAGCACATTATTCCTCCTGAGTGCCTTATCTCCTCTGCTCCTACCACCCTTGTGCAAATTCCTCCTGGAAAGACCTTCGTACCTCCACGCCTTCGGCTCAAAATCCTTGAATGGGGTCACTCCTCTCATTTGGCCTGACATGCTGGTGTCAAGAAGTCTGTGCAGTTAATTTCCAGACACTATTGGTGGTCTTCCCTGGAGAAGGACGTGACTGATTTCGTTCGGGCTTGTACGGTTTGTGCCCGTGACAAAACCCCACTCCAGAAACCAGCAGGTCTTCTTCTTCCTCTGCCTGTGCCTGAACAGCCATGGTCCCATATAGCTATGGACTTCATTACTGACCTTCCATTGTCTCACGACAATACAGTCATTTGGGTGGTCGTTGATCGTTTTTCTAAAATGGCAAATTTTGTCCCTCTGCCAGGACTGCCTACTGCGCCTCAATTGGCGAAAAAATTTTTCTTCATGTTTTTCGCCTCCATGGGCTTCCCACGCACATCGTCTCTGACAGAGGCGTGCAAATTGTTTCCAAATTTTGGAGAGCGCTATGTAATCTTATGTAAATTAAATTTCTCTTCTGCTTACCACCCTCAATCCAACGGTCAAGTGGAAAGAGTAAATCAAATACTCGGTGACTACTGTCGTCATTTTGTCTCCTCCCGTCAAGATGACTGGGTGGACCTTTTGCCCTGGGCCGAATTTTCATACAATTTTAAAGATTCTAAGTCTTCTTCCAAGTCCCCATTTTTTGTGGTGTACGGCCGTCACCCGATTCCCCCCTCCCTATTCCCTCTTCCTCTGGAGTTCCTGCTCTGGATGAATTGACTCAAGATTTTTCCTCCATCTGGAGTGAGACTCGTAATTCTCTTTTGCTGGCCTCATCTCGCATGAAGAAACATGCCAATAAAAAGAGAAGACCTCCTCCTGTTTTTGCCCCTGGTGACAAAGTGTGGCTTTCAGCTAGGTACATTCGTTTCCGTGTGCCTAGCTACAAGCTAGGTCCTCGTTTTCTTGGACCTTTCAAAATCAAAAACAAATCAATCCTGTCTCCTACCAACTTCATCTTCCCCCTTCTCTTCGTATTCCCAACTCTTTCCTTGTTTCTCTTCTTAAACCTCTCACACTTAACCGTTATTCTCCCAAGCTCCTGATGTCTTCTCTGTCAAAGAGATCCTCGCCTCCAAGGTCGTCCGAGGTAAAAGATTTTGTTTTAATTGATTGGGAGAATTGTGGTCCAGAAGAGAGGTCCTGGGAACCTGAGGCCAACATTCTTGACAAAGAGCTCGTCCGCAGATTCCTGGGCTCCAAAAGGAGGGGGAGACCAAGGGGGGGTACTGTTACCCTGAGCTCCCCGGGGCGCTCGCAGCGTTCCTCTGTGTGCAGCGCCCCGGTCAGACCCGCTGACCAGGAGCGCTGCTCAAGTATCCCCGGCGGGTATGCGATCCGCGTGGCGGGACGCGCCCGCCTGCGGGTCGCATCCCAATCCTCTCACCTGCCCGTCCTCCTTCTGTTCCATCCCGGCGAGCGCGGCCCCGCTCTCTAGGGCACGCGTGCCGGCTCTCTGAAATTTAAAGGGCCAGTGCACCACTAATTGGTGCCTGGCCCAATCAAGTGTAATCACTCCCATTCCTATAAAAACCCACTTCCCCTTCCTGTCCTTGCCGGATCTTGTTGCCTTTGTGCCAGTGAAAGCGTTTTTGTGAGCCCTTTGCCTGTGTATCCAGACCCTTACTGTTGCCCCTGACTACGAACCGTTGCCACCTGCCTTGACCTTCTGCTATGTCTGACCTTGCCTTTGCCTTGTCCTTGTGTCCCGTGCCAGTCTCAGCCGCCAGAGGGGTTGAGTCGCTACCGGGTGGAACGACCTAGGGGTTACCTGCCACAGCAAGTCCATCCGCTTTGCGGCGGGCTCTGGTGAAAACCAGTAACCCCTTAGATTCCGTTCCCCTGGTACAGCCCACGCCATCGCTTTTCTGGCACAGAGGATCCACTACCAGTGTCCTCCCCGCATACCAGTCCGGATCCTGACAGTGGCATTAAAATCTATGGGGGAGATTTATCAAAACCTGTGTAGAGGAAAAGTCGTGCAGTTGCCCATAGCAACCAATCAGATCACTTCTTTCATTTTTCACAGGCCTCTTTAAAAATGAAAGAAGCGAGCTGATTGGTTGCCATGGGCAACTACACCACTCTTCCTCTGCACAGGTTTTGATAAATCTCCCCCTATGTCCTTACATGCTCCATCTTTGGGGTCTGAAAACTGGGATAATTGAGATGAAATTACATTTGAGATCCTTTGGTCTTGCAACTGCTTTTTGGTGAATTCTTGGTATGGATCGGGGTTCGTGAGGCTCTCTACCCTGATGCCTGTGCTAATGGGGCCCTTTGGCTTAGGCTACTTCTCCCCATAACATTGTTACCTATATACACAATATATAAATATTGTAGTATAAAATGTTACCTATATACACAATAGCTCTGTCATTTAACGTGCTACTTACGCCTTCAGGAGAACTCTCTGGCCACAAGTGTAGTTTAGGATGGCACCGTGGGGGACACCATAGATGTGTGGAGAATAACAGGGGGAGAGGGGGGCAATAGGAGTTTGGAGAATGACAGGGGGAGAGGGGGGCTATAGGAGTGTGGAGGATGGGGGGGCTATAGGAGTGTGGAGGATGGGGGGCTGTAGGAGTGTAGAGGATGGGGGGTTGTAGGAGTGTGGAGAATGACATTGGGAGGTGAACTGAGGACTGTGGAGGATAACGGGGGCACTGTAGGAGTGTGGAGAATGATAAGGGGGTACTGTAGGAGTGTGGAGGACGACGGTGGGCACTGTAGGAGTGCGGAGGATGACGGGGGGCGTGCTGTAGGAGTGTGGAGGATGACAGGGGGCACTGTAGGAGTGTGGAGGATGACGGGGGGCACTGTAGGAGTGTGGAGGATGACAGGGGCACTGTTGGAGTTTGGAGGATGATGAGGAGGCACTGTAGGAGTGTGGAGGATGGCGAGGAGGCACTGTAGGAGTGTGGAGGATGACGGGAGGCTCTGTAGGAGTGTGGAGGATGACGGGGGCACTATACGAGTGTGGAGGATGATGGGGGTGCTGTAGGAGTGTGGAGGATGACGGGGGACGCTGTAGGAGTGTGGAGGATGACGGGGGGGGGGGGGGCGCTGTAGGAGTGTGGAGGATGGGGGCTGTAGGAGTGTGGAGGATGACAGAGGGGGTGGGTGGGGGTCAAAAAAGTGGAGGAGAAGGGGTCTGTGGCAAGGGAGTGTGGATAAGAGGGGTCTAAAGGAGGACTTAGGAAGACGGACTGCATGTGGCAGAATTATATTCAAGGGTACAGCATTTGGCAGTATTATATTTAGGGGTACAGCATGTGGCAGTATTATATTTAGGGGTACAGAATGTGGCAGAATTATATTTAGGGGTACAGCATGTGGCAGTATTATATTCAGGGGTACAGCATGTGGCAGTATTATATTCAAGGGTACAGCATGTGGCAGTATTATATTTAGGGGTACAGCATGTGGCAGTATTATATTTAGGGGTACAGAATGTGGCAGTATTATATTTAGGAGTACAGCATGTGACAGTATTATATTTAGGGGTACAGCATGTGGCAGTATTATATTTAGGGGTACAGCATGTGGCAGTATTATATTCAAGGGTACAGCATGTGGCAGTATTATTCAGGGGTACAGCATGTGGCAGTATTATATTCAGGGATACACAATAGAGCAGTATTTTATTCAGGAGTACAGTACGCAGCAGTATTATTTTCAGGGGTACAGTCCCTGGCAGTATTCAGAAAATACAGCAAACTTTAGGTTTACATCCTCCAGTCTCCAGTCATTTTGCCTATTTCCTTCATGGCACTGCGGCCTAAGTGTGAACCAGGCCTCAGCGCTTTGCTTGGACCTTTACCAGTGGCAGACCTGGATAAGCAGACCCTCACTAAAAATAGTTGAGTACCCCTGCTCTATACCTTAAAGGAGTAGTCCAACGTGCACTTTTCTCATTTTATCCCGTCCGGGCTGCAAAATAAAAGAAAACACACTTTCTCTTATGTGCCAACGAGCCCCCTTAGCTCCGGTACACTCCTGTTAACTTCCTGTTAGCCCGGCACGTCACACGGAGCTTCAGCCTATCACCGGCCGCAGCGATGTCCCGCCTCGGCCGGTCATAGGCTGAAGCTCCGTGTGACGTGCCGGGCTAACAGGAAGTAAGAAGAATACAGCCCGGAGACCGAACACCTGTACCTGAGTGTACCGGAGCTCCGGGGGCTCGTTGGCAGGTAAGAGAAAGTTTGTTTTCTTTTATGATAAAATGAGAAAAGTGCGCGCTGGACTACTCCTTTAATGTACATTTCCATGGAAGTGAAAGTCAGGATACCTCCTATACAGTCGCCATGGGTAGAGAGTAGGGATCGACCGATATAGTTTTTTTAGGGCCGATACCGATACCGATAATCGGTGCAGGTTAGGGCCAATAGCTGATAAGTTATACCGATATTCCGGTATAAGTTATCGGCTATTTAACCCCCTGCGACACCGCTGCAGATCATTGATTTAAAGCGGGCCTTTTAAATCAATGATCTGCAGTGGCTTTTGCGGGGCCATAGGCCGCCGCCGCCACCCGCTTCTCTCCCCCTACCTGTCAGGGTGGTCCGGGCCATCCATCCATCGTTCCTGTAGTGTCCGGGGGCATTCCGGGTGGTCCGGTCCGGGCTGTCCTTCTTCTCCGGCGGTCATCTTCTCCACTCCGGGCAGGCTCAGGTCTAGTACGCTGCATAGACGCCGCTGCGCAGGAACGCCTGTGCGCAGCGACGCACCTGACGTCACGGCGTAGCAGCGTCTATGCAGCGTACTAGGCCGGAGCCTGCCCGGAGTGGAGAAGAAGACCGTGGGAGAAGTACAGCCCGGACCGGTTCACTCTTCACCCGGAACACCCCCGGACACTACAGGATAGCCCGGACCACCCCCATTACGGGTAAGTTTAATTTTTTTATTGACTCGGAGGGTGGGGGAGGGGCCCGACCGGTATAGCGGTATGGGCAAAAATCCGTACCGGTATACCACCCAGCATCACGGTGGGGGGTGCGGTGCGGTGGGTCGGGGGTGCGGTGCGGCGGGTCGAGGGGGTGGCGGTTGCGGTGCGGTGGGGGCGGGGCATTATCGGCTTATCGGCAAGATAATTGCCGATACCGATAATGCCCAAAATCGTGATTATCGGCCGATAATATCGGCCATATCGATAATCGGTCGATCCCTAGTAGAGAGGACATTAGACACTTTAGACATTTTGTATTCCGTATATATACTCGAGTATAAGCCGAGTTTTTCAGCACGACTTTTCGTGCTGAAAACACCCCCCTCGGCTTATACTCGAGTGAACTCTCCACCCGCAGTGGTCTTCAACCTGCGGACCTCCAGAGGTTTCAAAACTACAACTCCCAGCAAGCCCGGGAAGCCATCGGCTGTCCGGGCTTGCTGGGAGTTGTAGTTTTGAAACCTCTGGAGGTCCGCAGGTTGAAGACCACTGTGGCCTTCGACATCATCCAGCCCCCTCTCACCCCCTTTAGTTCTGTACAGTACTCGCCTCCGCTCGGCGCTGGTCCGGTGCTGCAGGACTGTCCGGTGAGCAGGTCGTCCGGTGGGATAGTGGTTCCGGGCTGCTATTTTCACTGGGGAGGCCTCTTCTAAGCGCTTCGGGCCCGGCCCCAGAATAGTCACGTTGCCTTGACGACGCAGAGGTACGTTCATTACCAACGTCCTTCTGCGTCATCGTCAAGGCAACGCCTCTATTCTGGGCCCGAAGCGCGGAGAAGAGGCGCCCCCGGTGAAGATAGCAGCCCGGAACCACTATCCCACCGGACGTCCTCCCCACCGGACAGTCCTGCAGCACCGGACCAGCGCCGAGCGGAGGCGAGTACTGTACAGAACTAAAGGGGGTGAGAGGGGGCTGGATGATGTCGAAGGCCGCAGTGGTCTTCAACCTGCGGACCTCCAGAGGTTTCAAAACCACAACTCCCAGCAAGCCCGGACAGCCGATGGCTGCCCGGGCTTGCTGGGAGTTGTCGTTTTGAAACCTCTGGAGGTCCGCAGGTTGAAAACAACTGAGGGCGGATAGTTCACAAGAGGATGATGACAAGAGGATGATGACAAGGGGATGATGAAGGGGGGTGTGGGATGATGACAAGGGGATGATGAAGGGGGGTGGGGATGATGACAAGGGGATGATGACAAGGGCATGATGACAGGTGATGATGATGAGGGTCTGGATGATGACAGGGTGATGATGATGAGGATGTTAATGACGGGGGTCTGGATGATGACAGGGGGGGATGATGTATTTCCCACCCTAGGCTTATACTCGAGTCAATAACTTTTCCTGGGATTTTGGGGTGAAATTAGGGGCCTCGGCTTATATTCGGGTCGGCTTATACTTGAGTATATACGGTAAATGATTTATATACATCTTACTATATGGTGACCCAAATAATACAGTTTCATAACAATAATTATAGATGCATTTACTTGTGCAAAAAGAATAAAAAATATATTACTCTGTAGAGGAGTCTATAGTAAAGGATCTCGGCTGGTAAGGACTAACCAGAGTTCTTAGTTAGTCCACCAGACACTTTTCTTGAATGTTTTACTTTTCTTGAATGTTGCATAACCTGAAAAAACAATAGTGGTACTTAAACAAAGTAAACAAAGTCAGTCTCTCGACTACATAGTAAGAAACAAAGTTAACACACATAGAGGGACATTTATCAATGTTTGCTTATGTATTCCTTTTTTAGTACTTTTTTCTTTACTTTTTTTTTGCTTTTTGCTGATAATTTTCTTTCACGTAAGCAATTTTTTCTTTTTTACTTTGGTAGTAGCTTTTTCTGCTCCATGTTTGAGCTGGAGTAAATTTAGTAAATTTTTAACCTTTTCGCGCAGTTGTGACTGTCGCAGTTAATAAATACCAGACTACCTGTAGTCCATTTTAATATTATTACTTCGTAATTAAGTTTTGGAAAACTTGCTTTTCTCGCTTTCCAGTCAAAATGTTGCACGAAAAATCGCGTAGTTGCAGGTGCAACATTTTTAGTAAAAAAAAAATTTACTAAATCGCTTGATAAATGCCTGTCATAGACCTTTAGCTTAGAAATTGCCCATCCCAGCCTCGCCTGTCAGACTGCTTCCTAGGCTAGGACATATAACGGGTACCAAGGGATTGTGCCCCCTCTAAAGGACTAACACGAGTGTTCCAATTCAATCGGGACAAATTGTACTCGGTTATGGTAGGACTCACAGTGACTACCATTTGAACAGCAGCAGCTTGCACCACTGGGGGACAATGTGTCGGTCCCTGTTGGGCTGGCCAAACCTCCTCCTCACAAGAATAGGCCGAGGCACTTTAGTTGGTGCCAGATGAGAAGGCCAAATCTCCTCAGCGACAGGAGTAGGCCTAGCCTCATCTGTTGATGACTTGAGTTGGTACTTCGGTGCCATGACAGGCGCCTCAGGCAGATACGTTTCCTTCTCTTCTTGACAGGTTCCCCTGACTTTAGGAGACAGCAAGCCAAAGGGGTCGGCATCCCAGTCGTCTGATGGGAAGTAGGCGAAAGGGAGCTGCGTGGGGTTGTTTGGATGGGTCACCGCTGCCGCCCACTCTCCTCTCACGCTGTTGACTGGAGTATAGTCTCTCTTGACTGCTCTTCTATTTACTAGGATGGTTCCACTGTGACGGAAGTCCATGAGAGTGCCAAACCCAGCACTCTATCAAACTTATTAACCATGGCTCTGCACCTCTCTAGGGGTGACTCTCCCTCTTGGGGCCGGTCTAGCATCCTAATGTACAGGGCCTCAAAGGTTTTCGTATCTTGTTGTTGCGCTTGGCGCACTTCATATGGCATTGGTTTTGGCCCATACTCCTTCCTTCTTTGTGCCCTCATCTCCTCCACTAATGCAGTCATTTGGGCCTCTTGCTTAGCCCTCTCGGACTGGGCTGTCGGTACTGAGGGATGGGGCTTCCCTGGCAGGGGTAACGGGTACTCCCTCATGTACTAGATACGTTTTGGAACATCACCAAATAACCAACGGAGCAGCAGTGGTGACCGGGGGCATGCTGTGGGCTTCTAGACCTGGGGGGGCAGGCTCTGGGCTGGGGGTGGATGGAGGGGTAGAGAAAGCAGCCTCAGCCGGGGTACTCACTTCTGACTCCTCCGTATGGATCTGCGCCCAAGATCCCCAGATCCGGTGGTGTGGTGACATCCTCACCCGCCACGTTCCTCTGGATGATGTAGGCGTTCCGCCCCAGCCGGAGTTGCTGGCCACTCTCCGTTGTCATCGGGCAGCGGTACTTTTAGGCAGGCGTCTTTGGCCCTAATAGAGATCCTCTGCAGCCGGTCGGCCAACTCTTGAAACATCTGCGCCGCGGCCACTGCAACTTTTTTGGCGATGGGCACCATCTTGGGACTCTCCGACTTCGTGCTTGCTTGTTCCGCTATGTTGCTCTCTCACAGACTTCTGGCAAACTCAAGAGGTCCAGCTGCACTGTTTCTTTTATAGTGGACTTCGGGAAGATGTCCACCGGCCGGAAGTACGTCAGTGGTGCAGTGCTGATTTCCGCTCCCCCAGCAGCAAAGGGCAGATCTTTCAAGTTCCACCTAGGTCTCGGGACGGCAACATGGTTTCCACGCCCAGAGGCGGGATGCTGACCAGCGTGGGACATTTCTCCTGTACATCTTTAACTCTTTCAGGTACAGCCAGCACTTTGTTACGCAACATAACTTCGGCCCATATTTTACACATGGCAGGCACAATTTGTTTATGGTTCACAATGGCAGAGAACAGACTTTTCTTCACCTACCCTCTATTTCACAAGCACCTCACAATACACAGATTTCACTGACAAAGTCCCGTACACTTTCTGGCACAATTTTTGTCACATTTGTGCGTTTTACTCTACAATACTGGACACAGTACAGATTGGGGGGGTACTTCTTGCATAAGGCGCACACCCATATCCTGTTCGTAGAATGCCAAAAGTTGTGGTGAGGGTGTGTTGAGGGCAGATGTTATTATCCTGGGGACAGATGGCATTAACCCCCTGTGTTTAACCTCTGTACCATCCGAAGTTGTGCCGCTGGATCCTGGGCTAGGCACGGAGGCAAATAATGACTCTGATGCCAAGTTACAGAACAACGGCAGCTTTACTGAGGTAGACAGGTGTAATAGTCTTGACAGCTCAGTTAGGCCCAAGGAGGGGACCAGTGGCTTCAGAGACTTTAGGGCTCGTCGGGACTTGTAGTGGATTTGGACAATTTGCTGCAGGCCCACACTGACTTTATACAGACTGACCTTGGCTGACTTGACCCCGTATGTAGCTTACCAGGTTTTGACTTTCACCTGTGGAGCACTGAATTAGTAGAAGCGTGGCTGCGTGGTAGGCCTTGAGTCTCCTCAGGACACCAGACACTCTCTAAGGTCTTGACTTCATTGGCCTCAGAACTCAAGAAGACTAAACTATCTCCTCCCAGGGTTTATAAGGGGGAGACTCTGGAGGGGTCCCATAAGTCACCCTATAAGTCACCTGATCACTGGTACTTTCCTTGGTTAAAAGACATGGTAACAAGATTTAAAGGTACAGAACAGTATATATACATCACAATGGATAACATAGGCACTTATTAACCATTTACACTACACAGATTAAGGGGGGACTCAGGGGTCACTAAATTAGAGTCCGCCAGACAGGACAGCAAGGGTACAGGGGTGCAACTCCTGTACTGGGTCACCACACATTTAACCCTTTAGAAGCCACAATAATATAGATTGCGGCATGCTAAAGCATTAGGGAGGCTTTGTCAGACTCACTGGATCACCTGCAGAGCGATATTGGGTGGGTTTGATGAGTCAAATGGCGGTAGGAAATCTCCTTACCTCCTCCATGTTGCTCTGCCAATATCCATTTGTGTGGTCTGCCTTTTGGCTATAAAAGTGGATCACAGATATCACTGTTCAGTGCTATGCCAATGAATAGCACTGAACAGTAATAACAATGAAAAGATTGATATAAATAGTACCGTGGGGACTTAAGAAATGTAAAGAAAATAAATAAAAGTAATAGAAAGTTTCATAAAAGTAAACGTAAAAAACAATCATTTCATGTATCTTGTCATGCATACGCTCTCAGAGTAGTCATTTCATGTTGTTACGCCGAGCACTCCGGGTCTCTGCTCCACCACGGAGCGCTCGCGGCGTTCCTCTCTCTGCAGTGCCCCTGTCAGACCCGCTGACCGGGAGCGCTGCACTGACACTGCCGGCGGGGATGCGATTCTCATAGCCGGACGCGCATCCCTTGCCTCTGCCTAGTCCTTCTGTCCCACGCCTTCTCAGCAGTCAGCGAGGTTGAGCCGTTGCCGGTGGATACGACCTGGTTGCTACCGCCGCAGCAAGACCATCCCGCTTTGCAGCGGGCTCTGGTGAAAACCAGTAGCAACCTAGAACCGGTCCACCGACATGGTCCACGCCAATCCCTCGCTGACACATGGATCCCACTGGGGTGCCGCTGCCAAGTCTCGCTGACCTACCCACGGTGGTCGCCCAGCAATCGCAGCAAATTGCCCAACAAGGACAGCAGCTGTCGCAGTTGACCGCCATGTTACAGCAAATTCTGCCACTGCTACAGCAGCAACCATCTCCTCCGCCAGCTCCTGCACCTCCTCCGCAGCGAGTGGCCGCTCCTAGCCTCCACTTGTCCCTGCCGGACAAATTTGATGGGGACTCTAGACTCTGCCGTGGCTTCCTGTCTCAATGTTCCCTACATATGGAGATGTTGTCGTACCAATTTCCTACAGAACGGTCTAAGGTGGCGTTCGTAGTTAGTCTTCTGTCTAGAAAGGCCTTGTCTTGGGCCACACCGCTCTGGGACCGCAATGATCCTGCCACAGCCACAGTCCAGTCCTTCTTCGCTGAAGTCCGTAGTGTCTTCGAGGACCCAGCCCGAGCTTCTTCTGCCGAGACTGCCCTGCTGAACCTGGTCCAGGGTAATTCTTCAGTAGGCGAGTACGCCATCCAATTTCGTACTCTCGCCTCCGAATTATCCTGGAATAACGAGGCCCTCTGCGTGATCTTTAAAAAAGGCCTATGCAGTAACATCAAGGATGTGCTGGCCGCACGAGAGATTCCTGCCAACCTGCATGAACTTATCCATTTGGCCACCCGCATTGACATGTGTTTTTCTGAAAGACACCAGGAGCTCTGCCAGGAAAAAGACCTTGATCTCTGGGCACCTCTCTCACAGTATTCTTTGCAATCTACCCCTGTGCCTCCCGCCGAGGAGGCTATGCAAGTGGATCGGTCTCGCCTGACCCATGAAGAGAGGACTCGCCGTAAGGATAAAAATTTATGTCTGTACTGCGCTAGTACCGAACATTTCTTGGTGGATTGCCCTATTCGTCCTCCACGTCTGGGAAACGCATGCACGCACCCAGCTCACGTGGGTGTGGCATCTCTTGGTACGAAGTCTCCTTCTCCACGTCTCACTGTGCCCGTGCGGATTTCTCCTTCTGCTAAACTCCTCCATCTCAGCCGTGGCCTTCTTGGACTCTGGTTCTTCTGGAAATTTTATTCTGGCCTCTTTGGTTAATAGGTTCTGCATCCCGGTGACCCGTCTCGTCAAGCCGCTCTACATTTCTTCGGTCAACGGAGTGAAGTTGGACTGCACTGTGCGTTACCGCACAGAGCCCTTGCTTATGAGCATTGGACTGCATCACGAGAAAATTTAATTTTTTGTTCTGCCCAACTGCACCTCTGAAGTCCTCCTCGGTCTGCCATGGCTCCAGCGTCATTCTCCCACCCTTGACTGGGAGATCAAGAATTGGGGTCCTGCTTGCCACAAAAAATGCCTCACGTCTGCTCCCAGTCCCGTCAAGCAAGCCTCAGTGCCTCCTCCTACACCTGGTCTTCCCAAGGCCTATCAGGACTATGCTTTGCCTCCTCATAGCCCCCGTCCTGGTAACACTCTGCCCCGTACCAAGCTTCACCCTCTGCCCCCCCCCCTCCCCATTCCCACTTCTTCTGAACTGCCTGCCTTTGATGAGGACTTCTCTGTCTTCCAGAAGGAAACTCTACAATCGCTCCCAATGTCCTCGTCCCACGTGAAGCAACTCCCGGACAAAAAGAGGGGGAGACCTAAGGGGGGGGTACTGTTACGCCGAGGGAGCAGGGACCCGGAGCGCTCGCGGCGTTCCTCTCTCTGCAGCGCCCAGGTCAGACCCGCTGACCGGGAACGCTGCACTGACACTGCCGGCGGGGATGCGATTCGCATAGCGGGACGCGCCCGCTCGCGAATCGCATCCCAAGTCACTCACCTGTCCCGGTCCCCGGCTGTCACGTCCTGGCGCGCGCGGCTCCGCTCCTTAGGGCGCGCGCGCGCCAGCTCTCTAAGATTTAAAGGGCCAGTGCACCAATGATTGGTGCCTGGCCCAATCAGTCCAACTAGCTTCCACCTGCTCCCTGTCTATATAACCTCACTTCCCCTTCCCTTCCTTGCCGGATCTTGTTGCCTTGTGCCAGAGAAAGCGTTTAGTGTTGTCCAAAGCCTGTGTTCCAGATCTTCTGCTATCGCCATTGACTACGAACCTTGCCGCCTGCCCCGACCTTCTGCTACGTCTGACCTTGCCTCTGCCTAGTCCTTCTGTCCCACGCCTTCTCAGCAGTCAGCGAGGTTGAGCCGTTGCCGGTGGATACGACCTGGTTGCTACCGCCGCAGCAAGACCATCCCGCTTTGCGGCGGGCTCTGGTGAAAACCAGTAGCAACCTAGAACCGGTCCACCGACACAGTCCACGCCAATCCCTCGCTGACACAGAGGATCCACTTCCTGCTAGCCGAATCGTAACACATGTATTCGCTCTCATAGTAGTTACTTCATGTATTGCTCGCATAGCAGTCCTTTCAGGCTTACGCTCTGATAGTAGCTATTCTTACGCTTTCATAGGGTTACTTTATGTACACGCTCTCATAGCAGTCAGTTCATGCATACGCGCATACACTCTCATAGTAGTCATTTTTTATTCTCTCAGAAGAGTCATGACATGTATACGCTCTCTTAGCAGTCATTCTTGCACTCTCATAATAGTCATATCATGTGTACGCTCTCATATTAGTCATTATTACGCCCACATAGTTGTCATGTCATATGCTTTCATAGCAGTAATTTCATGAATACGCTCGCATAGTAGTAATGCATATGCTTTCATAATAGTCATTTCATAAAAAATATTCTCTCATAATAGCAATTCATATATACGCTCTGTTAGTAGGCACGCAACGTATATGCGCTCGTAGCAGTATATTTCATGCTTACACTCTCATAGTAGTCTCATAGTAGTCACTTCAGGTAAACGCTCTCATGGTAGTCTTTCTACACTCTCAGAGTGGTCACTCCATGTATATGCTCTCATTGTAGGTAGTCCTACGCTCTCATAATAGTCATTTTACATATACGCTACCATAGTAGTCACGTCAGGTATATGCTGTCATAGCAGTCATTTCATGTAGACACTCACATAGTAGACATTTCGGGTATACGCTCTCATAACAGTCACTGCATGGACTGCATATGCACTGCATATGCACTCATAGTAGTCTTGTCATGGATAAGCTCTCATAGCAGTCATTTCATGTTTACGCGGTCATAGAATTCATTCTTACGCTCTCATAGTTGTCCCTCCATGTATATGCTCTCATAATAGTCACTTCATGTATACGCTCTCATAGTAGTCAATTCATGCATACACTTGCATGGTAGTCATTCTTACATTCTCATAGTTGTCACATTAGCTACACGCCCTCATAGTAGTCACTTCATGCATACGCTCTCTTAATAAGTCATGTATACGCTTGCATAGTAATTAATTCATGTATATGCTATCAAAGTAATCAACTAAGGTATATGCGCTCATAATAGTCAATCACACACGCTTATAATAATCATTCACATGCTCTCATAGTAGTCTTTTCATTAAGTCAACACAAGGGGCATTCCTGACAGTACCTGACACATTTTCAGGTGAAAGGCGAATTGTCATAATTATTTATACTGACATGTTTTCAGAGCAATAAAATCTCAACAAATAGGTGGTTATATAATCCCACAGTACATGACAAGTTTTCAGGTGGGATACGATTTGCTCAGTTATTGCTATTGACACGTCTTCAGAGCAATAATACCTCAAGATATAGGTTCTTGTATCCCCACGGTATCGGTTTTGCTTTCAGGTAGGAGTTTAACAGTTATTGTTACTGACACGTTTTCAGAGCAATAATACCTCAACATATAGGTGGTTTATCCCCACAGTACCTGACACATCTTCAGGTGGGACGCGATTGGCACAATTGATATTATTGACACGTCTTTAGAGTATGATATCTCGACATATTGGTGCTTGTATCCCCACGGTACCTGCAGTCAGGTGGGAGTTTAACAGTTATTGTTACTGACATGCCTTCAGAGCAATAATGTCTTGACACTTGGCGGTGGTAGTCTCATGGTATTTGATGTTTTAGGTTGGATGCAATTTGGTGGTGTAAGCTTTGGAGGTAAGCCGCAGATTGTTACTGCTGCATATATACCATGGACGCTGTTACCACAGCATAGTTCATGCATTGGTTTCAAGCATGCGTTCTTTGTATGCAGCCGCGATGCAGATATGCTGGGCATGCCTGTGCTGTGGTATCTCATCTTCATATATGGCTTACTATGGCATTGTCACTATACAGTCAATACTACACGGAATCAACTATGTATTCAGTCATCAACTTATTAGGCTGTTATAGCTTAGTCACGCTACCCTCATACGTTGGGTCTATGACTTGCAATAGGATGCCACATTGGCATTGCTTTGGTTTCTCAGGTGTTGCAGTGTCATAATAACCTTGCTCTGCTTCCCAAGTTCTCAGGTTGGTCACGGTTAGGCTTCAGGCGAGCAGCATTTGTTTCTCATGTTAATAAATTGTTGGTTAGGCTGTGGCGTTAGCAGCACTGTGCAGTTATTATGTCTGAGTGTTCAGTAATTTTGCTTAATTGTTGCCATAGTGTTTAATGCTATACTCTTGGTTATAAGTTCTATATGGTTCAGATCTATTAGTTCGTATATATATAGTGATAACAGTATTGGGTATATGGCTTTAGCAATTAAGCAGTACGCATGTCATGGCACTTTATTGTTACTGACATGTCTTCAGAGAAATAAGGTGATGACACTAAGGCGATCACATACCCGTCAGGCCTGCCACGTCTGCAGGGGGTCATCTCAAGTCCATCACATTAGGTGGTTGAGGTTTTCGCGTTGGTTCGGTACATGGCTTTAACATTAAATGCATATGGTCATGGTGTAGCATCTATTCTGTACATATGGCTTAGGTTTGTGTTCATCGTATATGATGTTAGGTTGTGCACGGTCCGTACGGTGTCAGAGTTCAATTGGGGGTAGACAGTTTCAGCATGTTGTGCATGGGCACAGTGATAGCAGTTATCTTCTGGCCATACGGTAATAAAGGCTTGTGAAGGTTCCCGGATCTTGCATCCAAGCGATGCAGGTTATTGACACATCTTTTAGAACAATAACACCAAGACACAAAGGTAATCATTTACCTGTTACGCCTGCCACGTCTGCAGGGGGAGGCATCACTCAGGTTCTTGTTACTTTTTCAGAGCAAGAACATTTCAAGACATAGGTGGTTGTTTACCTATTGCCTGCCATGACCGCAGGGGATGCTCAGTGCAGGTTATTGTTACTGACACGCCTTCAGAGCAATAACTTTATGATACATGGGGTCATTTTCCAGATTATGACAGCATGTTCGCACACATCACAAAGATTACTGTTACTGACACATTTCTGTAAGAGTGGGTAGGTACATCTGGCAACTGAGGGCATGACTATATTTATGTAGGTTATGTCTTCAGGTAAGATATCTACGAGTTTCGGTTAGTCTACAGCTGAACGTGCGTCACGAGGTCACCATCTGCAAAATTGGCCTGGCTGTCAGGTTATAATTTTTGCCTCTTTGCAGGAAACTGGGATAGCAGTATGTTTATGCTTGGCAAGCATAGAACAGTTCCCTTCTTGCAAAACAAAGGTAAGTTGGCAAATTTATACAGTAGCTAGGATGACAGCCTAGTTTTGCATGGATTCAGTATACTACCACAGCTTCTCATTACCAGGTATTAGCTCATGTGGTCACCAGTTGGCAGCTGCAATGATGTCTTGCGAAATATAGTTAACCCCTTAACGACAATGGACATAAATGTACATCATGGTGACGTGGTACTTAACGCACCATGACGTACATTTACGCGCCAACATGATCGCGAGCACCGGAGCGGTGCTCGCGTCATGCCCGGCAGGTCCCGGCTGCTATCATCAGCCAGGGACCCGCCGGTAATGGCGGACATCCGCAATCGCGCGGATGTCCGCCATTAATCCCTCCGATGCTGTGATCAATACAGATCACGGTATCTGCGGCAGTGCAGTACTTTCAATGGATGATCGGATCGCCCGCGGCGCTGAGGTCCCCTCACCTGGCTCCGGCCGTCTCCCGGGGTCTTCTGCTCTGGTCTGAGATTGAGCAGACCAGAGCAGAAGATCACCAATAATACTGAGCAGTGCTGTGTCCTATACACAGCACTGCACAGTATTAGCAATCAACTGATTGCAATGAATAGTCCCCTATGGGGACATAAAAAGTGTAAAAAAAAAAAGTAAAAAAAAAAATGTAAAATAAAAAAGTAAAAAAAATTGAAAAATCCCCTCCCCCAATAAAAAAGTAAAACGTCCGTTTTTCCCATTTTACCCCCAAAAAAGCATTAAAAAAATAATTAATACACATGTTTGGTATCGCCACGTGCATAAAAGTCTGAACTATTAAAATATATTGTTAATCATCCCGTATGGTGAACGGCGTAAACGTAAAAAAATTTAAAAGAAGTCCCAAATTGCTGCTTTTTTGTCACATTTTATTCCAAAAAAATGTATAAAAAATTAATAAAAAGTAAAACCTAAGCAAAAGTGATACTGATAAAAAATGAGCCCTCATATCGCCCCAGATAAGGAAAAATTTGAAAGTTATAGGTAGTCAAAATAGGGCAATTTCAAACATAGTAATTTTGTTAAAATGGTTTGAGATTTTTTTTAAGTGGTACAATTATAGAAAAGCATATAATCATGGGTATCATTTTAATCGTATTGACCCACAGAATAAAGAAAACATGTCATTTTTACCGGAAAGTGTACAGCGTGAAAACAAAACCTTCCAAAATTTGCTAAATTGCGGTTTTCTTTTCAATTTTCCCACATAAATAATATTTGTTTGGTTGCACCGTACATTTTATGGTAACATGAGTGATGTAATTACAAAGTACAATTGGTGACGCAAAAAACAGGCCTCATATGGGTCTGTGGATGGAAATTTAAGAGAGTTATGATTTTTAGAAGGCGAGGAGGAAAAAACAAAAATGCAAAAATAAAATTGGTCTGGTCCTTAAGGGGTTAAAGCGCAACTGGCATGACATCTGTGTGCAGGTGGTGTGTATAGCAATGCTTTTACCTAATATTTGCAGGCTTTCATGACCCCAAAAAAGGCTTTTGATCAAAGCCACTGACTATCGGATAGGTGTGGCACGAGGTAAGTTATGCCCCACCGCCGCCACGCCCACCCCCTGTATGTCAGCGCTGGGACCGATGTGTGATTGAAACACAGGTCCCAGCGCATGCACCCTTCAGCTCACCTTTTTTGGCTGGTTATTATACTCGTACCCGTTATCTTCTTTCTTCTCTCTGGTGGAGACCTGCGCAAGCAGGAAAGTTCCTGATACCAGGGACAGAGTGGAAGCACGCTCTCTGCACCTAGCACTGTGCAGGCGCACTGAGGAGGAAGACAGCGGCAGGAGAAAGAGCTCGCTGTAGGAGCGCACGTTAGATAAGCTGAAGGGCGCATGCGCTGTGACCTGTGTGTCAATCACACAGCGGTCCCAGTGCTGACATACAGGGGGTGGGCGTGACAGCGGCGGGGCATTGTGTACCTCACGCCACGCCTATCTGACCGTCAGTGGCTTTGATCAAAAGCATTTTTTGGGGTCATGAAAGCCTGCAAATATCAGGTAAAAACATTGCTATACACACCACCTGCACACAGTACAAAGGCTGTGTGCAGGTTATGGCATCCAGATTTCATGACAGTTGCACTTTAAGCAGGGGACATGAGGGTTGAGGTGGCTAGTGTGTTGTATAATTACGATCATTAGTCTATTAGGTTGACTTTTTTGCCCTCTATAGGCATGCCCTCGAGCGCGGTTCATGGCACACCTCTGACCGCTTTATTAAAGTTATTTTATTTCATACAGGTAGGTATGCAACGTCGCAGCCACAAGTACGAGTTTGTAGACCCGAGTACAAGTATTAAGCCTATAAAGGGCTGTATTTGTGCGAGGGGCGTGAGTATCCATCACCCCCTCCACCTCTAGGTGGGGTTATAGGAGTCAGGGTGGGGAAGGATGGGTATATAACGCCCCCTTGTTCCTTAGGGCAGAGCGCACGTGACTTTTTGGAACCTGCCCATCGCTCCCTTATTTATAAATTTATTATCCACAGGGTATGCCCTCTATAGGCGGGCCCTTGAGCGTGGTTCATGGCAAACCTCTGACTGCTTTATTAAAGGGGTACTCCGCACCCCTAGACATCTTATCCCCTATCCAAAGGATAGGGGATAAGATGTCAGATCGCCGGGGTCCCGCTGTTGGGGACCCCCGGGATCTCGGCAGCAGCACCCACCTGTACGGCTTCCACCTCACACCGGCAGCGCTGGAGGCTTCGGTTCCCGACCACAACGAGCGTGACGTCACGCCCCGCCCCCTCAATGCAAATCTATGGGAGTTCCATCACGCCCCCTCCCATAGAATTGCATTGAAGGAGCGGGGCATGACGTCACACGGGGCTGAGTCATGACGTCACGCTCGTCCGCCATTGTGGTCGGGATCCGAAGCCTCCAGCGTTGCCGGTTGTATGTTATTTCATACATGAAGGTATGCAACGTTCCAGCCACAAGTATGGGTTTGTAGCCCCGAGTACAAATAATATTTTTTGGTTGCGCTAAACAATTTATGGTAAAAAAAAAAAAAAAGTCACTCAAAAAATAAGCCCTCACATAATAATATAATATATAATAATAATAAAAAAAAATTGCTATGGCTTTGTACTGAGAGAATATTACCATAGTATGGTTCTGGCCACAAGTGATCCAATAGTATATCATGCCCATAGAGAGATCTCTTGTGTCATGCTCCACCCACTCATTACAGAGTGCATCCGGTTTGCTGGAATCTAATGGACGAGGAGGGAGGTTCAATATGATAACAGCCAGTGTATGGAAAATTTACAAGAAACGGAAAAAAAAAAACATTGACGTTGATCGAGTGGAAGATGCTGATCTGGCAGAAATGTAATGCAGAAGCTCCACAATGTCTGGTCAGCAGATGAGGCTGATAACATACATTCATAAACTGTGTCTTTCTTTCAATCCAGAGATTTCGGTGCACTGTGAGACACAGCTGGATCTAGGTTGATGACGTCACGTGAGCAGCTAAACCCTCTAGGCTAGAGATATCAGTGAGGAGAATGTTCTGCTAAAAGGGAAACAGCACATTTCCTCTCCCTCATTGTACCCACATAAAATGTGCACCCCCGCACTGCCCTACTTACAGCACACTGCAACCTGACTGCAGACCGTGCCCCGTGAGCAGCATTGGAACACTAAGAACAGAGGCCATGCTTGTCTAATACTTTTTTTTTAATGGTCCCGTGACGTCACAGCTTACAGGAGAAACTAAAGCAGAAATGGCTGATCTGTTCACTTTGGATAGTAACACTATATTAGTAAGTTACTTTATTATACATTTTGACACAATAAACAGGTTGTTTCTGTCACCAGACAATCCCTTTGAGGGGTTATTCAGGATTATAAAAACAGAGCTGATTTCTTTAAAAAAAAATTAAAAAAACACACTTGGTATTGGAGCTCAGTTCCATTGAAGTGAATGGAGCCAAGCTGTAATACCACACACAACCTGAGGACAGATGGGGTGCTGTTGTTGGAAGAAATTAAAATTTTTATTCAGAATAACCACTTCAACACCTTATAGACTATGATGCAGCAAACAGCCACAAGACATGCAATAAAAATTGTCATGTTTGCTGCACTTGCTGTAGCAGGCCTGGTGGGCAGTGCTGTCCTCCTGAACATACAGGGCCCAGAAACATTTAATTATAAGCATATCTTAATGATGCATTTATAGTTAAATGCAGTAATTTGCAGTGAATGAGAATCATTGGCTCCTTGCCCTCTTAATCACTCATATGATCACCCGCATTATGCAGGCAGCCACAATAGGCCAAACATCCCTTCCTCTGTGCCTTGGCGAAGATGGGTGATGTCCTCATTTGCTGAAGCATAGAGCAGAAAAGAGAATAGAACATGCTATGGACTGCATAAGGGGAGTATAGGGTTTTTATTTTTTTGTTTTAATATTGTTGGGGGGACCACTGCCTACAGAGGGGGTCTGTAACTAACTACTGGGGGGGGGGGGGGGGCTGCAACTACCTAAGGGGAGACTACCACTACCTACAAGGGACTGCAGGTACCTACAGGCAGGGGGGTGGCTGCAACTAACTACAGGTGGAGGGCTGCAACTACCTGCATGCACTATTTCTCCCGTTCTTTCTCTCGTCACAAAATCGTCACATCCATTATTAAAGGGGTACTCCGGTGCTTAGACATCTTATCCCCTATCCTGATCGCAGGAGTCCCGCAGCTGGTAACCCCCGGAATTTTGCACGCGGCACCCCATTTGTAATTAGTCCCCGGAGCGTATTCACTCCGGGTCTGATTACGGTCGACCGCAGGGCCGGCGGCGTGTGATGTCACACCTCCGCCCCGTGTGACGTCACGCTCTGCCCCTCAATGCAAGCCTACGGGGGACTGATTACAAAGGGTGCATGATCACGGCGTCCCCATCGGTGGGACTCCCGCGATCAGGCATCTTATCCCCTATCCTTTGGATAGGGGATAAGATGTGTAAGCACCGGAGTACCTCTTTAATAACGGGCTATGACGGTTTAAAACGGGTAATGTAAAAATCCCGTAGACTATAATGGGATTTTGTAATGACCGTTTAACGTCCGTTTTTAATGGTTTTGTTAACGGGTCATTGTAACGGATCTTTAAAACGGAGAATTCTATAGTGTGAAAGCAGCCTTACCCTAAGCTAAGGTAGGTAATCCAAGGACACACAGTATAATGCATTAATTATAAGCGGATACAGCACATACATTCATTATCCAGTGTACACATATACAGTACATACCGAGGTGTGATGTGAAGCACCATTTTTCATTTCTGGATGCATTTTTTGTTTTTTCATGTTTTTCCATTACTGTATACATTTCTGTGACATAAATAAACGTTGTCATTTTTAATACACTGGTTTTGAATGACTCTAATCTTTTGACCGTTCTATTATTTCTCTGCTGTAAGATGAGCCCACTGGGGAATAATGGACTTGCTGTAGGCAGGGTGATTGCCAGCAGGTAAACATGGTCTGAACCACAGCACACACAGGAGAACAGCAGCGACTGTTCCCACCTCAATGAAGACTTATTCTCCACTCACTGCCCCTGTTTACCAAACCACTGACTTTTCCGATACTCCTCATGCAGCCCAAACTCTTAACGTGCACATTTACAGTCCAGGGGGGAGGGTGGCTTATACTAAATTAAGGTTATGGAACAGACACGTCACCATAACAGTGTTCATAGTCCAGGTTCATACTGCCTATGTGCGATATGTTTAGCTTCAAAGTAAATGTGTCCACGATTGCCAGAGAGAGAGAGGCCAAAAAGTGTATCCTTTTAGCAGTATACTGCAAAAACATAAGGATGAACTCGCATAATATACTAATCCATTCAACAGAAAAATATCCTTCACATTGATACCATATTTGCCTATGGGTGCTTTATGCCCAAGTATGGCGTCAAAGGGGTCTGATTAATAGACAACACAGAAAGCTACAGTGGCATCACTGTCCATTTATTAATACCATCACTGGAGCTTTATGAAGCAAATATGGAGGAAACTCCTTTCACTTCTCCTTCTGAGCTCCCTCCACAATGGTGGGTAATGTAGACACATACTGCATGTGGGTCCAGGGCCGGCATTAGGGCGGGGCAAACCAGGCAATTGCCTAGGGCCCCCATCCCCCAGGGGGCCCCCTGCCGGCTGCTCAGTAGCGGATCAGCAGCCTGGCCGTGGCCACTTTAAAACAGTGACCAGCGGCGGGCCCGGACACTTCTCTTGCTTTTTCTATTTTTCATATTTCCTTACCTGGCCGCGCTCGGCAGGCTCAGGTAATGTGGCGGGTCTTGTGGGCTGTGTGGATAATGTGATAATGTGATGTGGATAATGGAGTGACGTCTCATGCCGGCTCTTCTGCACGGCGTCAGGGACATCACTCCTCATTCCCTGCAGCGCCGGCTGCTTAAGTGTGGAGTGACGTCCCTGACACCGCACAGAGGAGCCGGCATGAGACGTCACTCGTCATATTATCCACACAGCCCACAAGACCCGCCGCATTACCTGAGCCTGCCGAGCGTGGCCAGGTAAGGAAATATGAAAAATAGAAAAAGCAGGGGGGAGAGGTGGGACCTAATGTGGGGGAACTATACTACCAACCTAATGTGGGGGAACTATACTGCACCTAATGTGGGGAACTATACTGCACCTAATGTGGGGAAACTATACTGCACCTAATGTGGGGGAACTATACTGTGCCTATTGTGGGGTGCTATACTGCACCTAATGTGGGGGAACTATACTGCACCTAATGTGGGGGAACTATACTGCACCTAATGTGGGGGAACTATACTGCACCTAATGTGGGGGAACTATACTGCACCTAATGTGGGGAACTATACTGCACCTAATGTGGGGAACTATACTGCACCTAATGTGGGGAACTATACTGCACCTAATGTGGGGAACTATACTGCACCTAATGTGGAGGAGTTATATTGCACCTAATGTGGAAGAACTAAACTGCACCTACTGTGGGGGAACTAGACTGCACCTAATGTGGGGGAACTATACTGACAAACTAATGTGGGGGAACTATTCTGTCAGCCTAATGTGGGGGAATTATACTGCCAACCTAATGTGGGGGAATTATACTGCCAACCTAATGTGGGGGGACTATACTGCCTACTTAATGTGGGGGAACTACAACCTAATGTGGGGAACTATACTTCCAACCTAATGTGGGGGAACTACAACCTAATGTGGGGGAACTATACTGCCAACCTAATGTGGGGGAACTATACTGCCTACCTAATGTGGGGGAACTACAACCTAATGTGGGGGAACTATACTTCCAATCTAATGTGCGGGAACTACAACCTAATGTGGGGGGAACTATACTGCCAACCTAATGTGGGGGAACTACAACCTAATGTGGGGGGACCAAACTGGAAACTTAATGTGGGGGGAATATACAGCCAACCTAATGTGGGGGAACTATGCTGCCCACCTAATGTGGGGGAACTATACAAAAATATAAAATTGTACTATTCTGATCCCTATAACTCTTTTCTTTTTCTGTATATGGGGATGTATGTGGGTAATTTTTTGTGCTTTGATTTGTAGTTTTTATTAGTAACATTTTTGTTTTGATGGGACTTTTCAATTGCTTTTTAGATATATTTTATGGTATTTGAAGTGACCAAAAATGTGCAAATCTGGTTAGTGCACTATTACGACTTTTGGGGCCCCTCTTTTGCTTTTGCCTTGGGCCACGCTAAGTCTGAAACTGGCCCTGTCTGGGTCATTTGGCTTTCAGCAAAACCACCCCTCTGTAGGGTGCTCAGGAGGATGCGAGCAAGGTTTACTGCTCAGCCGAACTACCTGACTTCCCGAAGGAAGCTGTGATCATGTAGAGGGATACATTGCAGCCTTCCGTCGGAGGTATACATTGCAAATCCTCCTATTTTAGATTATGTCCATATATATCTATTCAGGGCCGGATTTAGACTAATTGTGGCCCAGAATTTTTTCTTTTTAAGTTGAGCCGTGGGTCACTCAGCCTGAATTGTGCTGCATCTCAGCTAATTGGAGTATAGAGAGCTGCAACCCGACAATGTGATACATCCATCCAGGAAGGATTCCTGCTTGTGAGATGCAGGACAATTCCAGGATTGTAACAATGCAATATTTGGCTGCGTGACCTGTGTCTTGGCCAAAGTCACCATGTAGTCTCTAACCTTATAGTATCTTTTTTTTGTATTTCACATATAATGGGGGACATTTATCAAAACCTGTCCAGATGAAAAGTTGCTGAGTTGCCCATAGCAACCAATCAGATCTCTTTTTTCATTTTACAGAGGCCTTTTCAAAAATGAAAGAAGCAATCTGATTGGTTGCTATGGACAACTCAGCAACTTTTCCTCTGTGAATATAGAATATATGAATTCCTAATTATTGCCGAATATGTTCCAGGGATGGCTAAACAAGCCTCCCAGGAGTATATATCCATAAAATAAACAACCTTATAGATACTAGGGGTCTGATAAAACGTCACCCCAATAGCAACCGTCCAGTGGTCATATGTACAAATTGCACTAATATATATCATAGAAGGATATCACAAAGTCAAGGTAACCTACGCGTTTCTATCGCAATGATGCGACGTCCTCAGGGGTCACCCATAGATTACTAGGCTGTGTGATGTATTCTGATAAAAAAAGCACTGCCAGCATAAAATACAGTTCCTAGTCAAAGATATCATTTTACTTAGTGCAGGAAATTATTTAGTGCATAATCACAAAGATTAATATATATCCGTGAGGAATGGCAACCCATGGTGTCGAGTATGCCTTTTTAATATAATAAAGAACCCATCTAAAGGATATGTCTTATGCGCTGTCTGCACATGTCAGTGGCGTCTGATGTTATGCCATGCCACGTCAGAGGAGCTACGCCCCCTTCTGACGTCAGTATTGGGCGAAACTAGTTACTCTGGTCCCGCACTTCATATCAGCACAGGGAGCGCATGTAATCCAAGAGCGATTGCTGGCACTTAGTATTAAAGTTACGGCACAGGATCACTTATATGTATATGGTGTACTTGTGGGCTATGTTTACAGGATATATGTAGATTCCAGAAATGCCACACTTATTATGCCTAGGTTATACCTTAGCATGCAAGACCCCGACACATGTAGTAAGTATATAGTGAATAAGGGACACATTACAATGTGTCCACCATTCACCACATTATTCAAATAGGTAAAGGTAGCTTCCATAAGCGTACAGTAATTTTAGATTTTTTAGATTTAAAATTTTAGAAGTAATTTTTGATATTTTAGATCGTAGTGGTGGTCCATGCTAAGTAGGGCACTATGCCACTGTTCAACAAGGCACGGGTCACCACCATATATACCCACAGTTAAAATTATGAAAAAAACATTTAGGATAGATGTTTCATAGCGTGACCATCAGAGGTGACCATGATACGGTCATAGGAGCAAGGGGAGCTCTTTGGAGTCCCTGAAGGGGAAGAGGAGGATGAAAAAACGGGACCTAAGGACCTAGTCAGCCCTATTCTAACTATAGAGCCCTAATCCTAGGCAGGATGGTCAGCCCTAATAAGGGCGGTCCTGCTCACGTACCTCCTACTTCCCTATTTACCCTTCTCTAGGGATGGTGACTCTACTTCAGGAGGTCAGTTACAACTAGAGATGAGCGAACTTACAGTAAATCCGATTCGTCACGAACTTCTCGGCTCGGCAGTTGCTGACTTTATCCTGCATGAATTAGTTCAGCTTTCAGGTGCTCCGGTGGGCTGGAAAAAGTGGATACAGTCCTAGGAAAGAGTCTCCTAGGACTGTATCCACCTTTCCCAGCCCACCGGAGCACCTAAAAGCTGAACTAATTTATGCTGGCTAAAGTCAGCAACTGCCGAGCCGAGAAGTTTGTGACTAGAGATGAGCGAACTTACAGCAATTCAATTCGTCACGAACTTCTCAGCTCGGCAGTTACAGACTTTAGCCTGCATAAATTAGTTCAGCTTTCAGGTGCTCTGGTGGGCTGGAGACTCTCTCCTAGAGACTGTATCCACCTTTTCAAGCCCACCAGAGAACCTGAAAACTGAACTAATTTATGCAGGCCAAAGTCAGGAAACGCAGAGCCTTGAAGTTTGTGACAAATCGAATTACCGTAAATTCGCTCATCTCTAGCTACAGCCTCCACTGACTACCTAATGGTCACCATTTGATGATGTGACAGCATCATAGAAAACAAGCACAGCTCAATTGCTCATTGAGTCCAGACGGAAATACTGTATCCAATTGATGGATCCAGCGACTTTCCCTCTGGAGCAGAAGGCGATCCGTGTCCCCACCTAGTATTGAAGGAGTGATTTTGTCAATCCCAATAAATTTCTAATTTTTATAGTTCCCCACATGTGTTAAATTAATGTGCCTCGGGTTATCACGATCATGTCTAATGTTCCCAAGATGTTTAAGGATACGTTTTTTAAATTCTCTCGTTGTTTTACCTATGTACCTACTGCCACAGTCACATGTTGCCATGTACATGACAAATCTAGTATTACAGTTGATGAAATTATAAATCTTCATCCATTTATTGGTAATTTGATTGCAGAATTGGTCTGTTTTTTGAAGATTAGGGCAGGCTTTGCATCGTCCACAGGGAAAGTTGCAGTTAATCCGAGTTGTTCTTCCCAACCAAGTTTCTTGTGACCCTTTCATAGGGCCCAGATGACTCTGCATGAGCATATGACCCAGGTAACATCCTCTCCTAGATGTAATCAGAGGTCTCTCTGATCTGATAGTGTTGTTCTTATATCCTGATCCATCTAGAGAATGTTCCAATACTTGTTAAGTATCTCCCTAACCTGTTCGGATCGCTGATCATATGTTGCAATAATCCGAGTACATTCTGGACCAGTTTGACGAGATCTTGGAGTAGGAACTGTATTTTATGCTGGTAGTGCTTTTTTATCAGAATACCACACACAGCCTAGTAATCTATGGGTGACCCCTGAGGACGTCGCATCATTGCGATAGAAACGCGTAGGGTACCTTGACTTTGTGATATTCTTCTATGATATATATTATTGCAATTTGTACATATGACCACTGGACATATTGATATATACTCCTGGGTGGCTTGTTTAGCCATCCCTGGAACATATTCAGCAATAATTAGGAAAAACCTTTTTCTGATACACAATTTTGCACTTGGTTTTTTGTTTTTTTATTTTATCATCTGAGTCAAATAAAGGCTAAGTTTTAATATTCTCCCCATTCTTATTCTTAATAAGTATTGGATAAGATGTATATTCACAGAAATTTATTTAGGAGTTTTTTTTTCACATTATTATTTTGGTCCTTACTGCTGGGCCCGTTATTTTGAAGCAGTTGTGTTTCCAACAACTTTTCCTCTGGACAGGTTTTAATAAATCTTCCCCCATGTGCCCAAACACACTAAAAAAATGAGTGCCGTCAATCTGTAATTGTGCAACTATTAGGCCTTACACAGTAAGGGTCTATTCACACATACAGGATCCTGCGCAGATTTAATGCGTAGGATTTGTAACTGCAGATTAGAAGCTGTGCTCAGCCATTTAGTTTACATTTAAATCTGCAGCAGAAAATCCTGCGCATCAATGCGCAGAATACTGTACGTGTGAACGTACCCTAAAACAGAGAGGAGGGGGTTACAGAGAAGCCTTCAGTGATTGGATGAAGAAACACAGCACAGCACAGGAGACTGGCAGGAAGTGAATGCATGGTGAGTGGGGGGTGGGCTCAGTGCTTGCTTAGGTCCCACCCCTTTCTGAGCAGCGGATGTCAGAAGTGAGCAGCAGAACAGAGGAATTTGTGAGCTAAATACAGAAGCTAGACACACAAAAAAGCATCTGCATAACATAGTGAGTAAAATATATATGCATTGTTTTTTGTCATATGACAGGTTCTTTAACCCCTTAAGGACACAGCCCATTTTGGCCTTAAGGACGCAGCCAATTTTATTTTTGCGTTTTAGTTTTTTCCTCCTCACCTTCTAAAAATCATAACTCTTATATTTTCATCCACAGACTAGTATGAGGGCTTATTTTTTGCACAACCAGTTGTCCTTTGTAATGACATCACTCACTTTACCATAAAATGTATGGCGAAATGAAAAAAATACTGTGTGGGGAAATTGAAGAGAAAACCACAATTTTGCCAATTTTGGAATGTGTCGTTCACACTGTCCAATTTACAGTAAAAATGACACGTTTTATTTATTCTCTGGATTAATATGAATAAAATGATACCCATGATTACATAGTTTTCTATTATTGTACCACTTAAAGAAAAACAAACTTTTTCACAAAATTAGTGCATTTAAAATCCCTCTAACTTGTTCATTTTTTCGTATAAGTGGCAGTATGAGGTTTATTTTTTGCGCCGTGATCTGTACTTTTTGATACCCCATTTCCATATCTTAAACTTTTAATAAATGTCATTTTTTTTAATATCATGTGACAAAAAAAAAAAAAAAAACAGCAATTTTGGACTTAAAACAAAAAAAAAAAAAAACACGTTTATGCCATTCACCATACGGATCAATAACATATTTTGATAGTTCGGACATTTACGCACGCGGCGATGCCAAATGTGTTTGTTATTTTTTTTTAAAGCTTTTTTTGGGGGGGTAAAGATGGGAAAAACAGACTATTTACTTTTTTTTTTATTGGGGGAGGGGATTGTTCACATTTTTATATAAAATATATATATCACAGTGCATAGTGAAAGTATTTGGCCCCCTTTAACTTTTCGACCTTTTGCCACATTTCAGGCTTCAAACATAAAGATATAAAACTGTAATTTTTAGTGAAGAATCAACAACAAGTAGGACACAATCATGAAGTGGAACGAAATTTATTGGATATCTCAAACTTTAACAAATAAAAAACTGAAAAATTGGGTATGCAAAATTATTCAGCCCCCCTTAAGTTAATACTTTGTAGCGCCACCTTTTGCTGCAATTACAGCTGTAAGTCGCTTGGGGTATGTCTCTATCAGTTTTGCACATCGAGAGACTGACATTTTTGCCCATTCCTCCTTGCCAAACAGCTGGAGCTCAGTGAGGTTGGATGGAGAGCGT
The DNA here is from genome assembly GCF_029499605.1 of Hyla sarda. Classification (NCBI taxonomy): domain Eukaryota; kingdom Metazoa; phylum Chordata; class Amphibia; order Anura; family Hylidae; genus Hyla; species Hyla sarda. The sequence continues at coordinate 123,422,207 of NC_079194.1, read as the reverse complement.
TTGTGAACAGCAGTTTTCAGTTCTTTCCACAGATTCTCAATTGGATTCAGGTCTGGACTTTGACTTGGCCATTCTAACACCTGAATATGTTATTTGGGAACCATTCCATTGTAGATTTTGCTTTATGTTTTGGATAATTTCTTGTTGGAAGACAAATCTCCGTCCCAGTCTCAGGTCTTTTGCAGACTCCATCAGGTTTTCTTCCAGAATGGTCCTGTATTTGGCTCCATCCATCTTCCCATCAATTTTAACCATCTTCCCTGTCCCTGCTGAAGAAAAGCCCAAACCATGATGCTGCCACCACCATGTTTGACAGTGGGGATGGTGTGTTCAGGGTGATGAGCTGTGTTGCTGTTATGCCAAACATAACGTTTTGCATTGTTGCCAAAAAGTTTGATTTTGGTTTCATCTGACCAGAGCACCTTCTTCTACATGTTTGGTGTGTCTCCCAGGTGGCTTGTGGCAAACTTTAAACAACACTTTTTATGGATATCTTTATGAAATTGCTTTCTTCTTGCCACTCTTCCATAAAGGCCAGATTTGTGCAGTATACGACTGATTGTTGTCCTATGGACAGTCTCCCACCTCAGCTGTAGCCTCAGCTGTAGTTCTCTGCAGTTCTTCCAGAGTTATCATGGGCCTCTTGGCTGCGTCTCTGGTCAGTATTCTCCTTGTATGAGCAGAAAGTTTAGAGGGACGGCGAGGTCTTAGTAGATTTGCAGTGGTCTGATACTCCTTCCATTTCAATATTATCGCCTGCACAGGGCTCCTTGGGATGTTTAAGGGTGCATTCTCACACGGCGTATACGAAGCCCTATGCGTGTAGCGAGTTTTAGAGGCGGCTCCGCCTCCAAAACTCACTGCACACATAGGCTGCTGCCAGAAAGCCCTGTGTGTATAGTAAGCAAGGAATACGCAGCTTATTTCCCGCTGCTGCCGTAAAATTTCGCGCACCGTGAAATACGGTGTGTATACGCCGTGTGGGAACACACCCTAAAGCTTGGGAAATCTTTTTGTATCCAAATCCAGCTTTAAACTTCTCCACAACAGTATCTTGGACCTGCCTGGTGTGTTCCTTGTTCTTCGTGATGCTCTCTGTGCTTTAAACAGACCTCTGAGACTATCACAGTGCAGGTACATTTATACGGAGACTTTATTACACACAGGTGGATTCTATTTATCATCATTAGTCAATTAGGTCAACATTGGATTATTCAGAGATCCTCACTAGAGATGAGCGAATTTATAGTAAATTCGATTTGTCACGAACTTTTTGGCTCGGCAGTTGATGGCTTATCCTGCATAAATTAGTTCAGCTTTCAGGTGCTCCCGTTGGCTGGAAAAGGTGGATACAGTCCTAGGAGACTCTTTCCTAGGAATTTATCCACCTTTTCCAGCCCACCGGAGCACCTGAAAGCTGAACTAATTTATGCAGGATAAGTCATCAACTGCCGAGCCGAGAAGTTCGTGACGAATCAAATTTACTGTAAATTCGCTCATCTCTAATCCTCACTGAACTTCTGGAGAGAGGTTGCTGCACTGAAAGTAAAGGGGCTGAATAATTTTGCACACCCAATTTTTCAGTTTTTTATTTGTTAGCAAAGTTTGAAATATCTAATAAATTTTGTTCCACTTCATGATTGTGTCCCACTTGTTGATTCTTCACAAAAAAATTACAGTTTTATATCTTTGTTTGAAGCCTGAAATGTGGCAAAAGGTCAAAAAGTTCAAGGGGACCGAATACTTTCACTTTGCACTATATATATATAATTATTTGTTTTTTAAACACTTTAATGGTCTCCATAGGGGAATATTTATGGCAATCATTTGATTGCTAATACTGTTCAGTGCTATGCATAGGGCATAGCACTGATTAGTATTATCGGCTATCTTCTGCTCTGGTCTGCTCGATGTCAAACCAGAGAAGAAGACCCCTGGAGACAGACTGAGGCAGATGAGGGGACTTCTGTCCGCCATTATGGGTGATCAGATACCCACGGCAGCGCTACCGGCGATCCGATCATCCACATTAAGTGCCGCACATGTCGTGATCTGTATTGATCACGGCATCTGAGGGGTTAATGGCACACATCAGCACGATTGCTGATGTGCGCCATTACCGGCAGGTCCCTGGCTGCGCATGACATGAGCACCGCTCTGGTGCTTGCAGTCATGTATAGGACGTAAATGTACGTCCTGATGCATTAAGTACCAGGATGTACATTTATGTCTTATGTCATTAAGGGGTTAAAGATGCGCCACATTTTCAAACAGCCTGGGCCGCTGTAAAATAAATCTGGCACATTCTAAAACTTGTTCTTTCACAGTTTTATCATAAATTAGACAGACAGTTTAACCATCTCCCACAACGGTCCAGACTTCTCCAGATGCAACAAAAATTTATTAAATCCTCCACTCTCTAAATGACAAGATGACTCTGGTCATACAGTCCCTGTCTACACAGCAAAGCTCAGGACTGAGATGTAGAAAAACAATGATTACTGCTTATTGTAAGTGTGCTCTATGAGCCAGTTGGAAATGTGCAATATTTTTATTATAGTCGCATAAAAAAAAAAAAAAAAAAATACACAGAATAAAAAAAAAAAAAGTCGTTCAATGCAAATATCCTACTGGTCGTTTTGGGATTAAGTTTCATATAGATCTGCACTAGGTATTAAATTCATAAGGGCCATAATGCTCTATACCTTGGATCCCAGACTTTAGTATACCTTTAGGACTATGGCCACATTTGCAAACTTTTTTATTTTATTTATTATTTCAATATTGTTGCAAAGCATATAACATACCATGTTTCCATGGTAACAGACAACAAACCCAGTGTATTAAGATTCTACATTAAAACTTTCTGTCTGTCCTCTAAATCCACTCTACATTTCTGACCTCCATTTAAAAAGGGCTATTCCCGTATTTTTATATATAAAAAAAAAAATTGTTTACATGCAATATATGTTAGGTGTGGGGTTAAAGGAGTAGTCCAGTGGTGAAAAACTTATCCCCTATCCTAAGGATAGGGGATAAGTTTGAGATCGCGAGGGGTCCGACCGGTGGGGCCCCCTGTGATCTCTCTGTACGGGGGCCAGGCTCTCCGGCCAGAAAGCAGGTGTCGACCTCCGCAAGAAAGCGGCGGCTGACACGCCCCCACAACACATCTCTATGGCAGAGCCAGAGATTGCCGAAGGCAGCGCTTCGGCTCTGCCATAGAGATGTATTGAGGGGGCGTGTCGGCCGCCGCCTCGTGCGGAGGTCGACACGCCCCCTTCCCCCGGGCTGTCGGGGCTCCGTACAGGAGATCGCAGGGGGCCCCAGCGGTCGGACCCCCCGCGATCTGCAACTTATCCCCTATCCTTAGGATATGGAATAAGTTGCTCACCACTGAGTCACCACTGGACTACTGTAAGAAAAAGGGATACTCTTCTGCCTCCGTCCCCTGAAGCGGCTTCCTTTTTGTCTGCTTTCCTGACATCTCGTTTCAGAAGCAGGAACAACACTTGCTCACTCATCCAATCACTGGCCACAGCGGTATCCTGTTTTGGCCGATGATTTGCTGAGCAGGCATGTCGTGCTAAGACATCTTGTATCAGAAGGGAGCAGAGATGAGCAACATGGGATCATAAGGAGTCACTGCGGGGAATGGGGTACTTTTTGTTTTTATTTTTTTAAATATTGAAATGCCCCTTTAAACTTTTACGCCTGAAAAAAAAAAAAAAAAAAATTAAACGGAGACTGATAAATGCCTAAAAGTGATCACAAACGTCCCCAAAAGGAAATCCAGGATCTGAACAACTATAGAACACAATTACCCTAGAGCACATAGCCTGGGGTACAGATATCCCTATATGGGGGGGATTCCCTAAAACATAACTTTTATTAGTGTATGTTAAATACATGAACAAAACAATTGGTGCTGAAAGTGAATTAAAAATGCATGTACTATATGCCCATGGATTTCATATTATCAGGTGGAACACCACTCTCTATATATCCTAGCAGTGGGATGATCTGTATGTGTGATCCCACAAAATTGGCATATATAACATGCGCTTAAAACCATTAGATGCCACCTCTACATGTTTCAGCGATTAATCGCCATCATTTTTTCATGGATGCCACCACTAGCCTATTGCGGTATCCATTTAACATCATGAGCTTTTCAGTAGCTTTTTCTCTTTACATATCTGTTAAGGAAAACTGAAAACTGGTTCACCAGCACTAAACCCAATTCAAGGTGTTAGAGCAGTGTTTCCCCAAACTCTGTCCTCAAGCACCCCCAACAGGTCATGTTTTCTGGATTTCTTTAGTCTTTCACAGGTGATATAACTGTGGTGATGCCTAATTCACTGACCATAATTATATCACCTGTGAAGGAAATCCTGAAAACATGACCTGTTGGGGGGTGCTTGAGGACCGCGTTTGGGAAACTCTGTGTTAGAGTATGGATCAATCGGATTCAAATAATGTATCACCCGGATTGGTACTGCTGTTCTGGAGACATGCTGTATAAGCCTCCGTTGTTCATATGCAAATATCGTCCTTTGCGCAATGGGGGAAGGATCTGGCATCTCTGCCGCCATCCACTCTGCACCTCTCTACACCCGCCCACCTTGCACCCTCATGCAGGCATATTGTAGCCAAGGGGGAGGAGGCAGGGATGCTGGGTTTGCCGTTTCCCCACCTTTATTGCCCAAAGTAGTCAATTTACATATTCGCAATGGTGGCTCATACAGAGTGTATCCCTGGAACTAGGGCACCAATCCGGGTAAATTATACATCATTTTAATCTGGTTTACCCACAGTGGTTGTACCTGGGAACCAGCAGTCAGTTTCCCTTTATATTGATGCCTGTGGGGGATGCCATATAGTGGTTTTCATTATCCATAGTCTAATACAGTATTCAATTGACTATCCCCCCTTCCCACATATACCCTCCAGTTTTAGACCTATGGAGATTATTATTATTATCTCATGAGCTTTCCAGAAGTAAACCAAAAAAAAAAAGGGGAAAAGCAAAATATTTAAAGAAGATGTCCAGTGGAAAAAATTTATCCCCTCTCTGCGGAATACGGGATAAGTGTCTGATCGCTGGAGGTCAGAAGTAAAGCTACAGGAGCAGACAGAGTAGGGTTTGTTGTCTGTTATAATTGAACTATAGAAGGCCAGTCTAAGGGCCTGCAAAGTTGCCCCCCCCCCCATTTAAACAATATAAAAAAATAAAGTTAGTCATGTAGATGGATATAGCCTTTAAAGATGACAAACACATATAATGTTATTGTGGTGAAACAAGAGGCCAATTGCATCATATTTAATCATAAAAACATCAGAAATACATCCAACGTGGAAGAAATCATTGGACATCTGGTAAAGATTATCCTGGTAAGTCTGAGTTGGTAGATGACCCCATTCAGGGGAAAACAAAATTCGAACTTCCAACTCATGAATGTATTTTTACATTTCATACTGATAAGCGCTCAAGCCGCCTCAACTGATGCTGTATAAGAGCAAAATGGCCGATCCCCGCAGCCTTATTGTGTTGATAAAGAAGGTGGCCAGCAAGAGTACCTAACACTACAACATTCAAGTTCTGGCTTCTAAGTTGACTAGAAAAATATATAGCACTGGCACAAACTCAATTGCATTCACAGCCAAGGCAAAAGTTCACATTGCAATAAATAAATTTGGCTCCTTTGTTTTCCCTCCACTGGATAAGTGCTAGAGAGCACCAGGCCCCTGCACCTTCCTCCTCAATCCACACTTAATGTATCTGCAAGTAATGTGGAATACTGTAATTAAAAAGCAAAAAGTCCATCTTGTAGAGGTTGAAGAGACGGCGTTGGTAGAAACGGTTGATGCCCTTGAAGAAATCGGCAGCCATTCCATCGGTGGTTCGTGTGGTTTTGGAAGAAGATGGAAACTTAATGGAATCTCCTACCCCTATAAGTTGAAGGAGATAGTTTGCATCCTCTTCTAGAGTCTCATATTTGCCCACTATGTCGTACTGGACAATACATGGGTGGCATAAGGAATGTACCCGCTCCCAGTGTTCATTGAATGGCTCTTCTCTTTGTGTTTGTGGGTCGACCAAGTAATATAGGAATTCCTCAAATGTTACATCGTCTCCACGTTCAAGTGCTTCAAGAGATGGGTCTCTGCGATGACGCTCTATTATTTTGGTGCCATATCGCTTGTGAAAGGCAGTGTTATATGTACGAGTGAACTTGTTCCTGTAGGCAGACACCAACCTCTCAAAAGGTTCCCTTACAAAGATGAACTTGAGGTAGTTCCGAAGTCGGTAATTGATCTCAGAAGTAGTGAACTCTGACAGGGTACGAAGATTAGTTGGAACATGGGCCTCGTTGGCTGGAATAAGTGTAGGGTCCTTATACTTGCCCTGGCCAGTTAGAACCATCATAACTCTCTTCCAGTTGGTGCATGCCACCTTAGGTACATAACAATACAGCAACCCATGTGTGTCATCCACAATCAGGTGTTTGAGGTCATCGGCAGTTAGGACACGACGTTTCCTCGTGTAGGTCTTGCAGGCGCTGGCCAGCAGCTCCCGACGATTCTGGTGTTTAGCTTGGATTGATGAAAGCTCAAACTAAGGGTAAAAGGGAAGAGGAAAAAAAATAAGTAACATGAAAGACTAATAAAAGTGAAAACCTTCCATTCACTGTCATAGTCCTGCATCATCTCTACTGTAAAATTCCCCCTCTATCCTAATCTGCAAGATGAGCCTAAAATATTAATTTTTAACCCTGTTTCTGAAGAAAACAGACTGTTTATGTAAGTGGAGAGACATCAATGATGTATTTTCAGGGCTGCTTTAAACTTCAGAAACCAGATTACAGGGGTATTCCAGGAAAAAAAAAAAATTAACTGGCTCCAGAAAATGTAACAGATTTGTAATTACTAAAAACATCTTAATTCTTCCAATAATTATCAGCTGCTGAAGCCGAGTTGTTCTTTTCTTTCTGGCAACAGTTCTCTCTGCTGACATCTCTGCTTGTCTCGGGAACTGCACAGAGTAGAAGAGGTTTGTTCCCGAGACAGGCGTCATCAGAAAGCACTTTAAGAACAAAAGAACAACTCAACTTCAGTACTGAAAGGATTATGGTTTTTAATAGAAGTAATTTACAAATCTTTTGGAAAGAAGGACGTAAATGCAGAGAGCACAATTACATACAGAAGTCTATGTGTTACAATTCAATATAACAGTTCTCCGTATTTTTCAGTGGCCGTAGCTGTAATGCAGTATGCTACTGACGGGGTGCCAAGCTAATAGAGAATGAAGTATAGGGATCCAATAACGTAGATAGAAAAGATAGCTTGCACTCACCGTCCTCGTAGCTTTTCACGGCACAAACATTCCGTGCGAGGGAGATTCCGTGCAGGCGCTCAGATCGGAATATCTCCCTGCCGCACGAAATGTTTGTGCCATGAAAAGCTACGAGGACGGTGAGTGCAAGTTATCTTTTCGATCTACATTATTTAATTTACAAATCTGTTAACATTTCTGGGGCCAATTGATTTAAAAAAAAAAATAATAATCCTGGATAACCCCCCCCCCCCCCTTTAAGCCAGGTAGAACCTGTTCTTTTCTGCAAGAACAGTTATGTGCCCAACATCACCAGCAGCCAAATCCCAATTGTAAACCTCCATCCTGATTAACAAACTCTCATCTACATTATTATGTTCAGTATTTATCTAAATAAGGTGTTTTATCCCTGAAATATATTATAATTTTAATATTTTTATAATAGATTCATACTTCAGATTTACTAATAGAGGGACCTATGTCACGTTGGGCTTTTCCTCCTTCCCTATTGATGATAAACTCCCAACCTCCATCAACATTCCAAAGCTGGGAAATGAATGAGAATAATGAGCATAACTACAGGAAGACCACAGTGATACCATGAAATGAGCCAGAATGCCCCTCTGTCCCACATAATGAGACCAGGGATATAAATAACTCATCATAATACCCCTCTCAAAACCTTCTTATAAAAATGCCTTAACAAAAAAGTTACATTATGCTACTGTCTGTAGGAAAGGTTATGGGCCGACCCTAGGAGCATCTCTTGCTAAGGGTGCGTTCACACAGAGTAATTCAAGAGGAATTTACTTGAGTAATTCCTCTTAAATTCTCCGCTCCAAATTAATGCACATCTCCTCTGCCCATTGACTTTAATGTTTTTTCCGCCGTCCTGTTCACACTGTGGAAATTCTGCTAGCAGAATTCCGACGCTGAATTCCGTTCCGCTTGAAGAAAGAACATGCTCATTCTTCAAGCGGAATCCGCTAGCAGAAATCAATTGAAGTCAATGGTAAAAAAAATTCCGTCCGACATAGTTTTCACGCGGAATTTGTGCGCAATTCACGGGCAATTTGCACAGAATTCGCACGCAGTTTGCGCGGAAATGGCTGAAAAACCCTTCACTTCTTTCTCCCCAATGTCCGCGCGTAATTCAGCGTGAATTTTCCACGAAAATAAAATTAGTTTTTCCGCCCGTAAATTTTTCGGCGTGAATTACTCTTCATTTACTCTGTGTGAACGCACCCTAAGCAAGGATGTCTCCTGACCTTTTTAGAGAGAATCTGTCAGCAGCATCACTCGCACTAACATCATCCTAGTTGCCCCTTTTTGTGGAATATCCTTACATCTCCTAATATGTAAACAAGGGTCTTTGTGTATTTGGGTGTTCCCTAGCCCCAAGAAGCATTGTTCTTCCTGGCCGGTGAATAGTCATACTCTTACTCCTGCATAGAGGATATCCCGTGTGTGCTCACTCAGATCTCCAGCATGGCCAGCCTGAACTATTGCCACACACATGTGAGCTTTGTGCATGTAGCAGCCAGGGGCAGAAATGGAAGAGAATTAATATTTATTAGGGGGTGAGAGGCACAACACCGGCTAAGAAGAACAACCAGTGCACATTGGGGCTAGGGAACGCCTCAATGTGCACCAAGACCCTAATTTACATCCTGGGGTTTGTAAATGGCAGAACATAGGAGGATAAGGCCATTTTGATCACGGTTACCTGCACTAACAGGTAGTACCAGAAAGTTAGTGCGGGTGATGATGCTGCCTTTTAGGGCAGGGTCACACATGCCGTATTTTGCTGCTGCTTATTTTTCTACCCACTGAAGTCAGCGAGTAGCAAAATCCGCTGCATATTTGGCTACCCATTGACATTAATGGGTATGAAAACATGCAGCAAAATACAGCACGTGTGACCCTACCCTAAAAACAGTAATCGGTATAAGGGGCTTCTACACACCTGTTCACTGTCGTACAATGCTTGCAAGGGGCTTCGTCTTGTCTTCGCATTCCAATTGCCCATAAAATGGTCCTCACCTTAAAGAGGAAGGAAAAAAAATTGAGAATTCAACCAATCATATGTCCTTGGGGACCTGAATGGGGGAAGGAAGGAGCCCATTTCACAGGGAATGTGACTAAATCCCTGTCATTAACATAATGGTTTAATAGAACTTCTGGCAGCTTCCAGGAGCCCAGACTGTTTAGTTTAGAAGACAGCAGACTACATAACATTCTTAAGAAAACTTTGAGCTACCAATGTAATGTCTGAAGTTTTTCATAATGTGACATAAGGGATTCTTCAAATATTTAGTGGTGTCGATTTTAAAGAGCGCAGCAGGTTACCTCATCACCAGGAGATTTTCCAGCAACCCTGCATTCTCCCACCCCCCTTATAGTCATTAATCTCTGACATTTACACATTCTTTGCCAATGATATAATTGGTATTTAACAAAAAAAAAAAAAAAAAAAATATGTATTACACACGTTTATTTTCATCTTTTATGCCAAAATATAAAAACGCACACTAGTCACATCTGTCATGATTGCCCAGTCAGCCTTGCGTGAGAACATTTAGCTTTGAGCTCCCATCATCAGGATTTAATCCTAAAATAGAGGGGGGGGGGGGGGGGGGGGTAGTCTGGAAATGAATCGCCCAGGGTTCCTCAGGAATCCCAAATCACATCTGGTTTTTATTCACCCAGCAATGCAGAATAAAGAGGAGAGTAAAGTGTGGAAAGAGTAATATAAAGGTCTGGTATGTGATGACATCACACTTTACAAATCACTGGTGGTGTCATCATGTTGAGTGTATAGATTCAAGATCTTGTTCCATATTTTGTGAGAGCTGATATGCAAGTCATTGAAATTCATGATAAAAGGTGTTAATATAGGATTTATAAAATAGCACCAGCTGCAAAAACAGTGCCTCTATCGCATATGGACAGTGTGTGGTACTGCAACCTAGTCCTACCAAAGTTATTACAACTGCTGTACCAGACAGCCCATGGATAAGATCTTAAAGGGGTATTCCAGGATTTTTTTTATTTGACTATGCTACAGGGGCATAATATAGTGTCTGTACCTGTGGGTGGGGTGGCTGTTATGGTAATTTCATGACATAGCCATTTAGCCCCAAGACAAGCACAAATCCGTCCTAAGCATGTCCATTACTGTCTGCCAGATACGTACTAAAGTCACCTTATGGTGGATAACCCCTTTAAATTGAATGCAATAGATTAAACATTTAATTGAAGTCATTACTTCTCTGGGCACACCCTGCAGGTGACTTTGGGTATTGTTTGTCTGAGTCCATAGTCATTGCAACATCTTTCCGCATGCAGTTCACCTTTCAGATGAGGTGGAATTTTGTTTCCACTGTAACAAACACATTTCTCAAGAATCAGTGGATTCTCTGAGATGATCTAAATACCTTGTGTTCCGATGATGTATGGAAAGTATGACACATAGCTGTATGGCTGCGACAAAGCTCTGATGCAGATTGGGTTTTCCTTTAATGTCTTAAACAGCGTTGGTTGACAGTGGTGGGATTGACTCCAGACAATATGTAGTAAAGCACTGAGGAGTCAGACAGCAGTATCAAACCATGGGGGACAGGGCAGTAATAAGAGTCCTTCCGTATGAGGGGTTAAAATGCTATGGGCAATTGAAAGAATACTCAGACATAAATAGAAGAGGAAGGCAGGCCCAGGTGAATAAACTCACACTGAATCATATCCAATGGCTTAGATCAGTGTTTCCCAACCAGGGTGCCTCCAGCTGTTTCCAATCCGATAATCGGTCAATCCCTACCATTCACACAGTGAATTTTCACAGTACCAAATTTTTACTTGCAATTTTCCAGCGGAATTCAGATCCAGAGTCCGATAAAAGGCAGAATCCAAATGGAATTTAAAGGAACTTGTTCGCCCACACAAAACCTTATACGCTGGCTTATAGTGTGGGTGAACAGGAGTCCAACGAGGAGTCACTTATTTAAATATGTCCAGTAGGTCCTGAGATATGTCCCCCAAAAGATCCACTGATGAATTGCGTAGTGAAGTGTATCGTGCAGTGGGGGCGGGGCTTCGCAGGGGCAGGGCTTAGTTACTCCACTTCACTAGGATGTGGAGTCACAGACAATGAATATGTGAATTAAGGCTATGTGATAGCCTGGGGGAGTAGGGTATATGGGGTGTAGCTGTGCGGTGACTAAAGGGTGTCTGGTTAACCCTTTCTATTCATGACGCCAGGGTGAGGGCTCCTCTGTAATGCTTGTCCTACCGCCACCCTTCCCAAGAGAGATAGGGAGGTATAGAATTATTGAATGTCCACAACCGGAGAGTTTGCTGAAAACAATTGGAACTTTACTGAAGATTTTATGCAAGCTTCACAACAGGAACAGTCTCTCTACATGCAAAGTCTCTTGGAGATTGACAAAGGATGGGACCTTAAGCGTTTTAGAGTCCTTATACTGATATGCGCTGTTCCACTGGATTTAGGGGATTTAGTTGCGGTTCAGTAGTCATGCTAGCTTTAGCGGGGATTAGATTAGAACTCACGGTTTAGTTTAGGCAGAGGCCGGTTGGTTTTCTGGCCTAGCGTGTCTTTGAAAGTTGCGCAGATCCATCCCGCTAGTCCGGCATCCACGAGAGCAGCAACCCAAGAGAGCGATAATTGGCTACAGCTCCCTTATATGGGTAGGGGCTGGACTAACGCTAATTGGTCCAATACTGCTGTCAATCACCTTTACATAGCATTATGGGTAACACGTTACCCAAGGACCTCCAAAAAGGTCCTCTAACATACCATAGAGGAATTAACATGTCACATGACTGAAGGTCCTGTGACGCTAACAAGGTAAGTACTATGAATTATATTAAATATGTACATATAGACATCACAGAATTAGAATAGAGGAGAGGCGACTAGGGGCTGTCCTACCTGGGGGGACCCTACCTGAACGTAGTTACTCTGACTTTGGGGACCACCATACAAGGTACGGTATGCAATACAGTCCCCCGGACACCACACATATGAAGCCCCGCCTCCTGTGCGCGATTCACTGAATTCAGCAGTGGATCTTCTGGGGGACATCTCAGGACCAACTGGACATATTTAAGTAAGTGACCCCTCGGTGGACTCCTGTTCGCCCACACTATAAGCCAGTGTATAAGGTTTTGTGTGGGTGAACGGGCTGACAGTTTTCCTTTAATGCAGAATCTGGGTCTAACTTATTGCAAATTCCAGTGAGGAGGAGCCTTTTCGTGTGGAAGCTGACATGTGGTATGGATTTGTCTAGGGCTTCTTAAGACCTACATCTATAAAAGCTGTGTAAGGCTGGGTTCACACTACGTTTTTCAACTAAGGTTCCCGCATACGTTTTCTATCAAAAACCGTATGGGGAAAAAAACGGATGGAACAGTATGGGAAAAAGTAAACCGTATGGGTTTTTAAACAGTATACTGTTTTTAAAAGTGCATACTGTTCCGTCCGTTTTTGTAGAAAAAAACCCATACGTTTTTGAAAATTTTGTCCATTTTTAATGGGAGGGGTCTTGGGTGGGGACTTTAGGATTCAAATGCGCATGTGCAAAGTAAAAACGTATACGTTTTTCCCGTATGGAACCGTATACATGTGCGTTTCCCATTGACGTCCATGTTAAAAAAAACGTATGCAGTTGCAGTACGGTTTTTAAACCGGAGTCAAAACCGTGGTTGACCACGATTTTGTCTCCGGTTTAAAAACCGTACTGCAACCGCATACGTTTTTTTTAACATGGACGTCAATGGGAAACGCACATGTATACGGTTCCATACGGGAAAAACGTATACGTTTTTACTTTGCACATGCGCATTTGAATCCTAAAGTCCCCATCCAAGTCCCCTCCCATTAAAAATGGACAAAATTTTCAAAAACGTATGGGTTTTTTTTCTACAAAAACGGACGGAACAGTATGCACTTTTAAAAACAGTATACTGTTTAAAAACCCATACGGTTTACTTTTTTCCATACTGTTCCATCCGTTTTTTCCCCCATACGGTTTTTGATAGAAAACGTATGCGGGAACCGTAGTTGAAAAACGTAGTGTGAACCCAGCCTTATAAGACATCTTAAAGAAGATAAACCTCATATGCTATACATTTGTGAGCAGGGAAGATCTTCACGAAATATAGGAACAAAATGGTATTGACCCTGAGGTTGGACAAGTCCATACAGACCAGGCTGAAGACAAGTCTCATCCTGCAGAAAACCACACAGAGAAAACATGAGAGATAGTGACAGATCTTGAGAAAGGGAAACATTTTTGGAAATTAGGAGCGTTGCACTGACCTACCACAGGATATGCTGGTAAGAACAAGTCCTGACACCCACATAAGCACCTATATGATTCTCTGCTAGTTTCTGGAAGCTCTTGTAGGAAACACCATGCTGTTTTCCATCACCTACAAGTAGCACTGCATTCATTGTACACATCATAGCAGAAATAAGCTTCGTTTATCATTTAGGAGTCCTGCCAAAAATCCTAATATGAGGTCAATTCATGGACTTTTATTTAATTGAGAATTTTTTAGCTTTCTTTAACATGCGTAATAGGGCTACTAGTCCCCTCCCTAGTCCTTCGTGTGTGACTAGCAGAGAACTCCTGTGTCCTCCTGAATCAGGACTGGAATTTTGTAGCTTTTTAACATCTGGAGAGGATTAGAGCTTCTTCAGATGACGCCATCTACACAAGAGCAGAAGTGATGAAACCTTTTCTAGCAGAGTCGGATTTTGTGTATGCATTATGGTATAGGGATGGAAAAGGGAGGGGGGGGGGGGGGGGGGCACAACATGCTTTTTGCAATTACAATGCTACAGCCAGAATATATTTGGGTCCTTGCTTGGCACATGGCAGGGCAAGACTCTGAACTAATTACAATGGAAAGCTGGTAAAGTACATTTAGATATCACCTTGGAAGACGCCAATAGATTGTATTCTCCTATAAAGACATTCGTTTTAGTCTTTCCCTGAAGAAACTATTTTGATAATGGCAAAAATGCAACAGAAATCTGAGGCACACACTTTAATTTCTAATCCGAATAGAGATGAGCGTAGTTACAGTGATTAGATTCATCATGAACTTCTCGGCTCGGCAGTTGCTTACTTTGGCCTGCATAAATTAGTTCAGCTTTCAGGTGCTCCGGTGGACTGGAAAAGGTGGATACAGTCCTAGGAGAGAGTCTCCAGCCCACTGGAGGACCTGAAAGCTGAACTCATTTATTCAAGTTAAAGTCAGCAACTGCCAAGCCGAGAAGTTTGTGACAAATCGAATCACTGTAACTTCGCTCATCTCTAATGTTCTCTTTTAGATTGATGCAAGGGATTTGGAAACTATATATGGAGATTTAGCCACAAGCCTCCTATACTGAAAATTAAAAAAAAACAACCAACAACCACCAAACAACAACCACCACAACTGATTTTTCAAAGGCTTCTGAAAAAATTTCAACTCACTAGCCATACCCTGGTCCACACTGAAACATTGCAAGAGAGCGGTGGAAAGTTACCAGCTGATATTTCTCCTGGGATCATAAATTCATCATTCAAAGTTATCCTAAGGGCCAGGGCGAGACTCTCAATGAAGTTCTATCATCGCAGGGCTGCAGAAGGTTTACCGGACACATTATTATTCTAGCCTCCTGCCAACACTTTCCTAGCTGAATGGTATATGTCTTCTTACAACAATGTAGAGAATTATATTGCATTCTGCTCTAATTTGCATTTAATAAAATATACAGTACATATCTTCAGCTGTTCTGGGTATTATAACGGCTGCGATTTGTGGTCAACCACCAGTCACTAACAAACCACAAGTGGCATTAAAGCCCAACCTGTTCTTTACCACCGATGCTGTAGCTTTATATACCTGTTTATGGGGGAAAAGCTCAGGACGAGTGGTCCTATAAGTGGACTTTAATAGTAAAAGGAAGAAGCTATCTAGCATCCCACTAACAATGCAGCATCCTAGTTCTCATGAACGTACAAACTCTTTTCTTCCAAACATTTGATACCATTACAATCTAAGTACCTAGAATATAGATGCTCTAACGAAAGGGCTCCGTTCTCTGGTTACACTGAGACACAAAACCTTGGCTCAAGTTTCTGGACACCCGACTTTCCTTATTCAATATTAACCACATCCACACTCAGAATACCAGTCCAGCCTGAAGTGAGTGAAAAGTAAAGACAAAAAATAGACAAAATGTATCTCTCATCCAGTGTTCTTTACATTACCATATCACATTTCCCCTACAGTCCTAGTGTAGAGGTTTGGGGAAAATGAGGGGTATTTATCAATTTTGCCTGTTGAAAGTTTCTTTTTATCTTTTTTTTTTCACTTTGGTTTTCGTGGACATGCACCAAATTTATCATTTGGTGCAAGTTGTTAGTAATTTTGGCTCAAATGTTGAAGCCAGCTGTTCACAGCGCCTTTTACGCAGAACTTACCACCACAGAGGAGGCGTATTTTACCCTGTAGAGCAGCCATTTCGGGGTCCCTCCTGCAGTATATCAGCAAGCGACATGAGTTATTTTCTTTTGTGGGGTTTATAGCCACCATGTGAAATGGATTTTACTTTCAACTTGAGTAGTTTTTTTTTGCTTACTTTAGTGCAGTGGTCTTCAACCTGCGGACCTCCAGATGTTACAAAACTACAATTCCCAGCATGCCCGGACAGCCAACGGGTGTCCGGGCATGCTGGGAGTTGTAGTTTTGCAACATCTGGAGTTCCACAGGTTGAAGACCACTGCTTTAGTGCTTACTAGAGATGAGCGAATTTACAGTAAATTCGATTTGTCACGAACTTCTCGGCTCGGCAGTTGATGACTTATCCTGCATAAATTAGTTCAGCTTTCCGGTGCTCCGGTGGGCTGGAAAAGGTGGATATCTTACTAGGAAAGAGTCTCCTAGGACTGTATCCACCTTTTCCAGCCCACGGGAGCACCTGAAAGCTGAACTAATTTACGTAGGATAAGTCATCAACTGCCGAGCTGAGAAGTTCGTGACAAATCTAATTTACTGTGAATTCGCTCATCTCTATTGGTTACCTTTCCTGAACCTGTGCGGCCATGTCCAATGTTGGCTCAACGGAGGGTGAAGGTCCCTCAGAGACAACTATGTCGCAGGATAGTATTGCGCATCCCTGGAGGCGTCGCTGCTTTCACCAAAAAAAAAAAAAAATGTTTTAATGTATTTTGATGCCTTCACATTTTCTGACATTGCCAAGTGTGTTTTCCATGTGAAAAATTTCTTGGCAGTGATTTGCAGCAACAAAAAAAACAAAAAACAAAGATCGATTGGCGCAAATGATGAATTACTGACTAAAGTTAAAATCACACACAGGGCCGTGTGATTTTGAGAAAGTTGTAAAAATTACAGTGGAGAAGATGCGCCAAACTTTGGCGCAAAAAAGACATTGCTCCAAAGTTACGTGAAAAAAAAAAATAAAAACACATAAATCCTTTGATAAATACCCCCAATGAGCCGCCTATGGCTGGGAGGCAGCTTGCTGCAGTAACCTCCATCTATTGCTCTCTCTGCAATAAAATATCAAGCAAGCTGAGCTCTGCCCTCAGTCCAAAATGGAGTAGAGCAAAAGATTAAGGACCTTATATTCTTTGCTATCTTTTTAAGACTATGTTGACATTCTTTCCGCAATCCCACAGAAATTCCATTCAGCAAAGCTTGCTGAACAGAATTTCTGTCTTCTCAGAACAATATTTTGACGAAATTCAAGCCCCGTTGCCTTTAATGGGATTCTGCAAAATATAAAGGCTGGTCTTACATCTTTGCAGAAAGTGGAATTTCCGTGGCGGAAAGTCCGCTGTCTGAATGGGACTGCGGAATCCCGTCGAAATCAATGGGCATTACATTTCAGCAGAATTATGTACGGAAATTCCGCTACGTGAACAGGAGTATGAATTTTAGAAATTAGTGGAAGATTTTTCCATCGTCCAATGATATAGCTTGAATAGTTTCCCATGCTCTATATTGGCTATTCAAAAAGAAATATCTATCAATCTGTACAAACACACACACACACTCCTTATGATTTAGCCATGTTAATCCTACAGTGCTCACAAGAAAATGCAGTAATATATGTTATTAGAGAGGAGCGTAGGGGAAGGCATAATGTTTGCTGTGACTTTTACCCAGTGTGGAGCTGGTAAATATCACACAGAATACTGACCAGACTGAGCAAACAACTCTGATACTGACACTTTAACCCTTTGCTTGGCAGCGCTGCCCAAACCTTACATGGAGATCCCTTGGGAAGTGATAGTGACAATTCAGTTATATTGACAATTTAGTTCTATAAAATTAGACTACATTGGGTAAGGTAGGAGATTCATTTTTACAGAAATTCTTAAAACCGTTGTGAAGAACGTCACTTCATGGCTAAAGGATGCAGGGAGCTTCATCTACATTATTTCTTTGCCTTTATTTTAAACGGACATTTTTGCTACCTCTTCTGACCTGCTCAGGCTCTACCACATTTCTTCCCTCTGCTATTTAAATCGGGAGAAAAAAAATAAAATTGGTGCGGCATTCACTACTATTACTATTGTCAAAACCATAGACACTTTGGTTGAGCCTGCTGGACCCCAGTCAAAAGGGGTCCAATTGCAGTCACTGGTGTTTATTGTAACAAACAATCCAACATTGCATTGTTTATAATGGAAACCATGACCCAAATGTGAACAGAAGTATTAAGTATGCTCTGTTTCCATGTTTTCCAGTCACAGAAGAGGATGGGTCCATTCAGACAGGCGGAGATTCCGTGCACCGCCCCCATTGACAGCAATGTATGCCTGAGGGGATTCCACTGAAAGATTTGAGCATGTTCATTCTTTTGGTGGAGCCCAGAATTTTTATTTCTGCAGCAGAATTTCCATGACGTAAAACAATAATGAGGCTGCTGCAACGGAATTTCCAAGCTGAATTTTTCTGCTCGATTCAAATCAGAAATTCTGTCCTGTGAATGGGCCTTAAAGGGGGAACTCCAGTGGAAAATAAAATGTTTTCAAGTCAACTGGTGCCAGAGAGTTAAGCAGATTTGTAAATTACAGTGGTCCCTCAACATACGATGGTAATTCGTTCCAAATGAACCATCGTTTGTTGAAACGATTGTATGTTGAGGGATCCGTGCAATGTTAAATATAGAAGGTATACTCACCTGTCCCCGCTGCTCTGGCCAGTCACTGCGTCCCTGTGGTGTCCTCGCCACTCCAGACCGTCTCTGCTTACCTTGTACCTTATCGCCGTCATCACGTCGCTACGCACGCCGCTCCTATTGGATGACAGCATGCGCAGCGACGTGATGACGATGGAGAGCGACGGCGATGCAGAGGATCCCAAAGAGGACGTCCGGAGCGCCAGGGGACAGGTAAGAGACCATCACCAGAGCACACGGGGCACCATAAACGGCTATCCGGCAGCAGCTGAAGCAGTCTGCGCTGCCAGATAGCCGTTTATGCGATGGCCCCGACATACAAAAGCATCGTATGTTGATCCTCCCTTCAACATGCAATGGCCTCTGAGAGGCCATCGTATGTTTAAATTATCGTATGTCGGGGCCATCGTAGGGTCACTGTACTTCTATTTAAATAACTTAAGCCTTCCAGTAGTTATCAGCTGCTGTATACTACATTGGAAGTTGTGTAGTTCTTTTCTGTCTGACCACAGTGCTCTCTGCTGACACCTCTGTCCATGTCAGGAATTGTCCAAATCCCCATAGCAAACCTCTCCTGCTCTGGACAGTTTCTGACATGAACAGAGGTGTCAGCAGATAGCACTGTGGTCAGACTTAAAAGAACTTCACAACTTCCTCTGGAGCATACAGAAGCTGATAAATACTGGAAGTATTAAGATTTTTACATAGACATAATTTATAAGTCTGTTTAACTTTCAGGCACCAGTTGATTGAAAACATTTTTTTCCACCGGAGTTCCCCTTTAAGGACTGAATTCTTCTGTGGGTCTGTGATTTTCCTGTTCCATGGTAAATAGAAGAGAAATGATTGAATAGACACTTATGTCTGCGACAATTTGCTGCCGACATAAGCGCCGTCCCATTGTCAAACATATGAATATGTTCAAACTACCCCAAGAATCAAAATTCTCTTTGAAAATTTCACTGCAGAACTTCCAACATGTGAACGGAGCAGCGGAATTCCCGTTAAAATCAATAAGAGGCTGCTGCAAGTGGAATCCGCTCAGAATATTCTGTGCAAATTCTCCGTAAACGGTAAACATCTGTAAAATAGAAAAAATGGTCTCACTATACAGATGGATTGCCTTCTAAGAAATTGAATTACACTTTAAGTGTGCTTCCCAGAACATAACCTTAAAAACTCATGAAATCTGAATCACATACAAATGCACTTGTATTTTAAATTGTTCTTTAGGGTCTGTTCACACACAACTGAAATGCTGCAAATGTGGTGCACATTTTTCCAATTAACCTTAATAGGGAAATCAAAATCTGCAACAAAATTTGAAGTATTTCAGTCCTGTGTCAACATACCTTCCTAAACCTCAATGGGTGTTTTCTGTCCGCAAAAAGGTATTAAAGGAGTGCATCATAAATTGTTAAAATACAAGCATATTTTATATGGCCACGTGCTTAGCCACATAGATTAAAGGGGTACTCCCGTGGAAATGTATTTATTTATTTTTAAATCAACTGGTGCCAGAAAGTTAAACAGATTTGTAAATTACTTCTATTAAAAAATCTTAATCCTTCCAGTACTCTTTATGGGCTATATACTACAGAAGAAATGCTTTTCTTTTTGGATTTCTCTGATGTCACGATCACAGTGCTCTCTGCTGACCTGGACAGTTCCAAAAATGGACAGCAGAGGTCAGCAGAGAGCCCTGTGGTTGTGACATCAGAGAAATCCAAAAAGAAAAGCATTTTTTCTGTAGTATACAGCCCCTAAAAAGTACTGGAAGGATTAAGATTTTTTAATAGAAAAAAAAATAAATAAAAATAAAAAAAAAGTTTTCCATGGGAGTACCCCTTTAACATTAGCTCCACACAACTGGGGAAATATATCAAAATATGCAAAGAAGAGTTTAGCACTTGCCGGGCCTTCAGAGGCATTTAAAAAAAAAAAATAATAATAATAAATGCAAGAAGCAACCTGATATGTTGCTATGGGCAACTGCTCCACTTTTCCTCTGCATAGGCTTTGAAAAACTCCCCAAAATGTCTGCAAATAATAGAAGAAGGCTGACAAGGTATCTAATAAAAAGGGGGGACAAGACCCCCAGGTGGCAGCGAGGTCGATTTTATTGCTGTGTGAACATTGCTTTAGATATGCTAGAGCAGTGGTCTCCAACCTGCAGACCTCCCGATGTTTCAAAACTACAACTCCCAGCATGCCCGGACAGCCGTTGGCTGCCGTGCATGCTGGGAGTTGTAGTTTTGCAACATCTGGAGGTCCGCAGGTTGGAGACCACTGTGCTAGAGCCTTCTATTCTAGACAACCGTGTAAAGTCTGCATGGTCACAAATCCTGCAAAGGCTTATAAGGGTCATCTGGGTTTTTAAATACCCTAATAAAAAGTAAGAGCTAAAATAGTGCCAAGCCCCCTCCAATATAGAAAATGGCTAGAAAGGGCGCCTTTCTTACTCTCTGGAGGATCATACCTCATTCCACTGCTTCTCAGACTGTGAGGCGCCCACTTAAAAGGTGAGACAGTTTGGACACAAGGCATTTTATTTCTGCTGAAAAAACGACTCTGGTCGCCCCAGTCTCTTTTTTTGTAACATAACGGACTCTTAGTACTTTTTCAGGGGACATAGTTTGAGAACTATGCCCCATGTGCAGGCCCCTGTAGGAAACGATGGAGAAGCCATGCATTTCATAATTTGCTCAATTTTAATAGGTTCTATGTAATATTGTTTTTCCCCTGAGGTGGCGCTGCAGAGAAGCTGAACCAAGAACTCACAGAGCCCTTTAAAAGGTATACTCCAGTGAAAAAATGTTTCCACCCGAGTATCCCTTTAATGAATTAAAGGACAACTGTAGTGGAACACTTTTACATATTCCCGTGCCCGGGCCTCAAAAACAAACAAAATAAACGTATACATACCTTCCTACGAGCCCCCGTTGGTCCGGCACAGGCCTCACGGTCCGGCAGTGCTGACCTCATTTCACTTCCTGGGGACGGGGACACCGCAGAGCCGTCGGCGTATCACCGGCCGCAGCGATGTCCCGCCCTGGCCTGTGAAAGGCTGAGCCCACTGTCAAGTAAAAAGCCAGTCAGAGCTCCGTACATGACAGTGGGCTCAGCCTATCACAGGCCGGGGCGGAATATCCCTGCGGCCAGTGATACGCCGACGGCTCTGCGGCGTCCCCGTCCCCAGGAAGTGGAATGAGGTCAGCACTGTCGGACCGTGAGGCTTGTGCCGGACCGACGGGGGCTCGTAGGAAGGTATGTATAAGTTTATTTTTGAGGCCCGGGCATATATAAAAGTGTTCCACTACAGTTGTCCTTTAAATATTCTTTCAAGCAAATATTTCACCAGCCTCTGGATTCCACTGCGTGCTGTCACTTGTAGTACTACAGCCTCCATTAGGAGTGTCCTTACATATATTAATGGTATCTTACCATAGGATTATCACTGTTGCAAAACTACAACTCCCAGTATGTGCTGTCAGAGCATATTGAGAGCTGCAGTTACGTAACAGTTGAAGCACCATGGGATGGAGTGCTAAGCTACCACAATGCTACCTGGGCCCACGAGCAGCTGTTCTGGCATTAACCTTTCCTCAGTCAATTCATCAATCACTCATCATACATGTCCCTCCAGGTTAAAGGAGTGAAGATATTTTATACTGGGACCCTCCCCAAATGACCTGAGGTGACTGGCTCTAGTACGCAGCTGACCTGCCAAAGCTTGGACCAACTTTTCTCATACTACACATAATTTTAATGGACAGGGGTATGACAAAGAATATACAGGGAGATTTATCAAAAACTGAGAAGAGGAAGAGTGGTGCAGTTGCCCATGGCAACCAGATTGCTTCTTTCATTTTTAAAGAGACCTGTAAAAAATGAAATAAGCAATCCGATTGGTTGCCATGGGCAACTGCACCACTCTTCCTCTGCACAGTTTTTGATAAATCTCCCCCATAAAAACTAGTTCCCCTTTAAGCCAGCCATACAAAGCATAGAGTGTCCCAATGGTGGTGACAACTGCTCATCAAAGGAGGCGATGACACAGTAATGGACTGTCAATGAGGTGCCATTTCTTGTGTGGTCTCATAGGGTGACAGGGCCATTTGCCATCTGTAGCCACACCTGCATGGCAGCATTCCTATGGAAACAGCATATGTAGTGCACTGCAATAGACTGGGCACTCCTTACACTCAAAATGGAGTCATGCGTCGCTAGGGGGGGGGGGGGGGGGGGGTGGCGGGGTCATGGAGACGCCACTGGCCACTAGTCTACATGGAGACACTGGAGCCATCATCTGCCTTGCTTTGCTCTGCATATCATGGTGGTCTCCAAACTGTAAACCGCCAGATGTTGCA
This sequence comes from Hyla sarda, assembly GCF_029499605.1. Taxonomy (NCBI): domain Eukaryota; kingdom Metazoa; phylum Chordata; class Amphibia; order Anura; family Hylidae; genus Hyla; species Hyla sarda. The sequence goes on along the minus strand of NC_079194.1, from coordinate 123,399,283 downwards.
AACCTACTATTCCCAGGATGCCCACAAATGGCTGAGCATGCTGGGAGTTGTAGTTTTACAACATCTGGAAGTTGACAGTTGAGAGACCGCTGGACTATATTATCCACAGAAAAAGATGTCAATGGAAGGTCCTGGCAAGGTGTCTGTTCCATGGTTCTTGCATAGAGTAGAGAAAATTCTGCCTTGTGAACATAGCCTTACAGTTATTACTTCACACTAGAAAAACAAAACATTATTTTGAATATTCGATGAGCATTGCGAGCTCTGAAGAGGTCCTAAATCTGAAATGTAGCTTCTCTAGAAAAGCTGTGTCCGGCCTGAATGCAGGTCTGATGACCTTAACTAAACTAACAGCCATTAGTCCTGGCCATCAAAAACGTGGCGAGGCCAGGACCAGCGTCCATAATAAAGATACAAAGTTATGCACCTAACATGCTTGTATGAAATTAGCCTTAGGCCAGGTTCACCCATCAGAAAATTTTGTAGCACCATTTTTTTTATTGTTAAAATTTTTTTAATTTTGTTTATTTTTTAAACACATGAATTTTGTCATTAATTGGCCCAAAACTAATAGCAACTTTTAAAAGTTTTTTTTTTTACTAATGATGGGTGCAAATCATGCATAAGAAAAAAAAAATTCCAATTGGGAACTTGGCCTAGGCCATCAAACAATCCATTGGCATCCCGTTTTGTTGACATATACTGTAAGAGAGCAATGGATGCCATTCATTTTAATGGCGAGAATGGAATCAACTTACTCCGTTTGAGCATTTTGCGCCATTTTCTACAGACTAGATAGCGCAGCAGACTGTGCTTTGGGATTTGCTAAATATAGCACAGGTTGACTCTGTCCGAGCCTTGAAATGAATGGCATCTGTTGCCCTCCTTTACGGTATACAACAGCATCACGTTTTCCGCAGGATGCCAATGAATATGTCTGACCGAAGCACTAACAGAGTGTGAACCTACCTCTAGACAAAGTTGCTTCCATACATGAGGAAAGGTTGACATTCAGGTAAGTAAGGAAAATCCTGCGCTGACAGATATACAAGTTGCATTATTATAAGCAGCCTATTTTTAGGGTTAGTGGCCCTTTAAAAATTGTGCCAGTGAGTATTTAAGTGGGATTTTTTTTTTTTTTTACTATTGCACATAATTTAAATAAAATGGGAATCCGAGATGGAGTTTCTGGGTGATGTAAGATTTCAAATATTTCAGTGTTTTTATAAGCCCACCGCCTCCAGGGGTCTGAAACAGATTGTGAGGCCAGGGAAACTTCCACAATGCGGCCAGACACAGGGAGCATGTGTTGGCGAAGGAAAGGAGGGGTAGTGGGGGGGGGGGGGGGGGTACATGGAGGTGTTTATTTTGATCTGCCACATTGGCAGAGTCTATGGGAGGGGCAGCTGAAGCCTAAACAATTAACTCATTTACTGCCGGCTAATTCTAGAGTTACTGCGGTCTTACATATTTATATAGTCTGGACCGCAGAATGAATGAACGTTCCCATAGGTTGTTCTCAATCCTGATGGAGCACAGCTGAATTATTTTAGGATTTAATGCAAGTTAACACGTTGTCTTATGTTAAATGCAGTTAGAGGGGACCAGGAGAATGCCTGATGACAAACTTAGATCTGCATTATCGCTGACAAAATTATGTAGTTTCCTTATTTAACAGGGTAGAGAAGGGCACAGTTAACCCTATGAGGTACCAGCGTCGCCTGGCAAAAACATAAGAGACTTGCTGCGAGGTTCTGCTTATTAGGGTGCGTTCACACATGAGTATTTTTGCTGCAGATTTGCTGCTGTAGATTTTGATGACCATTGACCTCAATGGGCAGCAAAATCTTCTGAAGCAGATCTGCAGCAGAAAATCTGCATGTGTAATAGCACCCTTAAACTGCTAACCCAAGACATGAACATTGCGCAGTCCTCGGAGGCAACGGATGTATAAAGGATATACTTTATATCTATGATGCCTTGAGGATGGAACATCTTTATATATTGTAGTATTAAAGACATGAAGAGCCTAAGGGTATAGAGAAGTTTAAAACATATATATATATATATATATATATATATATATATATATATATATACACATATACACATATATATACACATATATACACACACACATACACGTATGTGAATGGTCAAGGTCATTGCGAAAGGGAGGGAAGTACCAAAAAAGTTGCTAATACTACACATAAAGGCAGCGTATATGACAGACTGGTATGGAGTCACAGATTTTGCAATCTTAATGGTAAAATTTCTGACCCATTAAGCCAGTGTCCCCCAATGTGTGACTTTCTGGCCGTTTCAAAACTACAACTCCCATCATGCCCGGACAGCTGATGGGAGTTGTAGTTTTTAAACAACCAGAAAGCCACACATTGGGGGACACCGCACTAAGCACTTTGTTCCATGGAGTATGACTTGTAGGCAATATGTCACTTTCTTTTTGCAACATTGTTGTGAATTTAGCTTAACTCCATGTATGCCTACAGGCAGCAACTATGGAGGGATGGTGGCAATGGTATCAAACATCTGGGTCACATTTGGCCAATTACAATGGTAGGGATACGTGACAAAATCCTTACAGGGCAGAATTAGGGACTGACCCTCTGAGCTTCCATTGTGAATGGCGGTGATACATTCTAACTCTATTGTGTGTCCCTCCTACCAGCCCCCCCTATTCCCAACCCTTCCCAGAGGTGCTGGTGCCACTTACCTGAGCTCAGGCTGTTCTGGAAGTAGAAGATGATTAATATGAAGGATCCCAGACAGGTCGCCAGGACCATCACTTTGCTTCTCCTCATGCTGCACAGGGAGCCAGCCCTGGGTGCTCATTGCCTGCAAAGTGTGCACAGATCCCCCTCAGTCCCTGCACTCTCCCTGCACAGCCAGAGAACCCACAAAGGAATATACCACCTGCCCCTACCTTGATGGGGGTGGATCAGTCCACATTGCCTGATACAAATGTTTAGTAAACCCACTCAGTAGTTTCAGTGTGATACAATGCAAGATCCCAGAGCCTGTTACCTCTTTTATAAGTGATCATGTGATTTAAGGAGTCCTAGTAAGCCAGAAATAACCACCCCATTGCATACTCCCCTCCTATGTGAGACATGGTATAGGCTGTCCTGGGAGCTTCTGTTCTCACTCAGTCTGCTGTATCTGCAAAGTTTGATAGAGTGTGCAAATATAGTGTGATGTGAGTGATACAATGCTGCAGTGTGTGAGATACAGGGTGACTGTGTGGTACATTCCTGTGGGATATAGTGTAACTGTGTGGTGCATTCCTGTGTGTGATACATTGTAACTGTGTGGTACATTCCTGTGGGATATAGTGTAACTGTGTGGTACATTGTAACTGTGTGGTGCATTCCTGTGTGTGATACATTGTAACTGTGTGGTGTGGTACATTCCTGTGTGTGATATAGTGTAACTGTGTGATACATTGTAACTGTGTGGTACATTCCTGTGTGTGATACATTGTAACTGTGTGGTACATTCCTGTGTGTGATATAGTGTAACTGTGTGATACATTGTAACTGTGTGGTACAGTCCTGTGTGTGATACATTGTAACTGTGTGGTACATTCCTGTGTGTGATATAGTGTAACTGTGTGATACATTGTAACTGTGTGGTACATTCCTGTGTGTGATATAGTGTAACTGTGTGATACATTGTAACTGTGTGGTACATTCCTGTGTGTGATATAGTGTAACTGTGTGATACATTGTAACTGTGTGGTACATTCCTGTGGGATATAGTGTAACTGTGTGGTACATTCCTGTGTGTGATACATTGTAACTGTGTGGTACATTCCTGTGTGTGATACATTGTAACTGTGTGGTACAATTCCTGTGTGTGATACATTGTAACTGTGTGTTGCATTCTTGTGTGTGATACAGTGTAACTGTGTGGTACAATTCCTGTGTGTGATACATTGTAACTGTGTGGTATATTCCTGTGTGTGATACATTGTAACTGTGTGGTGCATTCCTGTGTGTGATACATTGTAACTGTGTGTTGCATTCTTGTGTGTGATACATTGTAACTGTGTGGTACATTACTGTGTATGATACATTGTAACTGTGTGTTGCATTCTTGTGTGTGATACATTGTAACTGTGTGGTACATTCCTGTGTGTGATACATTGTAACTGTGTGGTACATTCCTGTGTGTGATACATTGTAACTGTGTGGTACATTCTTGTGTGTGATACATTGTAACTGTGTGGTACATTCCTGTGTGTGATACATTGTAACTGTGTGGTGCATTCTTGTGTGTGATACATTGTAACTGTGTGGTACATTCTTGTGTGTGATACATTGTAACTGTGGGATATAGTGTAACTGTGTGGTACATTCCTCTGTGTGGTACATTCCTGTGTGTGATATATTGTGACTGTGAGATATATCGTTTCTGTGTGGTACATTCCTGTGTGTGATACATTGTAACTGTGTGGTGCATTCTTGTGTGTGATACATTGTAACTGTGGGATATAGTGTAACTGTATGGTACATTCCTGTGTGTGTGTGTGATACATTGTAACTGTGTGGTGCATTCTTGTGTGCGATACATTGAAACTGTGTGGTACATTCCTGTGGGATATAGTGTAACTGTATGGTACATTCCTGTGTGTGATATATTGTGACTGTGAGATATATCGTTTCTGTGTGGTACATTCCTGTGTGTGATACATTGTAACTGTGTGGTGCATTCTTGTGTTAGGGCAGCAGCTATCGTTATTTTAATAATTGATTGGTTGCCGATTTCATCGATTAATCGGAAAACATGTCAACATGCCAAAAAAAGGGGTTCAGCTGATTGTACTTGAAAAATTATGTACAATGGCCATATTAAAAGTTTCTAGCATGTGATGTGACCAAACAGCAGCAATTTTGGATTTTTTTTTACGTTTATGCCGGTTGCTGTCATTATTAATGATCCTGTACAGAAACCAGCGTACATTTGATATTGCTGCATGTGTAACTGTCTGAACTATTAAAATAAAATGTTAATGATTCACTAATATTTTATTAGTTCAGACAGTTAGCCATACTGTAGTATCAAATATGTAGAAGAAAAAGTTATTTAACTTTTTTTGTATAGGAAAAGGGGAACTAATTTTTATTGGGGGAGCGGTTAATTAATTTTTTTTTTGCAGGTATCGGTTTTGGTATCGGGGACACTGAACGAGTCCCCGATACCATGCAAATTGCTAGTATTGGCCCTATACTTCAATTCACTGCCGCTGCCCGACATGTCCCTGCTGCTGCTCGACTCCTAGCGCAGCATCGGGACATGTCTATTCTTTGCTGCTCATCTCCGTCTGGTACAGAGATGAGCAGCAAAGAATAGACATGTCCCGGCACTGCGCTAATTGCGCTAGAAGTAGAGCAGCAGCAGGGACATGTCGGGCGGCGGCGGTGAATGAATGAAGCCTACATGTCAGCTTCATTCATTCATTCACTGCCGCCGGACAACGAATCGGGCAATTATTCGATAACGGGATTCGTCGACAACGAATCCTGTTATCGAATTTAATCGATTAATCGTTGCAGCTCTATTCAAGTCACACTTTGATGGTATAAAGTCTCTTCTGTCATATAAGATCTTCCACTATGTAGCTTTAATATTCTAGGATAAACTTTGCCGAATCATAATATACTTGTAGTATGGACTGGTTTTTGGTTTCTTGTATGGATCAGGACTGGATTTCTTTGATACGGTCAAACTCCTACAAAGTCAGCCACATCTTCAGCGATGAATGTATATACCATTTTGGGGATGAAGATAGCCTGCTGAATATTACCGCCTTTCTACATGCCAGAAGGAAAACTAACAACCGGACCTGAGGATCCCTTACTGGAGATCTCTGAAGTGGCTCTTTGTCTAAACACAATCTATGTAGCCGAAGGGAGATGGTGAATGTCTCTTCAATAGAATAGACACAATCTGCCATCTTCAAATGGGAGGCCTGGAAGCCGATGGTTGAGATTACTCTGGTGGTAAAAGTAAAGAATTAAACTATGAACTTTCTGGTTAAAGAAGAATTACTGCTTGTAAACAGCCATACTTAGAATATATCACCACACGAATGATCTGGAGACAGATCTGCTACTACAACAAAAGACACTTCATAAGATCATTGGGACCAGAGACAAGGAAGAGCTTGGACTTATGGAGATGAGTATCACTTAGACAACAAACCTGATCCTTGGGTTTAGGTGACAGATCTTATAGAAACCAACTCAACTTCTTCCTCCAAGTCTGGACCTGGAAACACACAGAAGACGACTAAATCTTTTAGTACAGTAAAGTCTAATATATAAAGATGTGAATATCTTCTATCATGTTGACTGCCATGTGCCAGACTAGAAGCTGTGACATATTTCTGGCACATACTAAATGACAAGTATTAGACCTATGTATTCTTACACAGATGCTCCATCTGAAGGGTTTGATATCTGTAAAAGAAACACATATTAGTACATTATAGTGATGACAACCATGAGAGCAAAAAGGTGGTATAACAGAAATATTAGAGCAGAACATATTGGTGCCAGGTCCAGCTACAAAAATAAAAGAGACCCTGCACCAGGGCCCTATACACAAGGCAGTGGCTCCACATCACAGTATACAGAACACTATACACAAGGCAGTGGATACACATGACAGTATACAAAGCACTATACACAAGGCAGTGGCTCCACATCACAGTATACAGCGCACTAAACACAAAGAAGTGGCTCCACATGACAGTATACAGGATATGCACAATGGAGTAACTCTACATAACCGCATGCAGGGTAAAATACAATATGTCTCTAGATGTTAACAACACCATAGATCGGCAACAAGAGCCGTACTTACGAGTAAAGGAAGAGGCCTCTCCAAACAAGGGTGATAGCTTGAATCTATAAACCCAACAGATTTGTGTAGTCTATATGGCCAAGAACATGTATACACAATCCCTACGGCTTTAAACAACTAATGACTGACAGAGTAATAATCTGTATATCTAAGTACTAAGCTTCACTCCAGCATATAGCAGACAACAGGAGCAAAAAGCTTGAATATACAAGCACTACAGGTTCCATGCAGACTATAAGGCTGACAACAGGAACAGCTTATATTCACAGGCACTATAGGGTTAATACAGTCTATGACTAACTACAGTGAGCAGTACGTTGTATTCACAGGCACTATAGGGTTAATACAGACTGTATAGACTATGAAGGCTGACAACAGGGAGCAAAGCTTGTATACACCGGCACTACAGGCTCTATGCAATCTGACTGACAACAGGGAGCAATAGCTTGTATTACTTAGCACCACAGGCTTCATGCATATATTGCTACCAGAGAGCAATAGCTTATATACAGGCATTACCTGCTTTATGCACAAGTACTACATGATATATGCAGACTATATGGCTGACAATAAGAGCAACAACTTGTATCTACAAACATAACATACTATGTGCAGACAATATGCCACAAGCATAACAGACTTTATACACACTATATCAGTGTCTCACAACCAGTGCACCCCCAGATGCCGCAAAAACCACAACTCTCAGCACGCCAGGACAGAAAGGCTGTCCCGACACGCCGGGAGGCACCACCGACTATATGGCTTACACAGAGAGCAACCGCTTGTATCCACAAGCATTATATACTATATACAGACTATATGGCCGCCAACAGAGAATAGCTTGAATTTACAAGCACTATAGGATATATACAGACTGGATGCAGACTAAATAGTTGACAACTGAGAGCAATAGCCTGTATCCATAAGCATTACAGACCTTATGCAGTCTATACTGATGACAACAGAGAGCAATAGCTTGTATCCATAAGCATTACAGACCCTATGCAGTCTATACTGATGACAACTGAGAGCAATAGCCTGTATCCATAAGCATTACAGACCTTATGCAGTCTATACTGATGACATCAGAGAGCAATAGCTTGTATCCATAAGCATTACAGACCCTATGCAGTCTATACTGGTGACATCAGAGAGCAATAGCTTGTATCCATAAGCATTACAAACCCTATGCAGTCTATACTGATGACAACAGAGAGCAATAGCTTGTATCCACAAGCATTACAGGCCTTATTCAGTCTAAATGGCTGAGAACAGTATAGATAATACCGGATACTTATCTGTTCTCCTGACATGACGTCACTGCGTTTTACCTACCCAGAATGCAGTGCAAAAAAAAATTAAAAAAATGGTCGCCATGATTCTAATGCTGGATTTAACCCCTTAAGTACCGGGGTTTTTTTCGTTTTTGCATTTTCGTTTTTTTGCTCCTTGCCTTTAAAAAATCATAACTCTTTAAATTTTGCACCTAAAAATCCATATGATGGCTTATTTTTTGTGCCACCAATTCTACTTTGTAATGACGTCAGTCATTTTGCCCAAAAATCTACGGTGAAATGGAAAAAAAAATCATTGTGCGACAAAATTGAAAAAAAAACGCAGTTTTGTAACTTTTGGGGGCTTCCGTTTCTATGTAGTACATTTTTCGGTAAAAATGACACCTTATCTTTATTCTGTAGATCCATACGATTAAAATGATACCCTACTTATATAGGTTTGATTTTGTCGGACTTCTGGAAAAAATCATAACTACATGCAGGAAAATTAATACGTTTAAAATTGTCATCTTCTGACCCCTATAACTTTTTTATTTTTCCGTGTATGGGGCGGTATGAGGGCTCATTTTTGCATTGATAGGACTTATTGATCGCTTTTTATTCATTTTTAAATGATATAAAAAGTGACCAAAAATGCACTAATTTGGACTTTGGAATTTTTTTGCGCACACGCCATTGACCGAGCGGTTTAATTAATGATATATTTTTATAATTCGGACATTTCCGCATGCGGTGATACCATATATGTTTATTTTTATTTTTATTTACACTGTGTTTTTTTTTTTATTGGAAAAGGGGGGTGATTCAAACTTTTAATAGGGGAGGAGTTAAATGATCTTTATTCACTTTTTTTTTTTTTCACTTTTTTTTTGCAGTGTTATAGGTCCCATAGGGACCTATAACACTGCACACACTGATCATCATTGATCACTGGTTTCTCATAAGAAACCAGTGATCAACTGCACTGAGCAGTCATTCGGCGATCGGACAGCGAGGAGGCAGGTAGGGGCCCTCCCGCTGTCCTGTCAGCTGTTCGGGATGCCGCAATTAGCCACGGCTATCCCGAACAGCCTGACTGAGCTAGCCGGCAACTTTCACTTTTAGCCGCGCGGCTCAGCTCTGAGCGCGCGGCTAAAGGGTTAATAGCGCGGCGCTGCGCGCTATTAGAGGCGGGTCCCGGCTTCACTATGACGCCGGGCCCGCCGTGATATGACGTGGGGTTACTGTGTAACCCCGCGTTATATCGGGAGAGCAGGACCAAGGACGTACCGGTACGTCCTTGGTCCTTAAGGGGTTAAACAGCAAGATAGACACTATATATAACATAAAATGAGGGACATTTATCAATGTTTGCTTATGTATTCCTTTTTTAAGTACTTTTTTCTTAACTTTTTTTTTGCTTATGTGTGACTTATTTATCAACTGCTTTCAGCCTGTTGATCATTTTCTTTCACGTAAGCAATTTTTTCTTTTTTACTTTGGTTGTAGCTTTTTCTGCTCCATGTTTGAGCTGGAGTAAATTTAGTAAATTTTTAACCTTGTTGCGACTTTTTTTTGCGCAGTTGCAACTGTCGCAGTTAATAAATACCAGACTACCCGTAGTCCATTTTAAAATTATTACTACATGGTTAAGTTTTGGAAAACTTGCTTTTCTCGCTTTCCAGTCAAAATGTCGCACGAAAAATCACGTAGTTGCAGGTGCGACATTTGTGCGACATATTTAGTAATTTTTTTTTTACTAAATCGCTTGATAAATGCCTGTCATTGTACATGTCAGGTAAAGTAATATAGCGGCTATGGTCCTTCTGGTCACAGAATCTGTGAAGGTTTAAAAACATCTTCTGCTGCCAGGACCGCACGGCATGTGATGTACTTGATAAAGCAATTTTATTTACATAATCACCAGTATATATAATGCCCCCCCAGCATGAAACATACCTGCATGAGGTGCACTCAGTCTTCACCAGGCCACACACAGGATATACTGTGGCAGCAGATATTAAAGGAGTACCCCGGAGCGCTGGTACTTAAAAAAAAAAAGTTTACCTCATCTGATAGCTCTTTCAAAGACCTTTCCAACAATACCTCATTTGTCAAATTTGGCCCAGCCATTCTCTTGTAATTGCCACCTGTAGCAGTAAGCAGCAATGTCATAAAGACTACATTTCCCATGACTCCCTGCGCCAGCTTCCTGTTAGCTGCTGCTCTCTCCCCCTCCTCTCCCCCCCAGGAAATTATAATAAATTATAATAAAGTGACGCCCACAGCTCCTTCCCTTGTGGTTATCTCCTCCCATCCTCCCCCTCCCAGCTCATCAGCCCTCTCCATGTGCCCACTAGCCCACTGATCCATGTGCCCACTAGCGCAGTGTTTCCCAACCAGGTTGCCTCCAGCTGTTGCAAAACTACAACTCCTAGCATGCCCGGACAGCCGAAGGCTATCATGCTGGGAGTTGTAGTTTTGCAACAGCTGGAGGCACCCTGGTTGGGAAACACTGCACTAGCAGTGTCACAAGAATGCCGCAGCACTACGCAAATAGCGTAGGGCTAACGTAGGTAGTGATAGGAGCCTAGCGTTAGCCCTACGCTATTTGCGTAGTACTGCGCATGCGCAGAATAAATTAACTTTGGGGGAGTAGCCGACTCCGGGCGGGGAGGCCGGCACAGCCCGCAGTGACTCATGGGAACGGTGAGTCACCAGGCTAAGATGGCTGCGGATCAAGAAGAAATACAGGTTGAGCGTCATCAAAAGACCCAGCTTCCGGCCGGAGAGAAAAGCGAGGAGAAGACCGGGAAGAAGACCATATGGAAAACGTGAGTATATTAGAATGTTATATAACTTTGCCTCATGCTCCAATTCCCCCATAAAAGGGTAGCTCCGGAGTACTCCTTTAAGCGCACTCTGTATTTACCAGGACCCTACACTGGATATACTGTATACAGGCGCCATATACTGGTTATACTTACAGAACCAGTATGAGTCGGCCAGGACCCCGCGCTGGCTTATGAATCATAAGAGGACACTGGTTCAGGTATTACCAGGCCCCCTCACTGGTAAGGCATGAAGCTCAGAACATACTCTGAAACCAGGTCTCTGCCAGGACTCCGCACTGGCACTTCAAACGTTGCAACCAGGACCCCGCAAGGCTGATCAAGTCTTGCAGCAGACTCCCCACGCTGGCTTGGTGTGTAAAATGGTAGAGGATAACACACAATGGGTCTTGGAATTAGATGTCATTGCTGTGAATAGGATGAAGATTCCCATCCTATTGGCAGTGCAGATGTCTAATTTCAAGACCCATTGTGTGATATCCTCTATCATCTGTCCACAAGACGTTTTCCCCGAAGAATTTTGGCTTACTCAAGTTCATTTTGGCAAAATGTAGTCTTGCTTTTTTATGTCTCTGTGTCAGCAGTGGGGTCCTCCTGGGTCTCCTGCCATAGCGTTTCATTTCATTTAAATGTTGACGAATAGTTTGCGCTGACACTGATGCTCCCTGAGCCTGCAGGACGACTTGAATATCTTTGGAACTTGTTTGGGGCTGCTTAAGCACCATCCGGACTATCCTGCTTTGACGAATAGTTTGCGCTGACACTGATGCTCCCTGAGCCTGCAGGACGACTTGAGTATCTTTGGAACTTGTTTGGGGCTGCTTATTCACCATCCGGACTATCCTGCTTTGACACCTTTCATCAATTTTTCTCTTCTGTCCACACCCAGGGAGATTAGCTACAGTGCCATGGGTTGCAAACTTCTTGATAATGTTGCACACCGTGGTCTAAGGCAAATCTAGGTCTCTGGAGGTGGACTTGTAACCTTGAGTTTGTTGATATTTTTTTGCAATTTTGGTTCTCAAGTCCTCAGACAGTTCTCTTCTCCTCTTGCTGTTGTCCATGTTTAGTGTGGCACACACAGACACACAATGCAAAGACTAAGTGAACTTTTCTACTTTTATCTGCTTTCAGGTGTGATTTTTATACTGCCCACACCTGGTACTTGCCCCAGGTGAAATTAATGGGGCATCACATGCTTGAAACAATCTTATTTTTCCACAATAAGGGTGCCTTATAAAAGGGTGCCAATAATTTTGTCCAGCCCATTTTTGAAGTTTGGTGTGACATTATGTCCAATTTGCTTTTTTTCCTCCCTTTTTTGGTTTAGTTCCAATACATACAAAGAGAATAAACATGTGTATAGCAAAACATGTGTTACTGTAATCCTTTTCTGTGAGAAATACTTCATTTTCTTGAAAAATTTCAGGGGTGCCAACATCTATGACCATGACTGTATAGAAACAAAGAAGAGAGGAAGATACAGGAAACTACAGCAGCACCTGGGATGGTCTCTCAAGGCCCTCATCTTGGCATGCACCCCCCTTGGGGCGGGTGGAGACGACTTACTACCTCATGACATCTTCTCGTGTCCTCTCTTCCTATCAACCGCCCTTACTTCCTGTCCCTAGGTGCTTTTACGAGCTCTTGCTGTTAATCAAGTAGATCCCGTGGTATGGACTTCTTAACCAATGGGTATAAATGGCCTCCCCGTGACAGCACTGTGCAAATTCCCTTGCCGAGCACCCATCTACAGGAAACTTACCAGTGACCACACAGATATAATTGAGACATGGGACCTCTACCAGTATATCACCAAGTGTCATATATTTTGGCTTTGTTAGACTATAGCGGCCACCTGGTCTGATTTACCGTGAGATTTGGCCATAACCTTTAGATTGTTTTGGAACTTTCTCATTATCGGCCTTTTGTTATTGTAGAAATGGGAACATGCTGGAATTGATGTCAGCAAATTCCAAGTTACACAATTTAAGGCCTTTTTTTTAAAGTGATCTCTGAATAAGCAGTTTAACCCCTTAAGGACTTAGCCCTTTTTTACCTTAAGGACTGAGCCCTTTTTTGCAATTCTGACCACTGTCACTTAATGTATTAATAACTCTGGGATGCTTTTACCGATTATTCTGATTCCGAGATAGTTTTTTTGTGACATATTCTACTTTAACACAGTGGTAAATTTTTGTCGTTACTTGCATCTTTTCTTGGTGAAAAATCCCAAAATGTCATGAAAATGTAACATTTTTCTAACTTTGAAACTCTCTGCTTGTAAGGAAAATGGATATTCCAAGTAAATTATATATATTGATTCACATATACAGTATATCTACTTTATATTTGCATCATAAAGTTTACATGTTTTTACTTTTGGAAGACATCAGAGGGCTTCAAAGTTCAGCAGCAATTTTCCAATTTTCCACAAAATTTTTTAAATCTGAATTTTTCAGGGACCAGTTGCGTTTTGAAGTGGATTTGAGGGGTCTTCATATTAGAAATACCCCATTAATGACCCCATTATAAAACTGCACCCCCAAAGTATTCAAAATGACATTCAGAAAGTGGGTTAACCCTTTAGGTGTTTTACAGGAATAGCAGCAAGGTGAAGGAGAAAATTCAAAATCTTCATTTTTTACACTCGCATGTTCTTGTAGACCCAGTTTTTTTTTTAATTTTACAAGGGGTAAAAGGAAAAAAAGCCTCCCAAAATTTGTAAGCCAATTTCTCTCAAGTAAGGAAATACCTCATATGTGGATGTCAAGTGCTCTGTGGATGCACTACAAGGCTCAGAAGGGAAGGAGCAACAATGGGATTTTGGAGAGTGAGTTTTTCTCAAATGGTTTTTGAAGGACATGTCACATTTTGGAAGCCCCTATGGTGTGAGAACAGCAAAAAAAACAAAACAAAAAAAAGACACATGGCATACTATTTTGGAAACTACCCCCCTCAAGGAACGTAACAAGGTGTAAAGTGAGCCTTAACACCCAACAGGTGTTTGACGACTTTTCGTTAAAGTCGGATGTGTAAATTAATATATTTTTTTAACTAAAATGCTGCTTTCACCCCAAATTTTTTATTTTTACAAGCGGTTATAGGAGACAATGCCCCCCAAAATGTGTAACCCCATCTCTTCTGCGTATGGAAATACCCCATGTGTGGACGTTAAGTGCACTGCGGGCGCAGTACAATGCTCAGAATAGAAGAAGTCACATTTAGCTTTTGGAAAGCTAATTTTGCTGAAATGGTTTTTGGGGGGCATGTCGCATTTAGGAAGCCACTATGGTACTCATGGTAGTATACACATGGCATACTATTTTGGAAACTACACCCCACAAGGAACATAACAAGGGGTACAGTGAGGCTTAACACCCCATAGGTGCTTGACAAATTTCCGCAAAAGTAACACCCCATAGGTGCTTGACAAATTTCCGCAAAAGTTGGATGTGAAAATGAAAAATTATATTTTTTTCACTAAAATACTGGTGTTACCCCATATTTTTCATTTTCACAAGGGGTAATTGGAGAAAAAGCCTCCCAAAATTTGTAACCCCATTTCTTCTGAGTATGGAAATACCCCATGTAAGGATGTAAAATGCTCTGCTGGCGAACTACAATGCTCAGAAGAGAAGGAGCGCCATTGAGCTTTTGGTGATAGAATTTGGTTTGAATAGAAGTGGGAGGCCATGTGTGTTGACAAAGCCTCCCCCGTGGTGCCAGAACAGTGGACTCCCCCACATGTGACCCCATTTTGGAAAATACACCCCTTAAAGAATTTAATAAGGGGTGCAGTGAACATTTACACCCCACTGGCGTTTGACCAATCTTTGGAACAGTGGGCTGTGCAAATGAAAAATAACATTTTTAATTTTCACGGACCACTGTTCCAAAAATCTGTCAGACACCTGTGGGGTGTAAAGGCTCACACTACCCCTTATTACTTACGTGAGGGGTGTAGTTTCCAAAATGGAGTCACATGTGGGGGGGTGTCCATTGTTCTGGCACTATGGGGGTTTTGTAAACACACATGGCCTTCAATTTCGGACACATTCTCCAAAAGCCCAATTGCACTCCTTCTCTTCTGAGCATTGTAGTTCGCCCGAAATTTTGGGGGTCTTTTTTTCCTTTTACCGCTTGTGAAAAATAAAAGTATGGGGCAACACCAGCATGTTAGTGTAAAAATGTTAAAATTTTTTACACTAACTTGCTAGTGTAGACCTCAACTTTACTTTTTCATAAGGGGTAAAAGGAGAAAAAGCCCCACAAAATTTGTAACACAATTTCTCCCAAGTACGGAGATACCCTATATGTGGCCCTAAACTGTTTCCTTGAAATATGACAGGGCTCCAAAGCGAGAGAGCGCCATGCGTATTTGAGGCCTAAATTGGGGATATGAATCCGCCACAAAAATGCCCTGCGGCAATGTTTCCCAGATGGGGTGTCTCCAGCTGTTGCAAAACTCCCAGCATGCCTGGACAATCAGTGGCTGTCCAGCAATACTGGGAGTTGTTGTTTTTTAACAGCTGGAGGCTCCGTTTTGGAAACAGTGCCGTACAAGAAGTTTTTTTTTTTTTTATTGGGGGGGGGGAGACTATGTATATGTATGTGTATATGTAGTGTTTTACTTTTGATGTTGTGTAGGTGTAGTGTCGTGTAGTGTTTTTAGAGTACATTCACACGGGCGGGTTTACAGTGAGTTTCTCGCTGGGAGTTTGAGCTGCGGCAGAAAATTTGCCACATCTCAAATTTGCAGCAGAAAACTCGCTGTAAACCTGCCCGTGTGTGTGTCTGGGGACCTTCAGCTGTTGCAAGACTACAACTCCTAGCATGCACTGACAGACCATACATGATGGGAGTTGTAGTTATGCAACAACTGGAGGCACATTGGTTGCGAAACACTGAGAATTTGTTACTTAAAGGGGTACTCCACCCCTAGACATCTTATCCCCTATCCAAAGGAGAGGGGATAAGATGTCAGATCGCCATGGTCCTGCTGCTGGGGACCCCCGAGATTGCCGCTGCGGCACCCCGCTGTCATTACTGCACAGAGTGAGTTTACTCTGCATGTAATGACGGGCAGTACAGGGGCTGGAGCATCGTTACGTCATGGCTCCACCCCTCGTGACGTCACAGCCCGCCCCCCTCAATATGAGTCTATGGGAGGGGGCGTTGCGGTCGTCACACCTCTGCCACAGACTTGTATTAAGGGGGTGGCCTGTGATGTCACGATGGGCGGAGCCCTGATGTCACGCTGCTCCGTCCCATGTATCGCCCGTCATTACGGACAGAGCGAACTCGCTCTGCGCAGTAATGACAGCGGGGTGCCGCAGCGGCAATCCCGGGGGTCCCCAGCAGCGGGACCGCGGCGATCTGACATCTTATGTCCTATCCTTTGGATAGGGGATAAGATGTCTAGGGGCGGAGTACCCCTTTAACTCAGTGTGCCTCCAGCTGTTGTAAAACTAGAACTTACAGCATGTACAGTCTCTCAGTGCATGCTGGGAGTTGTATTTTTGCAACAGCTGGAGGCACACTGGTTGCAAAACACTGAGTTGGGTAAAAACCTCGGTTTCGCAACCAATGTGTCTCCAGCTGTTGCAAAACTGCAACAATCAGCATGCATTGACAGTCGAAGGACATGCTGAGAGTTGTAGATTTGCAACAGCTGGAGGCACACTGCTACAACACCCAGCATGCCCTTTGGTAGTCTGTGCATGTTGGGAGTTGTAGTTATGCAACAGCTGGATGCACACTTTTTCATAGAAAAAATGTGCCTCCAGCTGTTGCATAGCTACAACCCCCAGAATGCACAGACTACCAAAGGGCATGCTGGGAGTTGTAGTTGGAACCCCAGCTGTTGCAAAACTACAACTCCCAGCATGCCCTTTGGCTTTGCATGCTGAGAGTTGTTGCTAAGCAACAGCAGGAGGTGAACAGGCCTCACCTCCTGCTGTATCCTGCCACTGCTGCTGCCACCGATCCTGCTGCTCCTGTCGCCACCACCGCTCCTGAGAGGACCCCCGCCGGACCAGGGAAAGGTAGGAGACCCCCGCCAGCCCCGATCACTGCCATGATCGCTGCCCCGATCACTGCCCAGCAAGGTCGTGATTGGTCGGTAGTTCCGACCGATCAATCACGTGATCGTGGGGTGGCACCCGTGCCACCTCACTCCTGCTGAGTAAGGATGAATGGGGCTGTCTCGGACAGCCCCATTCACCCTTTTTTCTGGGTCATCAGAGACCCAATTGACCCGGAATCGCCACAAATCGCCGGTCTGAATTGACTGGCGATTTGCGGAGAACACCGACAGGGGTTTACACTGGGTGCCTACTGATAGATATCAGCAGTCACCCTGGTCCGGTCCCCCGGGGACCGGAATTCCCACAGGCATAACCATACGCCCTCATACCTTTGAAACGGGGGCGTATGGATACGCCCGGTGTCCTTAAGGGGTTAAACTTCATATAGAGAGGACTCGTCCGAGACAAAATGGAGTCTTACATGTTGGACTCAGTCCAATATGTCTGATAAATCCCCCACCTCCTTTCCAGTGAGTCAACAGGAAGCTGACTTGACTGAAATGTAGGAAAGAGGGCTAAGTACTCAAACTCATTTCAGTTTGGAGAACTTAAATTTTACTTATAATAAATAGACCACAACACTTTGCGTGTACTTTTATGACACAAACCCAATGTACAAATATATGGTTTACAAAAACTTCAAATATGTTCATTCACAGGGTTATTAGGTGTGGGCTGTAAATTACTATAATGTGTTTTCATTACAGCAAAGTGATTTGGATGACCACTGTAGTAAAGAATTGTTTCAGTCACTGATTTAGAGGAAACGTGTCTCTGGTGAACTTTTCTTGGCCACTCTAACCAAAGGTAAAAGCTCTCAGCTGCTAGTCCGGCACTTGGCAACTCGTATGTACGAGTGGTGCTTTTGCATCAAGTCTCTAGGTCTGCGACCTCGGTGATTCATGATGAATCTCCCCTGTGTAATGGATTGAGGATATGGAAAGGAAAAAATCTTCTGGACTTTGCCCACTTGTTTCTCCTGGATAATCATTGCTGTTTCGTCTCCGATCCTTCGCCGTTTGCTCGATCCTCAGTTTTACACAATGCCATCCGGCATTCTGTCACTCGTCACCCATCTTGGGATTTACACACAGGGCTGCATCTAGGCATAAGAAAACAACAAGACAGTATGAGCAATCATACATTTAGACTGTAAAATATTTGCACCTGTGAAGGCTGTGGGACTTAGCTATATATTGGCTAAGAGCTGGGTAGAGGATACTTAATGTTACTGCCAAAGAAAAGAATTACTTGATCGGTCATGAACAAATTTAAACTAATTATCTACTACAAGGCCAATGATATCCCGGAATTTACTTTTATCCATGACAGAAAATCATATTGGAGATATCCCCTTAGCGGAGTAACATGATATGGTGACAATTTTAGTCACAGATGAAAACAAACAAAATGGGATAAGTACAACTGGACAGTTATATGATACCACTCCAAAACTGGGTTGTTTTTTATGTTTTCATCCTCTGCTTTGGAACTCTGCGTAAGACCTTTTAAAACCTGAGATAATATAAAACTACACACAAGATTATTTTTATCCTGTGGAGAAAAGTGTTATCTCTAATGAAATCTCTATTGGAAGAGCGTATCTCTATTGTAAGAACTCTGCACTGAAATTGCAAGGAAAAAGAAAAATATGAATCAATAATAATTGGCAATCGGTAATTGATATCGATAATTGGTATTCAATACTATATTAATCAATAATTGGTATCTCAGCTTGTTTTAGCTTGTACTCTGCTCAAAAAAAATAAAGGGAGCACTAAAATAACACATCCTAGATCTGAATGAATGAATGAACTAATCGTATGAAATACTTTCGTCTTTACATAGTTGAATCTGAGACAACAAAATCACACAAAAATTATCAATGGAAATGAAATTTATCAACCCATGGAGATCTGGATATGGAGTCACACTCAAAATCAAAGTGGAAAACCACACTACAGGCTGATCCAACTTAGATGTAACGTCCTTAAAACAAGTCAAAATCAGGCTCAGTAGTGTGTGTGGTCTCCACCTGCCCGTATGACCTCCCTACAATGCCTGGGCATGCTCCTGATGAGGTGGTGGATGGTCTCCTGAGGGATGTCCTCCCAGACCTGGACTAAAGCATCCGCCAACTCCTGGACAGTCTGTGGTGTAACATGGCTTTGGTGGATGGAGCGAGACATGATGTCCCAGATGTGCTCAATCGAATTCAGGTCTGGGGAACAGGCGGGCCAGTCCATAGCATCAATGCCGTCCTCTTGCAGGAACTGCTGACACACTCCAGCCACATGAGGTCTAACATTGTCTTGCATTAGGAGGAACCCAGAGCCAACCGCACCAGCATATGGTCTCACAAGGGGTCTAAGGATCTCATCTCGGTACCTAATGGCAGTCATCCTACCTCTGGCAAGCACATGGAGGGCTGTGCGGCCCCCCAAAGAAATGCCACCCCACACCATTACTGACCCACCGTCAAACCGGTCATGCTGGAGGATGTTGCAGGCAGCAGAACTTTCTCCACAGCGTCTCCGGACTCTGTCACATGTGCTCAGTGTGAGCCTGCTTTCATCTGTGAAGAGCACAGGGTGCCAGTGGGAATTTGCCAATCTTGGTGTTGGGCTGTAAGCACAACCCCCACCTGTGGACATCGGGCCCTCATACCATCCTGATGGACATGCACATTTGTGGCCTGCTGGAGGTCATTTTGCAGGGCTCTGGCAGTGCTACGCCTGCTCCTCCTTGCACAAAGGCGGAGATAGCTGTCCTGCTGCTGTGTGTTGCCCTCCTATGGCCTCCTCCACGTCTCCTGATGTACTAGCCTGTCTCCTGGTAGCGCCTCCATGCTCTGGACTTTACGCTGACAGACACTGCAAACCTTCTTGCCACAGCTCGCACTGATGTGCCTTCCTGGATGAGCTGCACTACCTGAGCCACATGTATGGGTTGTAGACTCTGTCTCATGCTACCACTATAGTGCAAGCACCGCCAGCATTCAAAAGTGACCAAAACATCAGCCAGGAAGCATAGGGACTGAGAAGAAGTCTGTGGTCATCACCTGTAGAACCACTCCTTTATTGGGGGTGTCTTGCTATTTGCCTATAATTTCCACCTGTTGTCTGTTCCATTTGCACAACAGCATGTGAAATTGATTGTCAATCAGTGCTGCTTCCTGAGTGGACAGGGTGATTTCACAGAAGTGTGATTGACTTGGAGTTACATTGTGTTGTTTAACCCCTTAAAGGGGTTATCCAGCATAAGGTGATTTTAGTACATACCTGGCAGACAATAATGGGCATGCTTAGGAAGGATCTGTGCGTGTCTTGGGCTAAATGGCTATGCTGTGAGATTACCATAACACTGTGGCTAGCTTTTTGTGAACTTGTATTTCCTGTTTTCAGTTTTCTTGTTTGCCTACAAATCCTATGATTCCATTTTCCTCCTTCCCACACATCAGCTACCCCACCCAATTAAACTAAATGAGCTGCAGACCTGTGGTCTTCAATCAGGATGCCTACAGCTGTTGCATTAGTTGCAAATTGATCCCTCCACCCATTGAAGCAGACAGGCTATCTGTCATCAGCTGACTAGAATACTTAGTATTCCAAAGCATTGAAGTTATATGCTGCCTGCCAGTTTTCACAACGCTGTTTCGTACTAAATAAGTGCTGGCCAGTTGAAGCACTTATTTAGTGCGAAACAGCGTTGTCGCCTCTCAGTGGTGCCCCCCCTGCTTGTTACCATCTATGTCTTCTCCCTGGGCAACACGGTTGTGAGTATGTGCTTAAATAAAGAAATTTGCTGAAACAAGAAGACCGGTGAGTGGCCGACTTATTTCTACACATCTGCAAATTCATATGGATTTATCTTCCTTTTGGTCTGAGCACCACCTACTTCTTATGTGCATGCCGCTATAGTGCTTACTAACCAGGGATCACAAATTAAGCTGTGCCGAACTATCTCTTCCTGTCTATTGAATTAAGATTTGTAGGAAGTAAATTACTTCTATTAAAAAATCTTAATCCTTCCAGTACTTATTAGCTGCTGAATACTACAGAGGAAATTATTTTATTTTAGGAACACAGAGCTCTCTGCTGACATCACAAGCACAGAGCTCTCTGCTGACATCATGAGCACAGTGCTCTCTGCTGACATCTCTATCCATTTTAAGAACTGTCCAGAGTAGGAGAAAATCCCCATAAAAAACATATGCTGCTCTGGACAGTTCCTAAAATGGACAGAGATGTCAGCAGAGAGCACTGTGTTCCAAAAAGAAAATAATTTCCTCTGTAGTATTCAGCAACTAATAAGTACTGGAGGGATTAAGATTTTTAATAGAAGTAATTTACAAATCAGTTTAACCTTCTGGCACCAGTTGATTTAAAAAAAATAAATAAAATGTTTTCCACGGAGTATCCCTTCAACCCTTTTTAGTGACTTGGCTATGTATGGATCACACCCTATAGGACATAATCCGTGGTCGAGCTTTTGGCATTTTGCAAAAAACTATATACATGACAATTTTATGTTCCCTGGTACTTTAAAAACCCCAAATGGTATACTCATTGGGAAAGTTTACATTACCAACTGCAATGACGATTTTAAACAAACCCTACCACATACTATGCAATGCAATAGAATTGGAATTTGTGTATTTGGAATTAGTGTTAGTTTACATAAGCCACGCAAGTTATGATATTGCAAACTTACTCTTGCTCAATCTGATTGCGGTAAGTAATCCTCCATTTTATTAGCAATAAATCTGATCTCGGTAAGGGACCTCCATTGAAATATCAGTATTATTGATCTGATCTACGGTGGGACCTACCAAATATGTCAGTATTATTGATTACATTGATATAAGTGACGTAATCGTTATCATTAGCCCAACTGCCTGACCACACACAACGGAACAAAAATTTAGATACAGCACAAATATTATATATATATATATATATATATATATATATATATATATATATATATGTATATATCTAAAAGAAAAAATGTTGCAGCACTCAAGTAAGGTTATGGTGAAAAAAAGTGAAGCTTTATTCCATCCAAAGAAAGCGACGTTTCAGCTGACTCACTCAGCCATTATCAAGCACAGAGTGGCAGGAAGTGCATCATATATATAGGGGTAACAATCATGTGCATTAATTACATCAATTTACAAAAATTGCATAAAAATAAGTAAAGATATATAAATACATAGTGCAAAATACAGCGTATGGTACAAAGTGCAAATGCAAGTACATTTCAAGAGCAGACATTAATGCTCAAAAAGTGTAAATATGTGAACAAGTATAGTACAATAAAGTGCTGCAGGTGCATGGTGTTAAAAGATTACAAACAGGGCGGGACATTGAATACACTCACCAATGAAATTCAACTCGCTCGGTAACCTGTTTGGGGACCGGCGTCCCACGTGTAGCGGCGCCGAACCCGGAAGTCAGCGCTTACAAGCAGAGCCAATCACATGCAGAAACATCATCCGCAGACATCTCAAGTTTGCGCATGCATGCTTGAATAGAGAGAGATGGTGGCAGCCATCTTAGGTAAGGGAACCCGTTCATATAATGTATAGAGAGGTTAAGGGCAAATAGTGAGCGGCCTGACCAGCGCATATCGCTAAGTCGCCACAGCAGTCTCGCTACCATTCTGATGTCCGCAAGGTCACCTGGTCACTACGAGAGACCTGCAGAGGGCCAGCATCCATGTCACCAACACCCAGGTGGGGGCCACATAGCGGTCGCCACCCTGGGATCAGGAGTGCAGGATTAGGTCAATTGGCTTTAAAGGGACAGTGGCTGACACGAGCAAAAGCCACAGTTCAATACATAGTATAGTGTGAACGGTACCCAAAAATAGAGATTAGATTGGCCCTGTTGTAAACAAATAGCCGGAATACAATAAAGATAATAGCATTATAAATTGACCTAATCCTTATGTTTAAAGTCCCATGCAAGTCAATGGAAAATAAATGTTACTGCATAACTTCCAAACAGCTGGAGATATTTCGATAATACTTGGTCACATGCTACTTATATGTACACTTAAAATATAGGATAGTTAATTTAACCCTTAACTACCCCCATTTGTGAGGGTCAGGGTTTTTGTGTAAAGTCCCATGCAAATCAATGGGAAATGTATCTTCCCCCATAACTTCCGTACGGCTGGAGATATTTCAATACCTGGTACACATATTACAGGTCGGGATAGGAGGTCGGGATAGGAGGTTGGGGTAGATGGACTGGATAGGAGGATGGGATAGGAGGTCGGGATAGGAGGACGGGATAGGAGGACGGGATAGGAGGTCGAGATAGGAGGTCGAGATAGGAGGTTGGGATAGATGGACTGGATAGGAGGTCGGGATAGGAGGTCAAGATAGGAGCACGGGATATGAGGACGGGATAGGAGGTCAGGATAGGAGGTTCGAGATAGGAGGTTGGGATTAGATGGATTGGATAGGAGGACAGGATAGGAGGTCGGGATAGGAGGTCGGGATAGGAGGTCGAGATAGGAGGACGGGATAGGAGGACGAGATAGAAGGGCGGGATAGGAGGACGGGATAGGAGGACGGGATAGGAGGTCGGGATAGAAGGACGGGATAGGAGGACGGGATAGGAGGACGGGATAGGAGGTCGGGATAGGAGGTCGGTATATGAGGACGGGATAGGAGGATGGAATATAAGGTCGAGATATGATGACAGGATAGGAAGTCGGGATGTGAGGACGAGATATGAGGTTGAGATATGGGGATGGGATATGGGGTTGGGATATGACAACAATATATGAGGATGGGATATAAAGTCAAAAGCTTCCTCCTTTGTTTATTTTCCTCCCCAACAAGGATTAGGAAGGAAAAACCGGGCAACGCCGGGTACTCAGCTAGTAGTATATATAGTATACAGGTGGTGAGCAATTAGTGTTACAATTAGACATACTTAATGAACATAAATGTGAATAAATCATAAGATTGCATGTTTCAGACCAAAAACACAACAAAGCAATCCTTTCTGAGGTCTGCGAAATGCGAACGGTACATGTGCAAAATACTACAACACACTGATTATAGTCCATAAGTCCATATTGTGCATAATAAACACAGGTGGCAGTGATATAGTTGTGTACCTCTACGTCACAGGGGGAGGGGGGTCATCGGCTTGCATGTCTCGCAGATGTGTATCCAGGGACGCCATCGGGTGTACAGCCCATATACCACTTCTGGGCCTGCACAGGAAGTGCCACGCTCTTCATGCTAGATGTCATCGGGAACTAGCGCATGCGCACCTTGCTGAGGCCTCTCAAATGCTCCATCTTGGGATCGGGCAGACCCATACAGCTATGCCTCAAGCTTCCAGTGAGTACCGTGCCCTCTGCTGGTTATTCCAGCGCATCGTGGGGGTGGAGATACACCAAACTTTCAGGAGCGTCCGCGCTCAGAGTGGTGACCCGTTCTGTAGTGGCTATTCCGGTCCTATGTCACCCAGTAGGGATTCCCGGCGGGTGGCAATATTCCGGTCCGCTCTTCAGTATTGGTGATATCTTGGCGTCCACGTTCCCATCTTTGCAGTTGGCGGTACTTCCTATTCATGCAGTCATGCAGCTGGGGTATGCCACAGATTCCCAATTATCAGATGTTGTACAAGAGATTAGCAGAGCGTACGATGTTAATACAGATGTGTACCTTGCTTGACATCGCAGATTCATGTTCGCCAATCCCCCACTCCTTCCTGTGAAAATAGAGAAAATTATAAATAAAAATGTACCATAGACATGCACAAGGGTTCCGCAGATGTACAGGGGCAAAATCACTGCATTAAGGTAACATCATATATTACAGATTTTGTGAGTAATTTTAAACTCTACATTGAGGCCAGCCAGCTTCAGTGAGTTCAACAAATAGATCCACTTCAGTTCTCTCCTTTTCAAATGACTTGTGCGATCACCTCCTTTTTTGAGTGGGGGTACATGGTCTATAAGAATAAAGCGAATGTCCCTCTCGGAGTGGCCCATATCTGCGAAGTGTTTCGCTACTGGGAGATCTTGCCGTTTTTTGTGGATCGTGTATCGATGGTGATTTATCCTCGTTTTAAAGTACCATGTTGTTTCCCCCACGTAAATCATGTTACATGGGCACCAAAGGATGTACACTACATATGTGGAGTTGCATGTCATGTAATGTCTGATATGGTATTCTGCTCCTGTACCAGGATGTTTGAAGACATTACCTTTTTGCATTAGTGGGCAATTAATACCTCTTCGAATTCTTTTATACTCCCGTACCCATCCCTCAGGACATGCCTGTGTCTACGAAGGACACCCGCTATCCTGCCGGATAGGCCGGAGAAGGTAGACACAAACGGAATACGTTGATCACTAACCTGTATTAATAAATGGAGATCTCTAAATGGAGATTTAATATATCTATTCGCTATCTCAATTGCCATAATGACATCCACGTCTTAACTCTGATTCTTACCTTCTAAGGCTAGGTTCACACTACGTTTTGTACTTACGGTTCCCGTATACGGCTGGGAGGAGGGGGCGGGGCTTAATTGCAGCGCCCGTTCTCAGCCGTATACGGGAACTGTATTTAATGCATGTCTATGAGCCGACCGGAGTGAAGCGCAGCCTCCGGTCGGCTGCGTTTTCGTCCGTATGCGGTTTCCCGACCGCAGGCAAAAACGTGGTCGACCGCCTTTTTGCCTACGGTCGGGAAACCGCATACGGACGAAAACGCAGCCGACCAGAGGCTGCGCTTCACTCTGGTCAGCTCATAGACATGCATTAAATACAGTTCCGTATACGGCTGAGTGCGGGCGCCGCGATTAAGCCCCGCCCCCCTCCTCCCAGCCGTATACGGGAACCATAATTACAAAACGTAGTGTGAACCTAGCCTAAGAAGTTAACTTGTTGTTACCAGTTGCATGTAACAAAGTAGCTACTGTATATATAAACAAAGAAAAGAGGAAAATACATAATACATAACTATAATCTTACCGGGTATCTTTACATGACACACAGCAGCACCTGTGATGGTCTCTCAGGGCCCTCATCTTGGCATGCACCCCCCTTCGGGTGGGTGGAGATGACTTACTACCTCATGACATCTTCTGGTGTCCTCTGTTCCCATCAACCACCCTTACTTCCAGTCCTCAGGTGCTTTTATGATCTCTTGCTGTTAATCAAGTAGATCCCATGGTACGGACTTCTTAACCAATGGGTGTAAATGGCCTCCGCAGGACAGAGGAAGCCCCCCCACTGTGCAAATTCCCCTGCAGATGGTGCTATGCAGTACCCATCTACAGGAAAACTACCAGTGACCACACAGACATAATTGAGACATGGGACCTCTACCAGTATGTCAACAAGTGTCATATTTGTTAGACAATAGCAGCTACTTGGTCTCATTTACCATGAGATTCCCCATGGGGGGAATCAGGGGAATCGGCTATCATGATTCCCCCTGTGGGCCCACTGTCCCCATGGCAGGGGAACTAGTAACATGTCAGCCACAGCACTATCATGATTCCCCCTGCGGGCGCATGGTCAGCTTCTCATCCCGCAAGCGTGCTGTCCCCACATCGGGGAGCTAATCATATGTGACCCGCGGGCACTGCTCTGCTTCTCCCCCCCCCCCCCCCAAAAGTGATGTTCCTGGGGAAAGGGTTAACTGCGAGCCGCAGCGCTGCACATTCTTCCCACATTGGGGAATGAATGATTTGTGAGCCGCAAGTGCTGCAGAGCTTCTGTTCCCCCCCTAAGCGCTGAAAGCCAGTGTTCCCCCCCTAAGCGCTGAAAGCCAGTGTGTTCCCCCCCCCCCCCCTAAGCGCTGAAAGCCAGTGTGAGCCGCAGGCGCTGCAGAGCTTCTGCTCTCCAGCACCCACGGCTCACACTGGCTTTCAGCATTTGCGGGGGGAGGTGACAGCTTCTATTCTCCGATCCCCGAACAGGGCTTGGGGAACAGAAGTCCTGTGCCAGTGGCTCACAAATAATTCATACCCCGACGTGGGGAGAGTGTGCAGCGCTGCGGCTCACAGTTAAAACTTTATAATATGCAATATGTATGCAATAACGTTCCTCCTTGTATACTGGTATTATTGGTAATATTGGTCTCAGTATACAGGATTTGGTCAGTAACAGTATGATGGTAATATGTATGGTAATAATATTCCTCCTTGCATATTCGTATTATAGGTAATATTGGTCTCAGAATAGAGAATTAGATCAGTAACAGTATGATGAAAATATGTATGGTGATAATATTTCCTCCTTATATACCGGTGTTATTTGGTGTCTATATGATTTATTTAGAGGTACATGTGTCTATCGTGGGAATTTGTCTTACCAATGCTAAAGTTTGATAGAAGTCTGCACAGAAAAATAGTGACATGTTACTAACATAGTACATGTTATCACTGCCAACCCCCCTACTTTTGTCCCCCACAAATTTTAAAGCTGGAGACGCTTATTTAAAATGCTACAAATGTAAGTGGTTGGCAAGATTGCATGGTGGGACATTACATCTTCACCTCTGACCAGCCTCTACAATCTACATGCCCATCTCCCTGACATATACATATATATCTTTTTTAGGACATTTAGGAAGAATGAGGTATGTTTACAGCATGCTTCCTTGTTCTTTACGATGCTACAGGTGGAGGAGCAGTAAGGAAATGAATAGCAGGTACTGGAACCAAACTGTGCGACAGTCTGCTGTGAAATTAGATGTTCTGCAACAGCTCTGGGCAGGGAACTGGGAGGATTGCTGTGGGAGGGGAGTAGGCAGGGTGGGAGGACTGTGATGAAGAGCTGAGGGGAATCAATGCATTATGGGAATTGTAGTACTGAGCAACTGCTCAACAAGGAAGTACAACCAGATAACACAGGACAGACCCCAAAAACAAATGTATTTTTGGTGGTTTCAGAACTGAGGCAAACAGATAAGGTAATATTTTTTAAACCTGATGTTAGAGTACCCCTTTAGTTAAAGACCTTGTGATCCATTATTAGCATATTTTTGAATGATTTACATAATTTGTTTACCTAGAGGCAATATTCATATGACATGTTCAGGGTACATTGCTAGTATATGTCAGGATACTAGCAAATTGGCAGTGTAATCTAGGAGTAATGTTCAGTCTGTTACTCGACATAAACTTTTTTTGTTGGATTCTTAGAACTGGGGGTTTACACTGCATAACATTCGGTACATACTTTATTTTACACATGGATTTGCTGTGAAAATGCATCCATAATCTGGAAAATGTGGCTGCAAAATAAAATGTGGCCACATTTCAAGGGAAAATCTGTGTGTAAAATACTATACGTGCTAAAAAAAAATTGTTGTGTGAACATAGGGTGCTGAATTAGAAGCTGAACACAAGGCTCCGGAATAAGATAATATCTACTTTCCTATGGCAAGTGGGTAAACCAGTGGAACCCCGGGACTGGTTGGAACTTTGCTGATTTTATATTGGGGATATTACAACACTGAATTTTTATGAATCTCAATGATTTTTTAGTAGGTAAGTAAAGGTGAAAATCTCTTTTTAGCATCTTGCGTTGGACAGCAAAGAATTAGGCCACTAACTGTACGCTATTTATTCCTGCAGGACATTCATATTCTACCAGTCCCTCTGTACTGTACTTTACCCATCAGACACTATATTACAGTGAGTGCTTGCCTTGTTTGCTAGCCAAATTAACAGGCTGTTCTTTGTATACCTGTAAATAGAAGGCATGTGTTTTTCCAATGCCGTTCAGTTGCATCATAAACCTCCTTCCCCTTATTCCTTATTCTGAAATTCTTAACAACCACTTCCCATATTGTATAAGAGAGTTGCATTATAAGAAGTTGCTTATGAAATTACACAATTTATAAGCAAAAGAGAAAGTGTGTCCAAACCTGCTCCATCCTTGAAGGTATTGAGGGTGGATGGGACTTGAAGTGCTTAGCTTGGCACCAAACAGTTTTCTCTGCTTTCCGATTCACTATTATAACAACATCCTGCAGTCACCACTAGAGGGAGATCACTGCATACAGTTGTATACAGCTCCATTTCAGTTTCAGACAAAATTTATACTCAAATATTATGTGCTGCAATTCAGAGTTTAAAAATATTACCATTAAAAACAATGAACATGCATTCCACATGTTTTGTGGCATGTATTTTGGCATGAAAACCTATATAAATGCACCAAACTGACACAATAATATGAGTAAATATAAATCTTTATTATAATCAGATAAGATAAAACATGATAAAAAATCAGCAGCAGTTAGAAAGAAAACGACTCCGAACACAGATATTAAATAATGTCCAATAGGCACATGGAATGGCACATAGATATAAGTATACAATACTCAATGAAAAGTGGACTTAAAAACAAGCCACAGTACATGTATATATATAAAAAATACACCTAGAGGTGCCTAAGTAAACCCAGTACACTAATGTAAACAAAAAGGACATATAAAGAAGTATAGCTAGTATAGTGTCATTTGCCCAGTGCTATCGGCAGTAAGAATACAGAGAAACAAGGATGTTTGCCCATACAAATCTGAGGGGAAACAAACCACCTCGGTAAAAGTTGAAGCATCGGTTGTCCCTGAGACAAGTTATATTGAACATATAAGACTGTCCATGCACCTAGCCAACTGACACCCAGCTATACTTACAAAGGTCGGGAGCCTACCCCTACGTCGTTTCGCTCACTCGCTTCCTCAGGGAGTGTCTTATGGAGGGTAAACGGAAGTATATATATATGATATCGACCAATCAAACAAGTTCTATAAGAATTAAGTACCTGGAACAGCTGTGCGCGCTGTAAGCGTGCCGTGTAATGGTCTGCGCCATCTTGTCTTCAACCGCGCATGCGCACGGCACCACCGGAGTGCGTACGTATTGACGTCACCACGATGGTAGCGGGCGCACGCGCAGTGAACACAAGAAGCTAGAACTGGTAAGGGAAAGTCCAACGCATGTGCAGACAGGTAGATAAGCTGCGCGTGCGTGGAAAAGATAAGCCCGTATACAACGGGCGCATATAACAAAATAGGGAGAGCGCTATATTAGGGACATAGACAACACAAACCACATGTGGTGATGATAAGAGTGTGCAAAGTGCTCGTGCCCAAAATAAAATAAAGTGATCATGCTCGTGAAAAAGTGAAACGTCATAAAAACACAGAGTGAAGTGTAGTAATAATATCACATGATAAGAAATACATTTGTAAAAAATGACACATAAATATATGATGGATAAGGTGCATGTGTGCATATGCAAATATGTGCATGTAGGTGTATCCTTATTGAGTGTACTTATGCATAATTATGTGTAAGATGAATAGGTGAATGATGAAGTGTATTACAAGAATATTTATAATGATACATGATAATAATGTGGTGTTGAGTCGATGCATATAGTCCCGCGCTGAACTCAAAATCCGCAGATATGCCAGGTACCTTCAATAAATGTCAAAAGCATATTCAAGAGCAAAGAATACCCCCAGGAACAATCTGTTGATGCAACCCAAGCAGAAAAACCCGGATAACCAGGTGAGATATATATCTAACTATACCTCACGCTGGCGACAAATGCAGAAAGCGCTACAAAAACACTGGTCCGTTTTACAAATGGATCCGGTCATTGCACAGTATTTAACCTCTAAGCCATCTATTACATATAGACGTGCAAGAAATTTAAAAGATATACTTGTGCACAGCCACCATAAAAAACCATCCATGAAAGGCATTTTCGGAACAAGGGGCCCCAAATGGGAGTGCAAACCATGTGGGGGATGTGTGGCTTGTCCCAATATTGAAAGGGCCACAGACTTTTGGGACTCCACAGGGTCCAAAAAGTATAAAATCACCCACGCTATAGATTGTTGTACTACTGGGGTTGTCTACTATGCTGTCTGTCCCTGCAATTTGATCTATGTGGGTTTGACCTCTAGGGAGCTACGGAGAAGAGTAAGGGAACATGTTCTGAGCATCGAAGCAGCCAAGAATGAACAGGATGTCACTAAACTCAAGACATTGGCTAGGCACTTTAAAGAGCATCATGCCTGCAATGGACATTTATTGAAGGTAAGAGGAATCGATAGGGTGATTATGGGACCCAGAGGGGGTGACTGGAAGCGTATTTTGGCACAGAGGGAAACCCGGTGGATTTTTGATTTAAAAACTGTTATCCCCTTTGGCCTCAACGAGCACAACAATTATGCTCCATTCCTGTAATCATGGTTGTTCCCCATATTCTTATCTTTGTCTTCATATGTATATTTCATTTACTATTGTACTGACCACATCTGGTCTGTGGTTGGTTTTATTATTACTCTTTGAGATTTTATGGACTAATTGGTTTTATATTCTTTTTGTTCTCTTCTTCTTTTTTCCTCTTTCTCATTTGTATCTTCTCTTTTTTCTTCTCTTTTTTTCTTTCCTTTCTTTCCTCTTTTCTCCCCTTTTTTCTTTTCTGTTTCCTGGCTTATCTATATCTTTATCCTGGTTTTTCTTTCTTTCTTTCTGTTTCTTTCTTTCTTCCTTTTTCTTTCTCTTTTCTTTTTCATTTCAGGTACCTGGCATATCTGCGGATTTTGAGTTCAGCGCGGGACTATATGCATCGACTCAACACCACATTATTATCATGTATCATTATAAATATTCTTGTAATACACTTCATCATTCACCTATTCATCTTACACATAATTATGCATAAGTACACTCAATAAGGATACACCTACATGCACATATTTGCATATGCACACATGCACCTTATCCATCATATATTTATGTGTCATTTTTTACAAATGCATTTCTTATCATGTGATATTATTACTACACTTCACTCTGTGTTTTTATGACGTTTCACTTTTTCACGAGCATGATCACTTTATTTTATTTTGGGCACGAGCACTTTGCACACTCTTATCATCACCACATGTGGTTTGTGTTGTCTATGTCCCTAATATAGCGCTCTCCCTATTTTGTTATATGCGCCCGTTGTATACGGGCTTATCTTTTCCACGCACGCGCAGCTTATCTACCTGTCTGCACATGCGTTGGACTTTCCCTTACCAGTTCTAGCTTCTTGTGTTCACTGCACGTGCGCCCGCTACCATCGTGGTGACGTCAATACGTACGCACTCCGGTGGTGCCGTGCGCATGCGCGGTTGAAGACAAGATGGCGCAGACCATTACACGGCACGCTTACAGCGCGCACAGCTGTTCCAGGTACTTAATTCTTATAGAACTTGTTTGATTGGTCGATATCATATATATATATATATACTTCCGTTTACCCTCCATAAGACACTCCCTGAGGAAGCGAGTGAGCGAAACGACGTAGGGGTAGGCTCCCGACCTTTGTAAGTATAGCTGGGTGTCAGTTGGCTAGGTGCATGGACAGTCTTATATGTTCAATATAACTTGTCTCAGGGACAACCGATGCTCCAACTTTTACCGAGGTGGTTTGTTTCCCCTCAGATTTGTATGGGCAAACATCCTTGTTTCTCTGTATTCTTACTGCCGATAGCACTGGGCAAATGACACTATACTAGCTATACTTCTTTATATGTCCTTTTTGTTTACATTAGTGTACTGGGTTTACTTAGGCACCTCTAGGTGTATTTTTTATATATATATACATGTACTGTGGCTTGTTTTTAAGTCCACTTTTCATTGAGTATTGTATACTTATATCTATGTGCCATTCCATGTGCCTATTGGACATTATTTAATATCTGTGTTCGGAGTCGTTTTCTTTCTAACTGCTGCTGATTTTTTATCATGTTTTATCTTATCTGATTATAATAAAGATTTATATTTACTCATATTATTGTGTCAGTTTGGTGCATTTATATAGGTTTTCTAGTATTTCTGGGCACCGAACAGTGGTTTATACCTTGTTTGTTTTTGGCCTCAATTTATTGGTTTACATGTATTTTGGCATGTAGTATTAACCAAAATATGTGCTGGAAAATGCTGTGTGAACCTAGTCTCAGGGACTCCTGACCATTTCCCCAATGGCTGTAGGCTGATTTTCAATTCATAAAATTAATACAGATGTTGCTTTGTTTTGCATACCAGTCACCAGTGTGGTTGGTAAAAATTTCACAATAACAAACTTGGCTGAAAGCATAAATAAAGTACTTAGAGAAGACAAAAAGGAAGAAACTATAGAAAGAATGTAACTACTATAATACGACCCCTAGTTACAAAAATATAGGTATTATAATACTGCACACTACTATAATAATGTACAAGAATATAACTACTACAGTAAATACTGTCTTGTCTCGTATGAATAACAATATAATTACTATATTACTGCTCCCTATGCACAAAAAATAACTACTATCCCATGTGAAGAGCAATACACAGTACAGTAACTACTATAATACTGCTTCCTATGTACAAGAAAATAACTATAATACTGTCCCTATGTACAAGAATATAACTACTATAAAACTGCCCTTTATGTACATAAATAGAACTACTATGATGGGACCCGCTCTAAATAGGGGGCCTTGACGTGTGGGTGGGCTTGTACTTTTTGATCAAAATGTATACTAACAACCTGTTTGTATTTTAATCTACTTGCTTCTCAGCATAAATTCAAAAACTAATTGTGGAGATGCGACCATGTCTGTTTTCTCTATTTGAATTCACAAAAGAACTACTATACTGCTGCCTTATTTGTAAAAGAACATAACTACTATAATACTGCCCCTTGTGTATATGAATAGAACAACTATAATACTGCCCCTATATAACTGGCATAATACTGCCCCTCATATACATAAATAGAACTAATATAATACTGCCTCATTTTTAAAAGAATATAACTACTATAATACTGTCCCCTATGTACATGAATATAAATACTATAATACTGCTGATATGCACAGGAATATAACTACTACAATACTGCCCTCTATGTATAAAAATAAAACTGATGTAATATTGCCTCCTATGCAAGAATGTATGTATTAAAATACTGACCACCTGTGTATAAGAATGTAACTACTGAAGTATTGCTCTTATGTATGAATAGATCTTATACAATACCGTCTTCCTTGATGTACAAGAATGTTGATGTAAATAGGTAAGATTTCCTAAGCATAGTGACTGCTCTCTGTATTTACAATACAGTCTTAATATTTATCGTCTCCGTTTTATCTGCAAATAATTTGTTGTAGGAGAGATGGAAAATCGTGCTGTGACTATTGGATCTGCCATTTCCTCTGTCAGCCTCAGTACAGTGTGATAAATGACCGTTGTCTTTCTGAGAGATCTGTGATTCATCAGGAGCCACGTAGTCTCTGAAGAATAAACCTGTAGCATTTTAGATATCAATGATGTTTCCCTGTGAGATGGAGAGAAGTTATTGTCCTGAACTAAGCCCAGAAATGGACAATAATGTCTTCACATTCAATATAAATAGTTACATAGTTACGTAGGTTGAACAAAGACATAAATCAGAAGAGTTGGTCAACACATCCCCGCCATGCTTCTCTATGGGGAGTTGGAGATATCAGAGTACAGCACTTAGGCTCTCCCATGGAGATAAAAAAGAGGGCACGTGCCAACCCTGCTTCATGCTGGAGGACCCCCTGTGATCTGACACTTATCCCTTTTGGATAAGAAATACATTTTTCTAAGCTAGATAACCCCTTTAAGGCCCTATTACATGGAACTATTAATAAACATACTGAAAAGAAGAGGGCTAAATACTTACCCTTTGGTACCCCACTAGTAACCATTACCCATTTGGAGTATGTTACACCTATAATTGCCCTTTGGACCACTTGCTAACCTATTTACACATATTTACTCCTATTTTCCAGCATTCTCATCTCTCGCTCTCTCACCAGCCTCCCCAAGACCTTGCTTTCATCATAACCTATTGTAATGTTTTAACTGTGTTGGTAAATCAGCCATTATGTATTTCTAAACCATCAATTTCATATAGGATGAGACGTAGTGGAAGTGTAACCACACACCACAGTGTTCTGGGGAAATAAGCACAATGGCCCCGGTCAGTAGGAAACCTGTTATTTCATAGGCTGGGTCAAAGAAAACCAGCATTCAAATGCAGCATTGTGTTATCCGGAGGAGGCAGACTTTTTTTTTATATTTGTTATGAATGGAGGACCACAAAAGGCCTACAAAACACAAAAAATTTTCACCCACCCTGAAACTAAACATTTATATACAGTCGTTGACGTAAATGTTGGCACCCCTGAAATTTTTCAAGAAAATTAAGTATTTCTCACAGAAAAGGATTGCAGTAACACATGTTTTGCTATACACATGTTTATTCCCTTTGTGTGTATTGGGACTAAACCAAAAAGGGAGGAAAAAAAAGCAAATTGGACATAATGTCACACCAAACTCCAAAAATGGGCTGGCCAAAATTATTGGCTCCCTTAACTTAATCTTAACTTTGGTTGCACACCCTTTGGAAAAAATAACTGAAATCAGTTGCTTCGTATAACCATCAATAAGCTTCTTAAACCTCTCAGACGGAATGTTGGACCACTCTTCCTTTGCAAACTGCTCCAGGTCTCCCTTGTTGAAAGGGCACCTTTTCCCAACAGCAATATTAAAGGAAATCTGTCACCTGCACTAACCTGACGCTACCGACAGATAGTGCAGGTGACACTGATGACAACGGTACTCAACTTGTCCTGTTCCGTGGCGGGGATCTTCGGAAATCTTCTCCATTAACTCCGCTCAGGGCACGGGTGGAGCTTACTGATGTCACCGCTGCTGTTCTCTCACAGTGGGACCCAGCAGGGAGCAGCAGCGGTGATGTCACTAAGCTCCACCCATGCCCCAAGCCACTGCTGCTCTCTGCAGGATTTCACAACAGCGGTGACGTCTGTAAGCTCCATCCTTGCCCGGAACTGGAGCTAACTGTAATGTCTGTTTATTTGTTTTTGTATTTTTCTGTTTAAGGTTGTATTCACACACTAGGATGTTCAGAGCAGTTTTCTATTCCTGGATAGGGAATGGTTAATGCTCTGAAAGAATGAGAACTCGGGTGTGTCTATTTTAAGCCAGACTTCTCCTGCATTTAGTGCTGGTTATTTAGTTTAATGCCACTATGTCTATTTGTGCAATCTGCTATGATGTCTGTTTGCACAATTTTCTGACTATGCCTGCTTGAACATTTACCTTGTATTTATCTTGTCATTTTATCTGGGTTTTTAGCCATGGTTATATAGCATGCTCCTTGTATTTAACGATTAGTCGGTGTTACTGTCACGATGCCGGCTGGCAGGTAGTGGACCCTCTGTGCCAGAGAGGGATTGGCGTGGACCGTGCTAGTGGACCGGTTCTAAGCCACTACTGGTTTTCACCAGAGCCCGCCGCAAAGCGGGATGGTCTTGCTGCGGCGGTAGTGACCAGGTCGTATCCACTAGCAACGGCTCACCTCTCTGGCTGCTGAAGATAGGCGCGGTACAAGGGAGTAGGCAGAAGCAAGGTCGGACGTAGCAGAAGGTCGGGGCAGGCAGCAAGGATCGTAGTCAGGGGCAACGGCAGAAGGTCTGGAAACACAGGCAAGGAACACACAAGGAACGCTTTCACTGGCACTAAGGCAACAAGATCCGGCAAGGGAGTGCAAGGGAAGTGAGGTAATATAGGGAAGTGCACAGGTGAAAACCCTAATTGGAACCACTGCGCCAATCAGCGGCGCAGTGGCCCTTTAAATCGCAGAGACCCGGCGCGCGCGCGCCCTAGGGAGCGGGGCCGCGCGCGCCGGGACAGAACAGACGGGGAGCGAGTCAGGTAGGGGAGCCGGGGTGCGCATCGCGAGCGGGCGCTACCCGCATCGCGAATCGCATCCCGGCTGGCAGCAGGATCGCAGCGCCCCGGGTCAGAGGACGTGACCGGAGCGCTGCAGCGGAGGGAGTGAAGCGAGCGCTCCGGGGAGGAGCGGGGACCCGGAGCGCTCGGCGTAACAGTACCCCCCCCCTTGGGTCTCCCCCTCTTCTTGGAGCCTGAGAACCTGAGGAGCAGACTTTTGTCAAGGATGTTGTCCTCAGGTTCCCAGGATCTCTCTTCAGGACCACAACCCTCCCAGTCTACTAAAAAAAAATTTTTCCCTCTGACCTTTTTGGCAGCCAAAATTTCCTTGACCGAGAAGACGTCCGAGGAGCCGGAAACAGGAGTGGGAGGAACAGATTTGGGAGAAAAACGGTTGAGGATGAGTGGTTTGAGAAGAGAGACGTGAAAGGCATTAGGGATACGAAGAGAAGGAGGAAGAAGAAGTTTATAAGAGACAGGATTAATTTGACACAAAATTTTGAAAGGACCAAGATAGCGTGGTCCCAACTTGTAGCTAGGGACACGGAAGCGGACATATTTAGCGGAGAGCCATACCTTGTCTCCAGGGGAAAAAACGGGGGGAGCTCTTCTTTTCTTATCCGCGAACCTCTTCATGCGTGAAGAAGCCTGTAAGAGAGAATTTTGGGTCTCTCTCCATATAATGGAAAGGTCACGAGAAATTTCATCCACAGCGGGCAGACCAGAGGGCAAGGGGGTAGGGAGGGGGGGAAGAGGGTGACGGCCGTACACCACGAAAAATGGGGATTTGGAGGAAGATTCAGAGACCCTGAAGTTATACGAGAATTCGGCCCATGGAAGGAGATCTGCCCAGTCATCCTGGCGGGAGGAAACAAAATGTCGCAAATAATCACCCAGGATCTGGTTAATTCTTTCTACTTGTCCATTGGACTGGGGATGATATGCAGAGGAAAAATTTAATTTAATCTTGAGTTGTTTACAGAGAGCTCTCCAGAATTTAGACACGAATTGGACCCCTCTATCCGAGACAATCTGCGTAGGCAACCCGTGAAGACGAAAAATGTGTACAAAAAATTGTTTAGCCAACTGAGGCGCAGAAGGAAGACCAGGAAGAGGGATGAAATGTGCCATTTTGGAGAATCGATCAACGACCACCCAAATAACGGTGTTGCCACGGGAAGGGGGTAAATCAGTAATAAAATCCATACCAATCAGAGACCAAGGCTGTTCGGGGACAGGCAGAGGATGAAGAAAACCAGCGGGCTTCTGGCGAGGAGTCTTATCCCGGGCACAGATAGTGCAGGCTCGCACAAAGTCCCCAACATCCGTCTCCAGAGTCGGCCACCAATAGAAGCGGGAGATGAGTTGCACAGATTTCTTGATGCCCGCATGACCTGCGAGATGGGAGGAGTGACCCCATTTGAGGATTCCGAGGCGTTGGCGTGGAGAAACAAAGGTCTTTCCTGGAGGAGTCTGCCTGATGGAGGCAGGAGAAGTGGAGATCAGGCAGTCAGGTGGAATGATGTGTTGCGGAGGGAGATCAACTTCTGAGGCATCCGAGGAACGAGAGAGAGCATCGGCCCTAATGTTCTTATCGGCAGGACGAAAGTGAATCTCAAAATTAAATCGGGCAAAGAACAGAGACCACCGGGCCTGGCGAGGATTCAGCCGTTGGGCCGACTGGAGGTAGGAGAGGTTCTTGTGGTCGGTGTAGATAATAACAGGAAATCTTGATCCCTCCAGCAGATGCCTCCATTCCTCAAGTGCTAATTTAATGGCTAGAAGCTCTCGATCCCCGATGGAGTAGTTCCTCTCCGCTGGAGAGAAGGTCCTAGAGAAAAAACCACAAGTGACAGCATGCCCGGAAGAATTTTTTTGTAGAAGAACAGCTCCAGCTCCTACTGAGGAGGCATCAACCTCCAATAGGAAGGGTTTGGAAGGGTCAGGTCTGGAGAGCACGGGAGCCGAAGAAAAGGCAGACTTGAGTCGTTTAAAGGAGTCTTCTGCTTGAGGAGGCCAGGACTTGGGATCAGCATTTTTTTTGGTTAAAGCCACGATAGGAGCCACAATGGTAGAAAAATGTGGAATAAATTGCCTGTAATAATTGGCGAACCCCAAAAAGCGTTGGATAGCACGGAGTCCGGAGGGGCGTGGCCAATTTAAGACGGCAGAGAGTTTGTCTGGATCCATCTGTAGTCCCTGGCCAGAGACCAAATATCCTAGAAAAGGAAGAGATTGGCATTCAAACAGACATTTCTCAATTTTGGCATAGAGTTGGTTGTCACGAAGTCTCTGAAGAACCATACGGACATGCTGGCGGTGTTCTTCTAGATTGGCAGAAAAAATTAGGATATCGTCCAGATATACCACAACACAGGAGTATAA
Source organism: Hyla sarda (assembly GCF_029499605.1). Taxonomy (NCBI): domain Eukaryota; kingdom Metazoa; phylum Chordata; class Amphibia; order Anura; family Hylidae; genus Hyla; species Hyla sarda. Next base: position 123,359,960 of record NC_079194.1, on the reverse strand, counting down.
CAGATCACGAAAAATTTCATTGACAAAGTCTTGGAAGACGGCAGGGGCATTGCACAGTCCAAAGGGCATGACCAGATACTCAAAGTGTCCATCTCTGGTGTTAAATGCCGTTTTCCACTCGTCCCCCTCTCTGATGCGGATGAGGTTATAGGCGCCTCTTAAGTCCAATTTAGTGAAGATGTGGGCACCTTGGAGGCGATCAAAGAGTTCAGAGATGAGGGGTAAGGGGTAGCGGTTCTTAACCGTGATTTTATTAAGACCGCGGTAGTCAATGCAAGGACGTAGGGAGCCATCTTTTTTGGACACAAAGAAAAATCCGGCTCCGGCAGGAGAGGAGGATTTACGGATAAAGCCCTTTTTTAGATTCTCCTGGACGTATTCGGACATGGCAAGAGTCTCTGGGGCAGAGAGAGGATAAATTCTGCCCCGGGGTGGAGTAGTACCCGGGAGGAGGTCGATAGGGCAATCATAAGGCCTGTGAGGAGGTAGAGTCTCAGCTTGTTTTTTGCAGAAAACATCCGCGAAGTCCATATAGGCCTTGTTGCGCTATCTGTTGTGACTGCTGGGCGACCACCGTGGTGAGGTCAGCGACAACTGGCAGAGGAACTTCAGCGGGATCCATGGCCGGATCTACTGTCACGATGCCGGCTGGCAGGTAGTGGACCCTCTGTGCCAGAGAGGGATTGGCGTGGACCGTGCTAGTGGACCGGTTCTAAGCCACTACTGGTTTTCACCAGAGCCCGCCGCAAAGCGGGATGGTCTTGCTGCGGCGGTAGTGACCAGGTCGTATCCACTAGCAACGGCTCACCTCTCTGGCTGCTGAAGATAGGCGCGGTACAAGGGAGTAGGCAGAAGCAAGGTCGGACGTAGCAGAAGGTCGGGGCAGGCAGCAAGGATCGTAGTCAGGGGCAACGGCAGAAGGTCTGGAAACACAGGCAAGGAACACACAAGGAACGCTTTCACTGGCACTAAGGCAACAAGATCCGGCAAGGGAGTGCAAGGGAAGTGAGGTAATATAGGGAAGTGCACAGGTGAAAACCCTAATTGGAACCACTGCGCCAATCAGCGGCGCAGTGGCCCTTTAAATCGCAGAGACCCGGCGCGCGCGCGCCCTAGGGAGCGGGGCCGCGCGCGCCGGGACAGAACAGACGGGGAGCGAGTCAGGTAGGGGAGCCGGGGTGCGCATCGCGAGCGGGCGCTACCCGCATCGCGAATCGCATCCCGGCTGGCAGCAGGATCGCAGCGCCCCGGGTCAGAGGACGTGACCGGAGCGCTGCAGCGGAGGGAGTGAAGCGAGCGCTCCGGGGAGGAGCGGGGACCCGGAGCGCTCGGCGTAACAGTTACATTAGTCGGTTTTAGGATTATGTTTGTTCGTTCTGCCTTGTCTGTGTTTGGTGTCCTGGAGTCCATTAAGACTCATTTAAGTTCTAGTCTTGTATCTTGAGATATATCCTGTCTAGTATCCTTACTGGTGTTCCTCTACGTTGTAGAGTTTGGTGTTCTTGTATCCATTTTTATGAAGTTCTGTGTTTTATATTTCTGTTTCCTACTAGGTCAGCATCCTGCGGTGGAGCAGGCACGGTGGATTGTGCCCGCTGGACAGTAGTCTATTTGGCTTTATTATTAATGACAACTCCTTTTGTGGAGTGGGGTGTCCAGTTTGTTTGCTCTGTGTCCCAGTGTGAACACTGTCCTATGTTTCCTAATCAGTTTGACTGTTTATATTCTGCCCTGTTAGTATTTGTATCCTGTTTGGTATGTCTGGTTGTCTAGTAGTTTCCCGTTTCTGTTCTATGTATATTATGTGTTTTTACGCCACTGCATTTTAGCGCAGGCAGGGACTGGCTCCAAGTTGTTGATTCACCGCTTAGGGTGTATGGGCAAGTAGGCAGGGAGAGTGTTTTTAGGGTCAGTTTAGGGCTCACTCTCCCTGTCCCCGCAGTCGGTCATGACATTAATGAAGGAAATTACAGAAGATTCCGTACACGGAACGGGACAAGGTGAGTACCGTTGTCATCAGTGTTACCTGCACTAAGGTGACACTGGTGACATATTTCCTTTAAGTTCTCTCCACAGGTGTTCAATGGGATTTAGATCTGGACTCATTGCTGGCCACTTCATAACGCGCTTTTTGTTGCCATCCATTTCTGGGTGCTTTTTGATGTATGTTTGGGGTCATTGTGGAAGACCCAAGATCTCGGATGCAAACCCGGCTTTCTGACACTGGGCTGTACAGTGCAACCCAAAATTCATTGGTAATCCTCAGATTTCATGATGGCTTGCACACATTCAAGGCACCCAGTGCCAGAGGCAGCAAAGCAACCCCAAAACATAATTGAACCTCCACCATATTTCACTGTAGGTACTGTGTTCTTTTCTTTGTAGGCCTCATTCCGTTTTCGGTAAACAGTAGAATGATGTGTTTTACCAAAAAGCTCTATCTTGGTCTCATATGTCCACTAGACGTTTTCTCAGACGGATGTTGGCTTACCCAATTCATTTTGGCAAAATGTAGTCTTGCTTTTTTATGTCTCTGTGTCAGCATTAGGGTCCTCCTGGGTCTCCTGCCATAGCGTTTTATTTAAATGTCGACGGATAGTTCACGCTGACACTGATGCTCCCTGAGCCTGCAGGACAGCTTGAATATCTTTGGAACTTGTTTGGGGCTGCTTATCCACCATCCGGACTATCCTGCGTTGACAGCGTTCATCAATTTTTCTTTTCCATCTACGCCAGGGAGATTAGCTACAGTGCCATGGGGTATGTACCTAATATGCTGATAGAGGTGTGCAAATACAATTGCCAACATTTTTAATTGTAAAGAGGAAATAATCAGGGCCCAAGGACTAATGCCTAAGCCATTACCCCTTAAATGGGTATTCCGGGCAAATACATTCTTTCCTTTATCCCAAGGATAGAGGATAAGATGTCTGATCCCCGGGGGGCCCACTTCTGGGACCCCTCGCGATCTCCGTGCAGCACCCGCATTCTATGCGGGGCTGCGTCTCCAGTCTTGGGAACCTCTTTGTCTCCGGGACTGGAGACATGATGTTAGGCCACGCCCCTTGGGCGGGTGCTGCACGGAGATCGCTAGGGTCCCAGCGGCAGGCCCCTGATGTTGGGGGCGGGAGGGGGGAGCCTGTGTGTTTGAATTTGAAAAGAACATCTCTACAACTGCATATTAGGTAGACCACAGCTACCAAGACATAGGGGGAATTTATTAATGGTTTTTGTGTAAGTTTTGTCAAAAATGTTTGCAAATGTTTGAGCAATTGCCTATATGCAGAAATAATTGCAACCTCTCCTGTGTTTTGGTGTTTTGTGCAAAAACTTTAAAACTTTTACAGTATATGTCTGGTGAAAGCAGAGTATTGTAAGGATTTCCTGCAGTGTGAATATGACTTCTTGTGTACAGACTGTACAGAGCTAAGTAAAGAATATATACACTTTACTGGTTTTGTACAACATACCCTATTTCCATTTGTTAGAGATTTCATTGGAGAGTAGGGTGGTAAAATTCACTTTGAGGGCTATTTATGTAGCTGGTGGTTAAGGTGTGATTGTTAATTTTGTATTCACATGTAAAGGACTTATCAATCTGCATGAGACAAAAATGTCTGATTGTTCCATAGCAACCAATCAGAGCGTTACTGATTTATCAAAGCCTGTGCAGAGGAAAAGTAGCAGTTGCCCATAGCAACCAATCAGATTGCTTCTTTAGTTTTTAAAAAGGCCTGTCACATATGGCCAGGGAATTAGTGAAGCCCTTACCTCACCCAGATCCCCTGTCCCTTCCTATTGCATATCCGCCCCATGCGATGGATCCACAACCACAAAGATGGTCCCTGCCTGGCTAAGTGCTGGGAGTGTTCTGTCAAAATAATAAACTACAAAAATAGTCATAGGTTAGGGTATTGTCAGAAATACCAAAAGGGATACATAAACTTAACAATACAGATGTCACGATTCGGCTGGCTGGAGGTGGATCCTCTGTGCCAGAGAGGGATTGGCGTGGACCGTGCTGGTGGACCGGTTCTAAGTTGCTACTGGTATTCACCAGAGCCCGCCGCAAAGCGGGATGGTCTTGCAGCGGCGGTAGCAACCAGGTCGTATCCACCAGCAACGGCTCAACCTCTCTGACTGCGGAAGATAGGCGCGGTACAAGGGAGTAGACAAGAGCAAGGTCGGACGTAGCAGAAGGTCAGGGCAGGCAGCAAGGATCGTAGTCAGGGGCAACGGCAGGAGGTCTGGAACACAGGCTAGGAACACACAAGGAAACGCTTTCACTGGCACAATGGCAACAAGATCCGGCGAGGGAGTGCAGGGGAAGTGAGGTATAAATAGGGAGTGCACAGGTGAGAATACTGATTAGGCCTGCTGCGCCAATCAGTGGCGCAGCGGCCCTTTAAATGGCAGAGACCCGGCGCGCGCGCGCCCTAAGGAGCAGGGCCGCGCGCTCGGGACAACACAGACGGGGAACGGGTCAGGTACGGGAGCCGAGATGCGCATCACGAGCGGGCGCGTCCCGCATCGCGAATCGCATCCCGGCTGGGAGTAATATCGCAGCGCACCCGGTCAGCAGGTTTGACCGGGGCGCTGCGAATGAGAGAACGCTGCGAGCGCTCCGGGGAGGAGCGGGAACCCGGAGCGCTCGGCGTAACAACAGAGGGAGACAAACCAACAGATAAATCAATGTCAGCCAACCGAAGTTAGAAGCGAGAGACCTAGAGAGATGCTGAATCAGAAAGCAAGGGGTAAATCCAGGAATACAGAGCCAAAGTCAGGTACCAGAAAGCAGATTGCAATACAGATGCTAGCTTTAGAAATAAACTTCTTTTACATGCACAGACTAGTGTAACACTGAAGGCTTAAATAGGCAAGCTTCTGGGTATCAACTGAAAGAGGACAAAGGATTGGCCAGAGAAAAACCAGACAGGATAGACTGGGGTGTCGCCACAGCAACTACAAGCTTTGCCAGAACTAGAAAAGTTTAAACACTCGGACCAAACTGGGACGAGTCATTACAGGCCTCTGAAAAATAAAAGAAGCAAGCTGATTTCTATGGGCAACATTTCATTTGCACAAGTTTTGATAAATCTCCCCCAGTGTGAGGTTTAGTGTAAGCCAGACGAGTTGGGTAAACGATACCTGGTACCCAGAGACCAAATCGATAGGATGTCCCTTGGTGAAGCGAATTCAATATAAATAGTTGTGGAAAATCACCAATAAGGCTCTTGATATAGTAAAACTTAACTTTTACTTCACAAATGATAAAAATATTACAAAAATAATAGTACACATACCAGTGCTGGGATAGGGGGAAAGGATACAGGTGAGTACCTACATTAAAGACCCTGCCTAAATAGGGAGGACTCCTACAACTATGTGTGGAACAGGGGTATGGAAAACCAAACTAAAGAATGTATATACAAATACACCGCACAGTGGCGAACCTTTCGCACGTTGATTGCAGGGGCTCATCAGGGAGTAAGAGGAGACCACATTGGGGTACAGAAGATAGTGATATTAAAAGGTATAATAAATCTGCACACCGAAATAATGATGACAATAATAATATAAATTATTGCTGATTGTGTAGAGTGATGAACATGAAGTTAGTAAAGCCTTGTATAGACGTATGTAGTTGTGTTGATGTCACTGAAAAAAAGAGATAAACACATGCTAGTATGCCCAAATAAACTACGACGGTAGATGGTGGGGCTGTATACAAAAATACAAAAACAGAGCTTCCTATTGGGCAGTATGTTTGTACTAGGTGGAAGAAATAGGTGGATATGAATGATGATCTCACCTTGCAAGGTTGTGTTGGCACGCAACAACCTTGTGGACGTCTGGTAGATATGATCCCTTTGGATGTTGTTTGCGGTGCAGCCGTCCGGGTTGCTCGAGATGTGTGGCAGCACACTCGATAAGCTGGTTTGCGGGATCTGGAAAAAAGGTTCCCGGGATGTTCGGCGCCAACCGTAGATGGAATAAAGATGTGGTGAGTCTCAGTTATTTAAAAGTGTTCTTTATTGCCGCATCAGACGCGTTTCGAGGTCTTGCACCTCTTTATCAATGATTATGGCATACATATGTATGCCATAATCATTGATAAAGAGACCTTTTTCTTCCCTGCAGTCATCAACGGCCGGGACCCACGGCTAATACAGGACATCACCGATCGCGGTGATGCCCTGTATTAACCCTTCAGACGCGGCGATCAAAGCTGACCGCCACTTCTGAAGGGAAAGTGACACTAACCCGGCTGCTCAGTCGGGCTGCTCGGGACCGCCACGATTTCGCGGCGTCCCGAACAGCTTACAGAACACTGGGATGGACCTTACCTACCTCCTCGGTGTCTGCTCCGTGCCGGGATCCCCTGCATGGCCGGCGCTCTCCTTCGACGTCATCACGTCGTCGCGCACGCTGTCCCCTCATCCAATAGGAGCGGCGTGCGTAGCGACGTGTTGACGGCGACGTGATGACGGCGACAGAGAGCGTGGATCCCAGGGAAGAAGACGCCCGGAGCGTCGGGGACACCACAGGGACGCGGCAACAGCGATGGAGTGACATCCAGGGCAGCGGTGACGGGTCCGGAGCGGCGGGGACACGTGTTTACTACCTCCTATCCAGTGGTCTTCAACCTTCGGACCTCCAGATGTTGCAAAACTACAACTCCCAGCATGCCCGGACAGCCAACGGCTGTCCGGGCATGCTGGGAGTTGTAGTTTTGCAAGATCTGGAGGTGCACAGGTTGAAGATCACTGTTGGGTTACGAATCTTTTTTTTCTAGATTTTGCACCTTTAACCCCTTAACGACGCAGGACGTATATTTACGTCCTGCGCCGGCTCCCGCGATATGAAGCGTGATCGCGCCGCGATCCCGCATCATATCGCGTGGGTCCCGGCGCTAATCAACGGCCGGGACCCGCGGCTAATACCACACATCGCCGATCGCGGCGATGTGCGGTATTAACCCTTTAGAAGCGGCGGTCAAAGCTGACCGCCGCTTCTAAAGTGAAACTGAAAGTATCCCGGCTGCTCAGTCGGGCTGTTCGGGACCGCCGCGGTGAAATCGCGGCGTCCCGAACAGCTGATCGGACACCGGGAGGGCTCTTACCTGCCTCCTCGGTGTCCGATCGACGAATGACTGCTCCGTGCCTGAGATCCAGGCAGGAGCAGTCAAGCGCCGATAATGCTGATCACAGGCGTGTTAATACACGCCTGTGATCAGGATGAGAGATCAGTGTGTGCAGTGTTATAGGTCCCTATGGGACCTATAACACTGCAAAAAAAAAGTAAAAAAAAAGTGTTAATAAAGGTAATTTAACCCCTTCCCTAATAAAAGTTTGAATCACCCCCCTTTTCCCATAAAAAAAATAACAGTGTAAAAAAAAAAAAAAATAAACATATGTGGTATCGCCGCGTGTGTAAATGTCCGAACTATAAAAATATATCATTAATTAAGCCGTGCGGTCAATGGCGTACACGCAAAAAAATTCCAAAGTCCAAAAAAGCGTATTTTGGTAACTTTTTATAACATTAAAAAATGAATAAAAAGTGATCAAAAAGTCAGATAAAAACAAAAATCATACCAATAAAAACTTCAGATCACGGCGCAAAAAATGAGTCCTCATACCGCCCCGTACGTGGAAAAATAAAAAAGTTATAGGGGTCAGAAGATGACATTTTTAAACGTATAAATTTTCCTGCATGTAGTTATGATTTTTTCCAGAAGTGCGACAAAAACAAACCTATATAAGTAGGGTATCATTTTAACCGTATGGACCTACAGAATAATGATAAGGTGTAATTTTTACCGAAATATGCACTGCGTAGAAACGGAAGCCCCCAAAAGTTACAAAATGGCGTTTTTTTTCGATTTTGTCGCACAATGATTTTTTTTCCCGTTTCGCCGTGCATTTTTGGGTAAAATGACTAATGTCACTGCAAAGTAGAATTGGCGACGCAAAAAATAAGCCATAATATGGATTTTTAGGTGGAAAATTGAAAGGGTTATGATTTTTAAAAGGTAAGGAGGAAAAAAGGAAAGTGCAAAAACGGAAAAACCCTGAGTCCTTAAGGGGTTAAAATTGGGTGTGTCTTATATGCCGGTGCGTCCTATAGGGCGAAAAATACAGTACTTTATTTTCTGGAAAAATTTCAGGGGTGCCAACATTTATGGCCATGACTAGATAGAAGGGGAGTTACCCTGAACTATAGAATATTTCAGAAAAGTGTTCTAATCTTGTGGCATGCAGTGGCTTTTCCACTCATGTGATGTTAGTTGAGGCAGGGTGGCATGCGATGGGGTAGTGTTAGATTAGAGTCGAAAGCAGCACCGAGTATTATAAGCAGAACAGAGCGTTGTTATATTTAAGTCATAAGAGTGAAGAACACTGTGGTGTCAAGTCCTCAGTATGAAGTCATCTTTAGGCAAACATTATATTAACTTAAGAGCTGTAGAATCTGTCATCCTGTGCATGCTCTGTTGCGGTCAGCCTCTTACGTTTATGTCTAGCTTCAGCTGTTCCCAAAACCACAATGTTTTATGAGAAATTTTCCAAATTTTAGGCAAAGCTAAGAATTAATATAAATAGAATTAGGGTAATAAAGTGGAGGAAGTGGAGAGTTTGCGGGGACTTGTGGATTCTAAGCCTCCTTGTGGATTCTAAACTTACAGAATCGCTATTTGATTCTGAGAAAGCTTGGAGATGACCAATATGTGTCCATTATAGCTCCTATAGTGGTTGTCAGACAGTTTTCAGAGTCCTGAAAAATAAATCTGACATCCTGCAATGTGGGAGTTTAGGATGTATTTCTACAAAACTAACCAGATGTGCCGTGAAAGACTTTAGGAAAGAGGTATAAGTGGTGAAATGGGTAACGGGTTTGAGCCCAATGTACTACAAAACTGGTTTGATTTTGGGCTATGCCTGAGCGGAATCTAAATAACCTTTAGGTGTTCACATTTTATCCCATTCAAGGATGGAAAAGATGGATTTTTGCACCTACAGGGTAACAGGTAACTCCACAAGTCTGGTCCAAGTTTTGGGTGGAGGGGATGCACCTGATACAATAAGATGGGTATATTACATTACATTTATTTCCAGAAACATTGTGCCTTGTTCTTGCTATGAATGTCTGAGAGACCACTGTCGGAAGCAGATCCTAGAGGAGTAATATGATTCACTTTCTACTTACCTTTAGATATTCCCTCAGATATTGATGTATATATTGAAAGTGAAACTGCATTTAGTACCGTATATGCAGTACTTCAGGGCATTTTGTCATGATGTGTGCACATGTCTGCATGAGTGTGCAATAACTGATTTACAAGTGACATTCTTATAAGATATTTGCTCACTTTGGACCTTTTTGAGAATTAATGGGAACGTTTTCCTTTGTGTAATATTTTGTACCATTCTGTATACCTAATTTTTAGATCATGTGCAGGGTTTTTAGGTGGAAATAGGGAGAGGTTCCTTTTTAAGAAGAGTAACACTTTCCTTGAAAAGGTAGAAGGGAACAACGTATTGTCCATTGAAGCAGGTGGGGGTAAAACTTCCCCTGTAAGGCCCTACTCTTGCCCTATTAATTCCCTTCTTGGCAAGTGTAACTCACCCTAAAAAGGGTGGCTCCACACAGGAACCTCTCCCTATTTCCACCTAAAAACCCTGGGAAATGGCAGTGTTTGTAGGTGGAAATAGGGAGAGGTTCCTGTGTGGGGCCACCCATTTTAGGGCGAGTAACACTTGCCAAGAAGGGAATTAATAATGCGAGAGTAGGGCCTTACAGGGGAAGTTTTTACCCCCACCGGTTACAATGGACTATACGTTGTGCCCTTCTCCATTTAGAGGTCTTTGCATCACATCAATACTTAATGGTATAGGTGGCACATGGGTTTTTTGCACACCTTTCCTTTTCTTAGATATAATATAAATTGGGGTCCATAAATTTTATCCTATGAAAAGTTAAGTTTTAGCGAATGCATATCCTCAATACTTACTTGTGGTCTGATGCGAAGGAATGTCTGTAACTGGGAGCAGCACCTTAAATATGTTTTGCACTATCCATATTTTTGAAGTGTCGGTGTGGCACCATGGTCAATCTACTCTGATGAATCAGGCATTGATGGTTGGAAATCCTAGCTGATCCATGCCTGATTCATCTTCACAAAGGTCAGTCTCTTCACATTTTTCGTGGACAGACGAGTTCTCCTTGGGGTTACTATGGCCCCCGCCGCACTAAACACCCACCCTGATGGCACACTACTGGCGAGGCAGGACAGCTCTTCCAGAGAAAACTCTGCTAGTGGTGTGGCCACAAAGCAAGTTTGGCTGCCCAGATGTCCAGCGGATCTTCAAGGTGTGTTGGCGTGGTCATGTCAAGGTATGCCACCACCTGCTGGTTCAGGTCCTACTCCAGGTCTACCTGCTGCTGATGAGTTGCCTCACTATGCGGGTGAAGAAAGCTACTCATCAGCGACTGCAGGCTCAGGCTGCTGCTGATGGAGCTGGTACTGCTCTCTCCACCCCGCCCCTCCCCAGCAGCCATGGCAGTGGAAGGTGAGCACAGAGGGCCCCCTGATTCAGACCTGTGAGAGCATGGATGATGGCGCAGATAGGCATCAGCCAACTGTCTACGTAGGATGTCTCTGTAGTAGGTCAGTTTGTCTTCCCTCTCAGTGGGTGTAAAAAAGGCCCCCATTTTGTGCCGGTAGCAAGGGTCCAATAAGGTGGAGAACCAGAAGTCATCTCGCTGCCGAATGGTTACAATTCGGCAGTCACTACACAAGCAAGTGAGCATGCATCGTGCCATTTGTGCAAGTGACTCGGAGGGACTCCCTGCCTCCAGCTCCATTGCATACTGCCACGGTGTATCTGGGTCCTCTGTCTCGCCTTCCTCATAACCCTCTAGCTCCTCTGGCTGCTCCTGCTCCTCCTCTCCTGTCAGATGACTAGAAAAACTGCCCATTTTGCAAAAACCTAAACTGTGCTCCACTGTGCCCCTCCCCCTCCTCCTCCAGTTCAGACCCCCAGGGCTCATGTGGCCGTGAGATGTAGGCACCACGTCTCCAGTGCCCTGACCAGCTATTGTTTCCAACACGTGTTGTAGTAAATGAAGCAGTAGCATGACATTGTTCATCCCATAATCCTGGCGACTGACTAATAATTTGGCTTCCTCAAAGGGCCTGAGCAAACGGCAGGTGTCACGTATGAGCTGCCACTGGTTCACATTGAAGTTACACAGGGAAGTACCCCTATCCACTTGGATCAGCAAGAAATCAGTAATGGCTTTTCTCTGTTCGTATAGTCGGTCCAACATATGGAGGGTGGAATTCCAACGTGTGCAAAGGTCGCAAATCAGACTATGTTGGGGGATACCGTTCTGACGCTGCAGCTCAAGGAGGGTGTGCTTTGCAGTGTACGAGTGGCTGAAGTGCATGCAAAGTTTCCTTCCCATTGTCTTGCAGGGGGGAAAACACTTTAGGAACCGCTTGACAACCAGATTGAACATGTGTGCCATGCAGGGCGCATGTCTCAGACGCAGACAAGATGTTCTTTCTGTTGTCAGTCACCAAGGTTCCCATTTCTAGTTTTCGTGGAGTAAGCCATGATTCGATTTCTTGATGAATGACTTTTAGCAGTTCCTCCCATGTGTTAATCTGTTTGCCAAAGTAAACCATGTGAAGAACAGCGTGACACCGCCGTGCCCTGCGCACATGGTATGCTGGAAGGGCACTGAGACTTGTCTGTGCAGTGGATGCTGAGTGGTGGATGAGGAGGCAGAGTCACACACTGTCACAGGACCAATGGCCGGAGAGCGTGGAGGCGGAAGCAGCGTGAACTGTCCGAGTTGCTGTTGTGGCTGTGCAGGAACCACATTGACCCAGTGGGCCGTAAAGGACATGTATTGTCCCTGACCGTAGTTACATCTCCACACGTCGGTGCTGCCGTGCACTTTGGTACACACAGACAGGCTCAAGGACTGGCCCACTTTCTGTTCCACAAAATTGTGCAGGGCTGGTACTGCCTTTTTCGGAAAGAAATTAGGGCTTGGGACTCTCCACCTCGGCTCGGCACAAGCCATCAGTTCTCTAAAAGGTGCAGAATCCACCACTTGAAAAGGGAGGGACTGCAGCACCAGAAACTTGGACAGGAGCACATTCAACTTCTGCACCGTTGGATGAGTGGGCGCATACTGTCGTCTCTTGGACATGGCTTCGCCGATGGATTGCAGGCGGAATGGCTGACTCGAAGTAGGAGGAGCAGGAGCATCTGGAGCAACAGAAGATGGGTATGACAGACAGTTCCCTTTGGCTGAGGTGGTGGAGCCTTGGCTGGCTGAAACAGGGAGAGGCATGCCACTGGGTGATGCAGCAGGCTGTACCACTACATTGGAGCCATGGTTCTCACAGGCCGCTTTATGGTGACGCTGCATATCTTGACGCAGGGCCGTGGTGCCAACATTAGGACCCTGCCCATGCTTCACCTGCTGCCGACACATATTGCCTGTGGCCATGTTAACCTCCTCAGGATGGTTGATGAAAAACTGCCACACCGTCGAGTAGCTGATTTTCCCACCAACAGTCCGCACTGATTGACTGCTACTGCTGATGACTCCAGGAACCCCTGTGCCACTACCTCCCGGGAAGGTAGGCTGCCAACCATGCTACCACTTTGCTGGCTCAGCTGCTGCCTCACGGGCAACCTGCAACCCTCTTCTCCTGATGATGTTGAAGCCCCTTCTGCACCCTGCTCCCAAGTGCAGTTGGCTTCATCATCATCGAGTTGTGTCTGCATGTCACTGATGTCCTCCTCAGGTTCCTCAACAGTCTCTGCTTCAGGGGCCTTAACGCTCGCAACACCACCTCCCACGCCACTCTCCTCATCCCTACTTGCCCGCCTAGCGGAGGAAGCAGCGGATGCCTCCTTCACTTCTTGGCTGGGCAGTAGCTGCTGACTGTCCTCTAGTAGATTGTCCTCACTAAGTAGGGGAGCTGAACCCACAGCATAAGATACTTCTGTAGGGGAGAGAACAGCATAGGTCACAGGCAATGGGAGGACAGGGACTGCTCCCGGGCCATGCCAACTGAAGGTTGTGTCTGAGGAATCCACCAACTGTTGACTGGGGGTGTCAGATGTCACTTGTGATGAAGTGGATGACCATGTTAAACAAATGATGATGGCAGATGGGTTGCTGGTCGAGACACGACCGCTACCTGATACCGGGAGCTCAGGCCTCTCGCTGCGACTCCTGCTGCCACTCGCCCCTAGTCAGCTGTGACCTCTGCCTGCACCTGAGGAATTTAGGCCTCTGCCACTCCTCTGTGCATGTCATGGCATTTCACTGCCTGACATACTTAGTGTGTATATGAGGGGAGGATAATGCGCTCCACTACACTTAAAACAGTATTTGTCTACAACACCAGCAAGTGTGTACTTTTGGCTGGCCTTTCACAGTAATTAGGCCCTTAAGACTTCAACAGGAACAAAATGGAACACTACGTAGATGTATGTACGTGGTATGTACTTAAGAAGGCAGTACAATACGCTCCACTACACTTAAATCAGTATTTGTCTAGAACAGCAGCAGGTGTGTACTTTTGTCTGGCCTTTCACAGTAACTAGCCTCTTAAGACTTTAATGGAACAAAATGATACACCACTTAGATGTACTTACGTGGTATGCACTTATGAGGGGAGTACAATATGCTCCCCTACGCTTAACCCTGCAGACGTCCTGGTGCAGTGGTACTTAACGCACCAGGACAAACAGTTACGTCTTGTATATAACCGCGAGCATCGGAACGATGCTCGGGTCATGCGCGGCAGGCCCCGGCTGTTGATAGCAGCCAGGGACCCGCTAGCAATGGCCGACATCCGTGATCGTGCAGATGTCCGCCATTAACCCCTCAGATGCCCTGATCAATACAGATCAGGGCATCTGCGGGAGTGCGGTCACAAAAATGGATGATCGGATCGCTGCCGCGTGGTCCCCTCACCTGCCTCTGTCCATCTCCTAGCTTCTTCTGCTCTGGTCTGCGATCGAGCAGACCAGAGCAGAAGATGACCGATAATACTGATCAGTGCTATGTCCTATGCATAGCACTGAACAGTATTAGCAATCAACTAATTGCGGTAAATAGTCCCCTATGGGGACTATTAAAGTGGAAATATAGAAGTAAAAAAAGTAAATAAAAAAAAATTTGAAAAATGTAAATTGTCCCTTTTTCCCATTTTACCCCCGAAAAGTGTTTACTTTTTTATTTTATTAATAAACATATTTGGTATCAAGAACCTGACTTGTCAGCATACTCATAGTACGCCCGGTGGGCCCTCTCTCTAAGGCAGAATGATTGTTTATCTAGGCAAGTCAAAATCTGTTGTCTCACAGTTGAGATCTGTGCCCGGGTCTCGCCTGAGTAAGAACTCTTATTGGTCGCCTCCAAGGAAGTCAGAGTATCGAAAAGAGAGCACAGCTTTTGAGAGTAAGCCTTTTTAAGGCGGTAGAGCCATGGGCTATAAATATACCACACATCGTACATTTCAGCACCTCCCATTGGGTAGGTGCTGCTGTGGAATCCTCTGCATGAATCTCCAAAAAAAACGGAGATGACACGCCGTACCTCCTGCTCACAAAGAGCATCTTTAAGGAGATGATCGTTCAGCCTCCAAGAGAAGGAGCAGGGTGAGGAATCAGAGAACTGAAGACTAACCAACACCAGGGCATGGTCAGACCAAAGTTTGGGAGCAATAGAGGCTTTCGGGGACAGAGAAGGAAGAGGGTGGCTAACAAACACCATATCTATACGGCTATAGGACTTATGGGCAGGTGAGAAGTAAGTAAAGCCCAGGGTGGAGCGTGCGCCACATATCCACAAATCAGTGGCCCAGGAGTTTCTTCCTGAGTCTACGGAATGCAGCAAAGGATAGTGTGGACTTACCAGTAGAGGAATCAACAACAGGAACCCAAACCCAATTGAAGTCGCCACCTAGGATAACCTGAGAAAAACTTGCAAATTCATCCAGGAGACGGAGCACCCGAAAGGCAAAGGCAACCTGGCCCTGGTTGGGAAAATAAACAGAGGCAACAGTAAACACACTGGAAGGATAGGAGAATTGAAGAAACAAGTTATGACCCAAAGGGTCACATGATGATTTGAGTATGGAGGGTTGAAAGGTCCTATGAAATGCAATGGACACCCCTTTAGATTTAGACTCAGCCGTCATGGAATGATACCAGACTGGGTACTGATGGTCACATATCAAGGGGCAGGCCATGGATTGGAAATGAATTTCCTGAAGAAGGGCTACGGAAACTCGCTGACTATGCAGATAGCGAGCTATCTGATGTCTCTTCTCAGAGGCATTCAACCCCTTCACATTGAAGGAGCAAACTGAATGGATATCCATGGAGACCTACGGGGTGGAGGAGGGGGGGGCAGAAGGGGAGGGAAGGAGAAGCGGGAAGACAGGAAGGCAAGGAGGGGGGAAGAGAGAGAAGAAAAGAGAAAAGAAAGGGAGGAAAAGGGAAAAAGACCAACAACAGAAACCAAGAAAAGGGAACCAAACAAAAGAAAAAATCAGGAAGGAAGAGACACGAATAGACAGCCAGCGACCCAGAAGGCCGCGACCAAGATAACAACTAAGCAAGCAGCATTTGGCAGCATCCCACCAACCGCCAACCCAGAGTAGGGACAGTACCAGCTAATCCTGGTGAAAGGCCTTGGGCAAAAAAATAAATAAAATAAAAACACCCAGGAAAAAGGGGGCAAAATAATAAAGCCAAATAATAATAACAGACTGCCGAAGAAATGGGCGATGGAGCCGCAATCCACGTCTGCAGGGTTCGGCACTTTCTTCACCCGCTTAGTACCCATCAAAAGAGCCAGGTGTCAAATGCCTCTTTAAAAGAGAATGTGCTTACAGATTTTAGTCAGCTGCAGCACTTGGCTAAACAAAAAATGAACTCCAACAAGAAATATTCCAATAGTAACAATGAAAAGAATTATAAAACTCCTAGGAAGGAGTGCAAATATACATACGATGAGAAGGTTATAAAAAGGATAACATTCAGCTATACCAAGGAAGACATCAATGCATCAGGATAGAGCAACAAGCTTTGATAATACAAAATGCAAAACAAAGGAAAAATATATAGGGGAAATGGAAGTCATTGTTGTGAGAAACTGTAGGAAATTGGCTGAAAAAATTGGGATTTACATATAGAAAAGATGTGAAAAACAACATTGTTTTTTTTTTCTGTTTAGGTATATCAGTGGGGTAGACAGAAGCAAAAATAATGCGTGATTGGAAGAAAACACCAATCTACATTGGCTAAGGAGATGATGTCTGGTCCTGGTAATGAAACATATAAAGATGACGGTGGAAGAAAACAATCACATTTCCCCATCATTTATGATACAGAGGTCTATGTAACTTAAAATACAGTGGATTATTACATCAATATTCAATGTATAAGTGGACATAAAAATTTTAGGCACCTTTTTTTTTTTTCATCAATAGAAAATAGTAGACAAATTCCAAAGCATGACATAGAAGAGGATCTCTGTGGCAATATTGAAAAACAGTGGTGAGAGAGGACTTTCCTTCCTGGTGCTCCTGAAGATATCAGTTGGTGTGTAGTTTCCACACATGCAGTATCCTGTGCAGATTTGATGCACAGAATTTAACCCCTTAAGGACCGGAGGTTTTTCCGTTTTTGCATTTTCGTTTTTTGCTCCTTGCCTTTAAAAAATCATAACTCTTTCAAATTTACACCTAAAAATCCATATGATGGCTTATTTTTTGCGCCACCAATTCTACTTTGTAATGACGTCAGTCATTTTGCCCAAAAATCTATGGTGAAGCGGGAAAAAAAATCATTGTGCGACAAAATTGAAAAAAAAACGCTGTTTTGTAACTTTTGGGGGCTTCCGTTTCTACGTAGTACATTTTTCGGTAAAAATGACACCTGATATGTATTCTGTAGGTCCATACGATTAAAATGATACCCTACTTATGTAGGTTTGATTTTGTCGGACTTTTGGAAAAAATCATAATTACATGCAGGAAAATTAATACGTTTAAAATTGTCATCTTCTGACCCCTATAACTTTTTTATTTTTCCGTGTATGGGGCGGTATGAGGGCTCATTTTTTGCGCCGTGATCTAAAGTTTTTAACGGTACCATTTTTGCATTGATAGGACTTATTGATCACTTTTTATTCATTTTTAAATGATATAAAAAGTGACCAAAAATGCACTATTTTGGACTTTGGAATTTTTTTGCGCGCACGCCATTGACCGAGCGGTTTAATTAATGATATATTTTTATAATTCGGACATTTCCGCACGCGGTGATACCACATATGTTTATTTTTATTTTTATTTACACTGTGTTTTTTTTTTATTGGAAAAGGGGGGTGATTCAAACTTTTAATAGGGGAGGAGTTAAATGATCTTTATTCACTTTTTTTTTGCAGTGTTATAGCTCCCATAGGGACCTATAACATTGCACACACTGATCTCCTATGCTGATCACTGGTTTCTCATAAGAAACCAGTGATCAACGATTCTGCCGCATGACTGCTCATGCCTGGATCTCAGGCACTGAGCAGTCATTCGGCGATCGGACAGCGAGGAGGCAGGAAGGGGCCCTCCCGCTGTCCTGTCAGCTGTTCGGGATGCCGCGATTAGCCGCGGCTATCCCGAACAGCCCGACTGAGCTAGCCGGGAACTTTCACTTTCACTTTTAGCCGCGCGGCTCAGCTTTGAGCACGCGGCTAAAGGGTTAATAGCGCGCGGCGCCGCGATCGGCGCTGCGCGCTATTAGAGGCGGGTCCCGGCTTCACTATGACGCCGGGCCCGCCATGATATGACGCGGGGTTACTGTGTAACCCCGCGTTATATCAGAAGAGAAGGACCAATGACGTACCGGTACGTCCTTGGTCCTTAAGGGGTTAAGCTGCAGGTTTGAAGCTGTGTTCAGTCATTTAGTTTACATTGAACTCTGCAGCATAAAATCTGCACCTACAAATCCTGCACATTAAATATGTGCAGGATACTCTACATATGAATAGACCCTAAATGGTTATTACAGAAAAAAATTTGATTATCTGTCAGCTATATAAATTCACCAAAGTTTCTGGGTAGCATGGTATAGAGGAAAGCTCAGGAAACCTTGTCAAATTCTTTTTTTCAACATCAAGAAAATGAGGATGGTTTTTTGTTGGTTTAGCATGGTACATGTCTGGGCCTTCATCATCGCCCCCTGTCAAGCCCCCCCCCGGTCATCATCCAGAACCCCCTGTCATTATTACCCCCTGTAAACATTCAGACCCCCCCCCCCGTCATCATGTAGACCCCCTCGCATACTGGTGGGGAGGCCGTCCATCTTCACTGGGAGGCTCTCTTCTCCACTGTGAGCTGGCCACGGGCTAGACACACTGCATTGACGCCGCCGTGCAGTGATGTCCATGTGCAGCAGACATCCGTGACGTCAGAGTCCCTGCGCATGAACGTCTGCTGCGCACGGACATCCCTGCGCGTCGTCGTCAATGCAACTGTCACTAGTCCGGGGATGGCCCGGAGCGGAGAAGTGAAGAGAGCCTCCCAGTGAAGATGGATGGCCCGGACCGGCGCACCCTCCGCCCCGGAATGCGGATGGTCCCTGCAGCAAAAATGGATGGCCCAGCCCACCCACCACCGGTATGCCGAGTATAAGCCGAGGGCGGGCGTCCTCAGCACGAAAAATTGTGCTGAAAAACTTGGCTTATACTCGAGTATATACGGTGTGTGATTATATATAATAGTGAGAAAGTTGCCAAAATGGAGGCCAACTTGCAACAGCGGGAGACCAACAGGCTCCAGCAGGAAACTAACAAGCACCAGCAGGAGTCCACCAAGCAACAGCAGGAATCCAATACGCTCCAGCAGGAAACCAATCAGCTGTTACTACACTACAAGTGGCAGTGACAACTGATGCCCGGAAAGTTGTACGGTTGGCGATCCCCAAGATGACCCCCTCGGATGACGTTGAGACCTACCTGGTGCTCTTCGAGAAAGTGGCCACGAGGGAGAAGTTACCGTGAGAACAGTGGGTCAAGATAATTGCTCCATTCCGGACGTCTGGACCCCAGCAGGCATACTTCGACTTGCCCGACGACTATGCTGTTGACTACGAGGTTGTCAAGGGTGAGATCTTGGACTGGGGGTGAATGTGTTGGTCAGGGCCCAGCGGGTTCATAAGTGGGAATACAAGCCGGCTGAGCCTGCCAGTCTGCAGTATTACCTGTTGCACTACCTGCAAAAATGGCTGCAGCCAGAGGTGCTAAGTCCCCACGCTATGCTGGACAGTCTCCTGGCCAATATATTCTGTAGGGATTTGCCTCATTCCCTCCAAAGCTGGACTGGCAAGGTAACCCCTGGCAGCACACTTGGGATGGTGGACCTGGTGGAGAAGTTTGAGGCCACCATGAAACTGTGGGAGGGGGCCGTGAAACCCAGGAGGTCCCCACCCTTGCCCAGGCGGTTAGAAAGCCCTAAAAATCCCCAGGAGGTGTTTCCCAAAGGGCCCGGCCCGTTGCTGTGTTGGGGGGGTGTCAACAACCGGGACATGTTAGGGCCAACTGTCCCCAGCGGGAAGAGCCCATGGACATGAACTATGCTCTCCGCCCGTCCATGTATGTTCAGAGACTGTGTGCTACCGGTGTTCCCAGGGCAGCGAACTCTTGTCACCTCTGCCAGGTGAGGGTGGGAGATAGTGTCATGGTGGCCCTCATAGATTCCACTGGTGAGATCCAGTGTCCATTGACACTGGTGAGATCCAACCTGGTACCGCCCACCGAGTATACAGGCTGAAAAGCGCGGGTGGTATGCATTCACGGGGACTTGAAAGACTATCCTACTGCCCTGGTAACTTTGTCAATGGCGACAGGCTGGTGGACTCATGAGATGGCCGTTGCCACGTAGTGGCCACATGAGTTGATAATTGGCAGAAACTTTCCAGGGTTTAAGTTTTTGTGGCCTCAGACAGGAGTCCCCCAAACCCGTGAGGCAGGGGTGTCCCCACTAGACTGGCCATACTCAGGGGTGACCCACGGAACCCTGGGAACCTGAGTCAGAAGGGACAGCAGTTAGGGTGACCACCACTATGGTGGAAGAGGAGGTGTCATCTCCACTGAGTGTCATGGTAGGAGATGTGGAGGAACTGTCGTCAGGACCAGAGTTGGCAGACCTCAATGTCTCAGGAGAAAATTTTGGTACAGCACAGCACCAGGACCCGACTCTATCTCGGGCCTAAGAAAATATATTAATTGTAGAACAATGTGCACCACAACAACCAGGAGCCGAGACTGTATACCCCCATTATGTGGTCCATAAGGGATGCTGTACCGGGTAAACCAGGTACGGGGTGAGAGTGTGGAACCATTGGTGGTGCCTAAAGTGTATCGGAAGCTTATGTTAGAATTAGCCCACCAACATGTTCTGGGAGGCACCTGGGCCAGCAGAAGACGCAGGACCGCCCCCGGGGTGTATAAGGAGGTCAAAAGGTATTGTGAATCTTGCCCAACATGCCAAATAACTAGCCCCCAGCCACATTACCGTAGTCCCCTGGTCCCCCTCCCAATTATGAAGGTCCCGTTTGAACGGATCGCTATGAATCTTGTAGGCCTGTTGCCGAAATCCGCTAGGGGGCACCAACAAATCCTGATAGTCCTGGACTCGGTATCCCAAAGCGCTACCTCGGCCAAACTCATAGCTAAGGAGCTAATGGAGATGTTTTCCCGAGTGGGGGTACCTAAAGAGGTGTTGACTGACCAGGGCACCTAGTTTATGTCAAAGGTAATGAAAGAACTCAATAAGTTACTGCAGGTAAAACAGCTACGGACCTCCGTGTACTACCCGCAGACGGATGGCCTGGTAGGAAGGTTTAATCAAACATACAAAAATATGTTAAAGTGGGTGGTGGCTAGAGATGGAAAGAATTGGGATCTTTTGCTGCCCTATCTCATGTTCGCAGTGCGAGAAGTACCCCAGGCTCTACTGGGTTCTCGCCCTTTGAACTACTGTACGGCAGACATCCACGTGGTCTGTTAGACATAGCCAAAGAGGCGTGGGAACAGCCCACGCCGCACTAAAGTGTGGTTGGGTATGTCATTCAGTTGCAAGAGCGGATGGAAACAGTGTTGCCCTTAGTTAGGGAACATATGGAGGCAGCTCAGCGAGCCCAGAGTAGAGTCTATAATCACCAGGCTCGGGTTCGGAATTTTAACACGGGGGATCGGTTTTTGGTTCTGGTACCAACGGTCGACAGTAAGTTTCTGGCTAGGTGGCAAGGTCCCTACGAAGTGATCGAAAAGGTAGGGGAGGTGACGTACAGGGTACACCAGCCCGGGTGGAGGAAGCCAGAGCAAGTGTACCATGTAAACTTGTTGAGTGTGGAGGGGTGGAGTTTCCCGTCCCTCAGTCTGGTGCGAGGGAAGCAGTTGTCACAGTGAAAATTGCTGACAGCCTTTACTCTGCACAGACTCAGGAGGCCAGGGAGTTCGTCAGTAGGAACACCGATGTGTTCTCAGACCTTCCTGGACGTACTTCTGTCATCCGCCATGACATTGTCCCTGAACCCCAGGTAAAAATATGGTTGAAACCATAACGCGTACCTGAGTCACGGCGACAAGCCATCTCTGAAGAAGTACAACAGATGTTAAAATTGGATGTCATCGAGGAGTCGAAGAGTGAGTGGGCCAGTCTGATAGTCTTAATACCCAAGCCAGATGGTACGTTGCGGTTCTGTAACAATTTCTGTAAACTTAATGAGGTTTCCAAGTTTGATGCATATCCCATGCCCCGAGTTGATGAGCTTATTGAGAAGCTAGGACAGGCTCAGTATTTTTCTGTTTTGGACCTCACAAAAGGGTACTGGAAGGTACCCTTGATGAAGGCTGCCAAAGAGAAAACAGCCTTTGTCACCCCAGAAGGTTTATTCCAGTACAAGGTGTTACCCTTTGATCTACATGGCGCTCCCACTACGTTTCAAAGGCTAACGAATATTGTACTCCGGCCACATCGTCGGTATGCCTCAGCCTATCTGATATCATCATTCACAGTACAGACTGGGAAAGTCACCTTCCAAAAGCGCAGGCAGTGGTAGACTCCCTTAGGAAGGCCGGGTTAACTGTTAACCCCCAAAAAATGTGCCATAGGGTTAGAAGAGACCAAACACCTGGGGTATGTTATTGGGCGGGGAGCTGTCAAACCCCAGGAAAGCAAAATAGAGGCCATCCGGAATTGGCCACGACCTGTCACTACTCGGCAGGTGAAGTAGTTTCTGGGAATGGTGGGTTACTACAGTGGGGATCAAAAGTTTGGGCACCCCAGGTAAAATTTTTTATTAATGTGCATAAAGAAGCCAAGGAAAGATGGAAAAATCTTCAAAAGGCATCAAATTACAGATTAGACATTCTTATAATATGTCAACAAAAGTTAGATTTTATTTCCATCATTTACACTTTCAAAATAACAGAAAACAAAAAAATGGCGTCTGCAAAAGTTTGGGCACCCTGCAGAGTTAATATATTGTACTGCCCCCTTTGGCAAGTATCACAGCTTGTAAATGCTTTTTGTAGCCAGCCAAGAGTCTTTCATTTCTTGTTTGAGGTATCTTTGCCCATTCTTCCTTACAAAAGTCTTCCAGTTCTTTGAGATTTCTGGGCTGTCTGTCACGCACTGCTCTTTTAAGGTCTATCCATAGATTTTCAATTATGTTGAGGTCAGGAGATTGAGAAAATCATGGCAAAACCTTCAGTTTAGGCCTCTTGATGTAATCCCCCGTGGATTTCGAGGTGTGTTTAGGATCATTATCCATTTGTAGAAGCCATCCTCTCTTTAACAAGTTAATCAAGTTAGCATCCAAAATTTGCTGAAATTTTATTGAATCCATTTTTCCTTCTACTCGTGAGATGTTCCCTGTGCCACTGGCTGCAATACAGCCCCAAAGCATGATTGATCCACCCCCATGCTTAACAGTTGGACAGAGGTTCTTTTCATAAAATTCTGTTCC
Source organism: Hyla sarda (assembly GCF_029499605.1). Lineage (NCBI taxonomy): Eukaryota > Metazoa > Chordata > Amphibia > Anura > Hylidae > Hyla > Hyla sarda. Next base: position 123,336,888 of record NC_079194.1, on the reverse strand, counting down.
CCTTCTTCTCCAAACGTACCTTTGCTCATTCCGGCCAAAATGTTTAATTTTAACCTCATCGGTCCACAGAACTTGTTTCCAAAATGCATCAGGCTTGTCTATATGTTCATTTGCAAAGTTCAAACGCTGATTTTTGTGGTGAGGATGTAGAATAGGTTTTCTTCTGATGACTCTTCCATTAAGACCATATTTGTACAAGTATCTCTTTATAGTGGAATAGTGTACCACAACTCCAGTGACTGCCAGATCTTTCTGGAGGGATTGTGCAGTCAAATGTGGGTTTGTAATTGTTTTTCTCACAATCCTGCGAGCTGTTGTCTGATATTTTTCTTGGTCTTCCAGATATTGCTTTAACTTCCACTGTTCCTGATGACTGCCATTTCTTAATTACATTCTGAACAGAAGATATTGACATCTGAAAATGTCTTGCTATCTTCTTATAGCCTTCTCCAGCTTTGTGAGCGTCACCAATTTTCAGTTTCAGATTTCTAAACAACTGCTTAGAAGAAACCATGGTGCTGATTGTTGGGGCAAGGTCAGATGAGTCTGGGCATTTAAAACATTTGAGATTGACATCACCTGGTCTTCCCAGATGATGATTGAGAACAATCCATGACACTGGCAGGTCTCAGCTTTGCAAAGGGGGCAGTACATGCTATAAATTCTGCAGGGTGCCCAAACTTTTGCAGGCGCCATTTTTTTTGTTTTCTGTTACTTTGAAAGTGTAAATGATGGAAATAAAATCTAACTTTTGTTGACATATTATAAGAATGTCTAATCTGTAATTTGATACCTTTTGGAGATTTTTCCATCTTTCCTTGGCTTCTTTATGCACATTAATACAAATTTTTACCTGGGGTGCCCAAACTTTTTATCCCCACTGTATATGAGATTCATCCCCCATTTTGCTACGGTGGCTGCACCCTTAACAGACCTCCTCAAGAGACGCAAGTCTGTAATGGTGCGTTGGAATGAACAGGCAGAGCAGGCGTTTTCTGCTTTGAAGTCGGCCCTTCGTGGGTCTCCGGTGTTGGTGACACCCGTCTTCAAAAGGGAATTTGTGGTACAGACCGATGCCTCTGAGGTAGGTCTCGGTGCTGTTCTCTCCCAGGAAGTCAACGGGGAAGAGCAAACTGACCCTGGCCGAGACCAGGTATAGTATAGTGGAGAGAGAGTGCCTGGCCATAAAGTGGGCACTCAAGTCTCTACCGCTAGGTGGTTTTTGTCCTTGCAGAATTTCAATTTTAGGGTTGAACACAGGGCGGGTCGGTTGCTAGGCAATGCCGATGCCCTATCACGAGTCCACTGTTGCACAAGTGCACCCCCTCAGGTTTGAACAAAGGGGGGGTATGTGAGAAGGTGCAGGGCATTGTGGTTGATGGTCGGTATGTGTCGGTAAGGGACGGCTCTTACTATTAATGGTCAAGTGTTGGGTGGAGGCCATTCCCCACAATCCAGGCCGCTTTTTGTTGGCCTTAAAGGCAGGCTGCTCCACCAGCTGAGGGGATTTGCATGTTGCAGCTCACACTGCCAGAGAGCTGAGTTTTGAGATCTTCCTTGTGGAGTGTGGAAGCTGGTGAGCAGAGTGCCTGGAGGCTTGGAAAAGACTTGCTTGATGCCGCATGGCATGGACTCAGGTGTGAACAAACACCTAAAGAACGCAGGTGTACATTTGTTACTTTTTCTTTTAACTGCATTTAAGACTGTTTGCCAAGTGTGAATAAAACACTGAACTTTGATTTGAAAAGTCCTGATTCCGTGCCTCTATACTGCAACTGCACCTGTCTTCAAGAGTGAGTCATCACAATATATATATATATATATATATATATATATATATATATACATACAGTCATGGCCGCCCTGAAATTTTTCAAGAAAAGGATTGCAGTAACATGTTTTGCTATACACATGTTTATTCCCTTTGTGTGTATTGAAACTAAACCAAAAAAGGGAGAAAAAAAAAAAGCTAATTATGTCACACCAACCTCCAATAAAAATGGTCTGTACAAAATTATTGGCACCCTTTCAAAATCATGGATAAATAAGATTGTTTCAAGCATGCGATACTCCTTTAAACTCACCTGCGGCAAGTAACAGGTGTGGGCAATATAAAAATCACACCTGAAAGCAATTAAAAGGAGAGAAGTTTACTTAGTCTTTGCATTGTGTGTCTGTGTGTGCCACACTAAGCATGGGCAACAGAATGAGGAGAAGAAAACTTGTGAACCAAAATTGTGGAAAAATATCAACAATCTCAAGGTTACAAGTCCATCTCCAGAGATCTAGATTTGCCTTTGTCCACAGTGCGCAACATTATCAAGAAGTTTGCAACCTATGGCACTGTAGCTAATCTCCCTGGGCGTGGACGGAAGAGAAAAATTGATGAAAGGTGTCAACGCAGGTTGATCCGGATGGTGGATAAGCAGCCCCAAACAAGTTCCAAAGATATTCAAGCTGTCCAGCAGGCTCAGGAGCATCAGTGTCAGTGCGAACTATCTGTCGACATTTAAATGCAATGAAATGCTATGGCAGGAGACCCAGGAGGACCACACTGCTGACACAGAGACATAAAAAAGCAAGGCTACCTTTTGCCAAGATGAACTTGAGTAAGCCAAAATCCTTCTGGGAAAATGTCTTGTGGACAGATGAGTGGTCAGTTTGCAAAGTAAGAGTGGTCCAACAATCTGGCTGAGAGGTGTAAGAAGCTTATTGGTGGTTATAGTAAGCGTCTGATTTCATTTATTTTTTCCAAAGGGTGTGCAACCAAATATTAAGTTAAGGATGCCAATAATTTTGTCCAGGCCATTTTTGGAGTTTGGTGTGACATTATGTCCAAATTGCTTTTTTCCCACCCTTTTTTTGGTTTAATTCCAATACACACAAAGGGAATAAACAAGTGTAGCGCAAAACAAGTGTTACTACAATCCTTTTCTGTGAGAAATACTTAATTTTCTTGAAAAATTTCAGGGGTGCCAACATTTACGGCCATGACTGTATATAAAAAAAAAAAGCAAGAAAAAGCAGCACACCAGATGGGGCAAGCACCTTGTTATTCGAGTAATGTCATGCATCCCAGGACCTGAAATGGTTTCAATATGCAATAATTTATCCTCAATCTGTCACAACAAACAGCCGTCATGTTCTTCATAATATTAGTATACATTGTTATGGCAAAAATTGAAATACTATAAATACTGGTGAGTGGTCGTCTCCACAATTTATGTAACTCCTTCTGCAAAAAAAAGAAAAAAAAAAAATATATTTACCAACATACAGAAACATCAGTGGACAGAAGCAACTGTTATACATTATAAATATCATGTGTCACCTTAAAATCTACGTTCAGACCCCTCGGTTTCAGGGTCTGAAGCTCAAAAATCCACTTAAAGGGGTACTCCGCACCTAGACATCTTATCCCCTATCCAAAGGATAGGGGATAAGATGTCAGATCGCCGCGGTCCCGCTGCTGGGTACCCCCGGGATCGCCGCTGCGGCACCCACCTATCATTACAGCACAGAGAGAGTTCACTCTGCACGTAATGACGAGCAATACAGGGGCCGGAGCATCGTTACGTCACGGCCCGCCCCCTCAATACGAGTCTATGGGAGGGGGCATGGCGGTCGTCACGCCCTTGCCATAGATTTGCATTAAGGGGGCGGGCCGTGATGTCACGAGGGGCGGAGCCATGATGTCACGCTGCTCCGTCCCCTGTATCGCCGGTCATTACACACAGAGCTAACTCCTGGGGGTTCCCAGCAGCGGGACCGCGGCGATCTGACATCTTATCCCCTATCCTTTGGATAGGGGATAAGATGTCTAGGGGCGGAGTACCCCTTTAAGCTCTAGTCATTTTTAAAATGTTTACTCCCGGTTTGGGGACAGGGACATGGTCTGACAACATGAACCTCAATTCCCCTTCAGTATGGTTGGCATCAATAAAATGTTTTGACACGGGTAGGTCTTGCCTTTTTCTTCTAATGCTGTATCTGTGTTGGTTATATCGGTTATAAACTCACAAGTGGTCTCCCCCACATACAGTAGCCTAAATGGACATCCTAACACGTAGATTACGCAGTCAGATTTACAATTCAAATAAAACTTCAGTTTGTACTCTTTTTTTAGTGTAAGGGTGTCTAAAAGTACTGCCTTTCTGCATTGATGAGCAGTTGATGCAATTGCGGCAAGGGTACGAGCCCTTGTTAGACACAGTAATATATTGTTGTTTCTCACCCTTCAGGGATACATCATTGTTGACCAATTTGTCTTGCAGGTCTCGAGATCTTCTGTAAGACATCAAAGGTAAATTTGCAAATTCAGGAATATTATCATGTCTCTTGCCCAAAATTTCCCAATGTTTTCTCTACACACAATTTGTTGCGACGCTTAATTAAGAGAAGGTGGAGACAAGTGGTATTCTGTTCATGTCTTTTTTTGTTCTGTTCTCACTTAACAATGTCATTCTGTTTTTGGCTAAAACCTCTTGTTTCTTGTCATGAACTAGATGTCGGGGATACCTGTGGTTAACAAAACCCTGTGCCATTTTGTCAAGCGCCGGTTCTAAATCCTCTATCACTTGTTTTAATATGCACATGATTAGAATAATACAATTCTTATAAAATTATCGCTATAGCATCCTATGCACATTGTAAATTAAAGTGTTCTTTTGATATGTTGTGATCACTATTTATTGTGGCTGTCCAAAGGCTGTCCGGGCATGCTAGGAGTTGCCGTTTTGCAACAGCTGGAGACACCCTGGTTGGGAAACAGAATATTGTTTATCACTAGTGAAGTCCAAGCCTTAGAAAATTTAGGATGTCAAACAAGCCTGAGGAAGAGCAGTAAAATACTAACTGTTGTTAGTACTATCGGTGTTTTATATATTTTCTATAATGTTCTATATTTTGTGCCAGGAGCTGTAGAAAAGGAAACAACCTCAGTTTTGTGCCCCTGTGGTTAGAGCTGTACATTCCAGGCAGAGCTGTGTGAATGCATCCTCTGTAGCCTGTGTTTACAATCTATGGCTATATATATTCTGTACCCGTCAAATATACACTGTATGTTGCAGTGTAACATCTCTATAATCTAATGTTTTACATTACTGGAAAAAAAATTGGGAAAAAATGTTCGCCAATTATAGCTTCATCTTAGAAAATGCAAGATTCAGGGTATTTAAATTTTTTTTTTTTTAAACACCATCAGAAGACAGTGCGGATGATGAACAATTTAAAAACACAAAGCAAAAACAAATGTATACAGAAAAAATATCAATCAAATAGCATACTGAGAGACAAATACAATAGTCACTGTTTTTCCCCCCAAAAGTAACAACAATGGGAACCAATCCCGGACCCCAATAAACCCTCCCCACTCTTCTTGAGGCAACAGCAATAGCAAGTGTTCAGCTCAGATCTCTCTCTGACTCTCATTGTGCATGGACGGCTGGCAGTGAAACCAGCCAATGATCAGCAAACAGAAATAAATAAGAATGTCCAGCAGCAGCGGGTGAATTGCAGCTGCTTTTTTAAAATAAATTCCCAGGGTAAAATACAGAGGCAGATACAAGAGCCAACACGTTTCAGGCCTCAAGGACCCTTAATCATTGCATGATTAAGGGTCTTTGAGGCCAAAACATGTTGGCCTTAAAGACTCTTAATCATGGCATGATTAATGATCCTTGAGGCCTGAAACATTTTGGTCTCAAAGACCTTTAAACATGGTATGACTAAGGTTCATTGAGGCCCAAAATTTTATGGCCTCAAATATCCTTAACCATGGCATGAATAAGAATTCTTGAGGCCTGAAACGTGTTGACCTCAAACACCCTTAAAGATGGCATGACTAAGGGTCCTTGAGGCCTGAAACACTTTGACCTCAAAGACCCTAAGTCATGGCATGAATAAGGTTCCTTGAGGCCAGAAACATGTTGGCTGCCTGTATCTGCCTCTGTATTTTATCCCGGGAATTAAGAAAAAAACAAACTAGCTAGTTCTGTGTAACGCCGAGCGGCGCGGCGTTCTGCTGACAGCAGTGCTCCGGTTTCTGTCCGCGAGCGCTGCTGTGTTCATGCCGGCGGGGACGCGATCCGCGTGGTAGGTCATGTCCGCTTGGGGATCGCGCCCCGTTCCACTCACCCTCCTCCTCCGGTGTTGGTCTCCTAGGGTGCGCGCGCGCCGGCTTTCTAAGATTTAAAGGGCCAGTGCACCACTAATTGGTGCCTGGCCCAATCAGTCTAATCACCTCCCTAACTCATAAATACCCTCTTCCCCTTCCTGTCCTTGCCGGATCTTGTTGCCTTGTGCCCAGAAAAAGCGTTTAGTGTGTTCCCTTGCCTGTGTATCCAGTCCTTCTGCTGTAGCCCCTGACTACGAACCATTGCCGCCTGCCCTGACCTTCTGCTACGTCTGACCTCACCTCTGTCTAATCCTTGTGTACCGCTCCAGTCTCAGCTGCCAGAGAGGTCGAGTCGCTACTGGGGGACACGACCTGGTCGTTACCGACGCAGCAAGTCCATCCCGCTTTGCGGTGGGCTCTGGTGAACACCAGTAACTACTTAGAACCAATCCCCCAGTACGACCCGCGCCATCGCCTCTCTGGCATCGCCTCCTGTGTCCTCACGAGCCGCCAGTCCGGATCCTGACAGTAGATCCGGCCATGGATCCCGCTGAGGTGCCGCTGCCGAGTCTTGCTGATCTCACTACCGTTGTTGCCCAGCAGTCCCAGCAGATCGCCCAACAAGGACAACAGCTGACGCAGTTGAATGCCATGCTCCAGCAGCTTCTGCCTGCCCAGTGTCAACCATCTCCTCTGCCAGCTCCAGCTTCTCCTCCACTCCGAGTTGCTGCAACTACCTCTAGAGTCAGCTTGTCTCTTCCGAAGAAATTTGATGGGGACTCTAAGATGTGCCGGGGATTCCTGTCCCAATGTTCCCTGCACCTTGAAATGATGTCGGACCAGTTCCCCACAAAACGGTTGAAGGTGGCTTTCGTGGTCAGTTTGTTATCTGGAAAGGCCTTGTCCTGGGCCACACCGCTGTGGGACCGCAACGATCCTGCCACTGCTTCTGTCCAGTCCTTCTTCTCCGAAGTACGCAGCGTCTTCGAGAAGCCAGCCCGGGCTTCCTCTGCCGAGACGGCTCTTCTGAATCTCGTCCAAGGGAGCTCTTCAGTGGGCGAATATGCTATCCAGTTCCGCACCCTCGCCTCTGAGCTAGCTTGGAACAATGAGGCCCTCTGCGCGACCTTCAAGAAAGGTTTATCCAGCCCCATCAAAGATGTCCTGGCCGCATGAGAAATTCCTGCTACCTTGCCTGAACTCATCCAGTTGGCCACCCGCATAGATATGCATTTCACGGAAAGATGCCAGGAGCTCCACCAAGAAAATGATCTTGTTCGCACCAGGCTGTTTCCTCGCTCAGCACCTCTCTTCCAGAGTCCTCTGCAACCTACCCCTGAGCCTCCCGCCGAGGAGGCTATGCAAGTGGACCGGTCGCTCCTGACCCAAGAAGAGAGGACTCGCCGCAGGAATGGAAATCTGTGCTTGTACTGTGCCAGTACTGAACATTTCCTTAAAGACTGCCCTATTTGCCCTCCAATTCAGGGAAATGCACGCACCTAGTTAACGTGGGAGAGGTGTTACTAGGTGTGAATTCTTCCTCTCCACGCCTGACTATTCCAGTGCGGATTTCTCCATCTGCTAACTCCTCCTTCTTTGCGGTGGCCTTTCTGGACTCTGGTTCTGCAGGAAACTTTATTGAAGCACCGTTCATCAACAAATTTAATATTCCAGTTACCCGTCTCATCAAACCCTTCTTCATCTCATCTGTAAACGGAGAGAATCTGGACTGCACCGTGCGTTACCGCACCGAACCCTTGCTCATGACCGTTGGAGTTCTCCATCAAGAAAAAATTGAATACTTTGTTTTGCCGAATTGTACCTCGGACATTCTGCTTGGCTTGCCCTGGCTCCAGCGTCACACTCCTACCCTCGACTGGACCTCTGGGGACATTAAGTCCTGGAGCACTTCCTGCCACAAACGTTGCCTTAAGTCAGTACCAATCAGCCAAGTCCCCATCGCTACTCCATTGCCTGGCCTTCCTAAGGCCTACCAGGACTTTGCTGACGTCTTTAGTAAAAAGCAAGCGCAGGTCTTGCCACCACATAGACCCTACGACTGTCCTATTGACTTGCTCCCTGGTACCACACCGCTCTGTGGCAGAATTTATCCTCTCTCCGCTCCAGAAACCAAGGCCATGCCATGAATACATTCAGGAAAATCTTAAGAGAGGTTTCATTAGGAAGTCTTCTTCACCAGCCGGAGCGGGGTTCTTCTTCGTTGCCAAGAAGGATGGTTCACTACGCCCCTGCATAGACTATCGTGGCCTGAATAAAATTACAGTAAAGAACCGCTACTTTCTGCCTCTCATCTTTGAGCTCTTTGACCGTCTGCGCGGAGCAAAGGTTTTACAGAGCTTGACCTCAGGGGCGCCTATAACCTCATCAGAATTTGTGAAAGAGATGAGTGGAAAACCACTTTTAACACCAGAGATGGCCACTTCGAATACCTCGTCATGCCATTTGGACTTTGCAATGCCCCTGCAGTCTTTCAAGATTTTGTCAACGAAATCTTTCGGGACTTACTATATACCTGCGTAGTTGTCTATCTAGATGACATCCTAATTTTTTCCTCCAACCTTGAGGAACACCGGCTCCATGTCCGTCAAGTGCTCCAGCGCCTTCGTGTAAACCATCTTTACGCCAAATTAGAAAAATGCCTTTTTGAACGCAGCTGTCTTCCTTTCCTGGGATACCTGGTCTCTGGACAGGGTCTTCAAATGGATCCTGACAAGCTCTCTGCGGTCTTGGATTGGCCACGCCCCTCTGGACTTCGTGCTATCCAGCGCTTCCTCAGATTCGCCAACTACTATCGTCAGTTCATTCCTCACTTCTCCACCATTGTTGCTCCTATTGTGGCACTGACGAAGAAAAACGTGAATCCGAGGTCCTGGCCTTCCCAAGCGGATGAAGCTTTTACTCGCCTTAAGGCCGCCTTCGCTTCTGCACCAGCCTTGTCTAGGCCAAATCCACTGAAGCCTTTCTTCCTTGAGGTTGACGCCTCCTCAGTAGGAGCCGGGGCCATCCTTCTTCAAAGAACCGCTTGCGTTTTTTTCTCCAAAACTTTTCCACCTCCTGAAAAAAACTATTCTATAGGAGACCGTGAACTGTTGGCCATCAAGTTGGCACTTGAAGAGTGGGGACATCTCCTGGAAGGGTCCCTTCACCCTATCATCATCTACACTGACCATAAAAATCTGTCCTATTTTCAGTCCGCGCAGCATTTAAATCCTCACCAGGCCAGGTGGTCGTTGTTCTTTGCCCGCTTCAATTTTCAAATTCATTTTCGTCCTGCAAACAGGAATATCAGGGCTGATGCCTTATCACGTTCCACCGATGCCTCCGAAGCCGAGACCCTTCCTCAGCACATCATACCTCCTGAGTGCCTGATCTCTTCTGCTCCTGCTACTCTGGTGCCAGTTCCTCCAGGAAAAACGTATGTTCCTCCACATCTTCGCCTCCAGACTCTCAAATGGGGTCATTCCTCCCATTTGGCTGGTCAAGCCGGAATTAAAAAATCCATACAGTTGATTTCCAGACACTACTGGTGGTCTTCCCTGGAAAAACATGTGACTGATTTTGTACGGGCCTGTACAGTATGTGCACGTGATAAAACTCCACGCCAGAAGTCTGCAGGTCTTCTCCACCCCCTACCGGTGCCTGAACAGCCATGGTCCCACATAGCCATGGACTTCATCACGGACCTTCCTTCATCTCATGGCAACACCGTCATTTGGGTGGTCGTTGATTGTTTTTCCAAAATGGCTCATTTTGTCTCGCTTCCTGGCCTTCCTTCTGCGCCACAGTTGGCGAAGCAATTTTTTCTGCAGATTTTTCGTCTTCACGGGCTTCCCACGCATATCGTCTCTGATAAAAGCGTTCAATTTATCTAAAAATTTTGGAGAGCACTCTGCACTCAATTAAAGATCAAATTGAATTTCTCGTCCGCCTATCACCCTCAATCCAATGGACAAGTGGAGAGAGTGAACCAAATTCTTGGTGACTACCTGCGACATTTTGTCTCCTCCCATCAAGATGATTGGGTTGACCTGCTGCCCTGGGCTGAATTCTCGTACAATTTCAAGAATTCTGAGTCTTCTGCCAAATCTCCATTTTATGTAGTGTACGGCCGTCACCCGCTGCCACCCCTCCCCATTCCCACTTCATCTGGAGTTCCTGCCGTAGATGAATTAACTCAGGACTTCTCATCTATCTGGAAGGAGACTCAAAAGTCGCTCTCATTGGCCTCGTCTCGCATGAAGAGACATGCGGATAAGAAGAGAAGAACTCCTCCTGTCTTTGCCCCTGGTGACAAAGTATGGCTCTCTGCCAAATACATTCGATTCCGGGTCCCCAGCTACAAGCTGGGTCCTCGTTACCTCGGGCCTTTTAAAATCAAAAATCAAATTAATTCTGTCTCCAATAAGCTCCATCTTCCTCCCTCTCTTCGTATTCCTAACTCTTTCCATGTCTCCCTTCTCAAACCCCTCATACTTAACCGCTATTCCCCCAAGGTCGCCGCTCCTGCTCCTGTCACTGGGTCCTCTGACGTCTTCTCGTTGAAAGAGATCCTCGCCCCCAAGGTCGTCCGAGGTAAAAAAAAATGTCTTATTGATTGGGAGAATTGTGGCCCCGAGGAGAGGTGATGGGAACCCGAGGCCAATATTCTTGACAAAATGCTAATTCATAAATTTCTGGCTTCCAAAAAGAGGGGGAGACCCAAGGGGGGGGGGTACTGTAACGTTCTGCTGACATCAGCGCTCCCGTCTCTGTCTCTGACCGCGAGCACTGCTGTGTTCGTGCTGGCAGGGACGTGATCCGCGTGGTAGGTCATGTCCGCTCGCGGATCGCGCCCTGTTCCACTCACCCTCCTCCTTCGGTGTCGGTCTCGTCCCAGCATGCGCCTGGCCCAATCAGTCTAATCACCTCCCTAACTCATAAATACCCACTTCCCCTTCCTGTCCTTGCCGGATCTTGTTGCCTTGTGTCCTGAGAAAGCGTTTAGTGTGTTCCCTTGCCTGTGTATCCAGTCCTTCTGCTGTTGCCCCTGACTACGAACCATTGCCGCCTGCCCTGACCTTCTGCTACGTCTGACCTCGCCTCTGTCTAGTCCTTGTGTACCGTGCCAGTCTCAGCTGCCAGAGAGGTTGAGTCGCTACTGGGGGACACGACCTGGTCGTTACCGCCGCAGCAAATCCATCCCGCTTTGCGGCGGGCTCTGGTGAACACCAGTAACTACTTAGAACCGATCCCCCAGTACGACCCGCGCCATCACCTCTCTGGCACAGAGGATCCACCTCCTGTGTCCTCACCACCCGCCAGTCCGGATCCTGACATTCAGCCAGGAGTACAGATATTCTACATTGCCTACTGGGATTATTTCTACAACAAGTGGTTGAGGAGCCAACCCGGAGGGAGGCCATTTTGGAATTGGTATTCACAAATGGGGATTTGGTATATGATGTTATTGTAGGCGAAAGCTTGGGATCTAGTGATCACCAGTCAGTGTGGTTTAATATGAGAACATGAGTCACACAACACAAAAACAAAAGTTTTAGATTTTAGAAAAACAGACTTTTCAAAAATGAGATTAGTCATAAATGAGTCCCTATCAGACTTTGAACAAATTACATGGAGTTCAGGAGAAATGGGACTACTTAAAAGATTGCATTAGACTTGTCAGTAAAAGCAGAAAAAGGAAAAGACCACTGTGGTACTCAGCAGAAGTGGCCAAAATCATAAAAAACTAAATGCAAGCATTTAGTAATTATAAAACACCCAGAGCAATGACGATACGGAAATCTACAAGACTAGGCAGAAAGAGGCCAAGCAAGTTATAAGAACTTCTAAAGCGCAGGCAGAAGAAAAACTATCTCCGTCTGTGAAAAAAGGGGATAAGACATTTTTCAGATACATAAATGAAAAAAGGAAATTAAAACAAGGAATAACTAAATTAAAAACAAAGAAAGGAAGGTATGTAGAAGAGAATAAATGGCTAGCAGACTGCCTTAATGAATACTTCTCTTCAGTTTTTACAGAAGAAAAAGAAGGAAAAGGACCTCAATTATGGAGGAAAACTAAAGAATCGTTTGATACATGTGTCTTTAAAGAGAAAGAGGTTCTACGTTTGCTTTCTAAATTGAAGACAAATAAGTCACAGGGGCCTGATGGGATACACCCAAAATTATTAAAAGAGCTTAGGGGTGAGCTAGCAAAACCGCTAACAGATTTATTTAACCAATCACTGGTAGCAGGAGTCCCGGAAGATTGGAAATTAGCAAATGTCATGCCCATTCACAAGAAAGGTAGTAGGGAGGAATCAAGCAACTATAGGCCAGTAAGTCTGACATCAATAGTGTGGAAATTCATGGAAACCCAACTAAAGAATAGGATTGTGGAACATCTAAAATCACATGGATTGCAAGATGAAAAACAACATGGGTTTACTTCAGGGAGATCATGTCAAACAAATCTTATCGATTTTTTTGACTGGGTAACTAAAATAATAAATGGCAGAGGGGCAGTAGACATCACATATCTAGGTTTTAGTAAGGCTTTTGACACTGTCCCAACTAGAAGACGTATCAATAAACTACAGTCATGGAGCTTGGACTCCCATATTGTTGAGTGGATTAGGCAGTGGCTGAGTGACAGACAACAGAGGGTTGTAGTCAATGGAGTATATTCAGAGCAAGGTCTTGTTACCAGTGGGGTACCTCAGGGATCTGTACTGGGACCAATTTTGTTTAATATCTTCATTAGTGATATTGCAAAAGGTCTCAAAGTTAAGGTATGTCTTTTTGCTGATGACACAAAGATATGTAACAGGGTTGATGTTCCTGGAGGGATACGCCAAATGGAAAAGGATTTAGGCAAACTAGAAGAATGGTCAGAACTCTGGCAACTGAAATGTAATGTGGATAAGTGCAAGAGCATACAGATGGGGCGTAAAAACCCTCAGGCAGAATATAGAATATTTGACACAGTCCTGACCTCAATCTTAATCCTTCCTGTACTTATTAGCTGATGAATACTACAGCGGAAATTCTTTTCTTTATGAAACACAGAACTGTCTGCTGACATCTCTGTCCATTTTATGAACTGTCCAGAACAGCATATGTTTGCTATGGGGATTTCCTTTTACCCTGGACAGTTCCTAAAAATGGACAGAGATGTCAGCAGAGAGCACTGTGCTCATGATGTCAGCAGACAGCTCTGTTTCAAACGGAAAAGAATTTCCACTGTAGTATTCAGCAGCTAATAAGTACAGGAAGGATTAAGATTTTTTTAATAGAAGTAATTTACAAATCTGTTTAACTTTCTGGCGCCAGTTGATTTAAAAAAAAAAAAAAGTTTTTCACCGGAGTACCCTTTTAAGGTAGGAAGACAATGTAATAGAGCAGCAGGAAATGCTAGCAGAATGCTTGGATGTGTAGGGAGAGGTATAAGTAGTAGAAAGAGAGAAGTGCTCATGCCGCTGTACAGAACACTAGCGAGACCTCACTTGGAGTTTTGTGCGCAGTACTGGAGGCCATATCTCCAAAAGGATATAGATACTCTAGAGAGAGTTCAGAGAAGATACTAAACTAGTACATGGATTGCCGGGTAAAACTTACCAGGAAAGGTTAAAGGACCTTAACATGTATAGCTTGAAAGAAAGAAGAGACAGAGGGGATATGATAGAGACTTTTAAATACATAAAGGGAATCAACACAGTAAAGGAGGAGAGCATATTTAACCCCTTAAGGACTCAGCCCATTTTGGCCTTAAGGACTCAGACAATAAAATGTTTACGTTTTCATTTTTTCCTCCTTGCCTTCTAAAAATCATAACTCTTTTATATTTTCATTCACAGACTAGTATGAGAGCTTGTTTTTTGCGCGACCAGTTGTCCTTTGTAATGACATCCCTCATTATATCATAAAATGTATGGCGCAACCAAAAAACACTATTTTTGTGGGGAAATTAAAACGAAAAACGCAATTTTGCTAATTTTGGAAGGTTTCGTTTTCACGCCGTACAATTTATGGTAAAAATGACGTGTGTTCTTTATTTTGAGGGTCAATACGATTAAAATGATACCCATTATTACATACTTTTATATTATTGTTGTGCTTAAAAAAAATCACAAACTTTTTAACCAAATTAGTACGTTTATAATCCCTTTATTTTGATGACCTATAACTTTTTTATTTTTCCGTATAAGCGGCGGTATGGGGGCTAATTTTTTGCGCCATGATCTGTACTTTTTTTGATACCACATTTGCATATAAAAAACTTTTAATACATTTTTTATAATTTTTTTTTAATAAAATGTATTAAAAAAGTAGGAATTTTGGACTTTTTTTTTTTCCGTTCACGCCGTTAACCGTATGGGATCATTAACATTTTATTTTAATAGTTCGGACATTTACGCACGCGGCGATACCAAATATGTCTCTAAAAAAATTTTTTTACGCTTTTTGGGGGTAAAATAGGAAAAAACGGACGTTTTACTTTTTTATTGGGGGAGGGGATTTTTAACTTTTTTTTTACTTTTACATTTTTTTACATTTTTTTTTTTACACTTGAATAGTCCCCATAGGGGACTATTCATAGCAATACCATGATTGCTAATACTGATCTGTTCTATGTATAGGACATAGAACAGATCAGTGTTTTCGGTGATCTTCTGCTCTGGTCTGCTCGATCACAGACCAGAGCAGGAGACGCCGGGAGCCGCACGGAGGAAGGAGAGGGGACCTCCGTGCGGCGTTCTGAATGATCGGATCCCTTCAGCAGCGCTGCGGACGATCCGATCCGTCATTCAAATCGCGCACTGCCGCAGATGCCGGGATCTGTATTGATCCCCGCACCTGAGGGGTTAATGGCGGACGCCCGCGAGATCGCGGGCGTCGGCCATTGCCGGCGGGTCCCTGGCTGCGATCAGCAGCCGGGATCAGCCGCGCATGACACGGGCATCGCTCCGATGCCCGCGGTTATGCTTAGGACGTAAATGTACGTCCTGGTGCGTTAAGTACCACCGCACCAGGATGTACATTTACGTCCTGCATCCTTAAGGGGTTAAGGACTGAGGGTTTTTCTGTTTTTGCACTTTCGTTTTTTCCTCCTCACCTTTTAAAAATCATAACCCTTTAAATTTTGCACCTAAAAACCCATATGATGGTTTATTTTTTGCGGCACCAATTCTACTTTGCAGTGACATCAGTCATTTTACCCAAAAATCTACAGTGAAATGAAAAAAAAAATCATTGTGCGACGAAATTGAAGAAAAAACGCCATTTTGTAATTTTTGGGGGCTTCTGTTTCTATGCAGTACATTTTTCAGTAAAAATGACACCTGATCTTTATTCTGTAGGTCCATACAAATAAAATGATACCCTACTTATATAGGTTGGATTTTGTCGTACTTCTGGAAAAAATCATAACTACATGCAGGAAACTTTATACCTTTAAAATTGTCCTCTTCTGACCCCTATAACTTTTTTTTTTTCTGCGTATGGGGCAGTATGAGGGCTCATTTTTTGCGCCGTGATCTGACATTTTTAGTGGTACCATTTTTGTATTGATCAGACTTTTTGATCGCTTTTTATTCATTTTTTCATGATATAAAAAGCGACCAAAAATACGCTAATTTGGACTTTGGAATTTTTTTGCGCATATGCCATTGACCGTGCAGTTTAATTAATGATATATTTTTATAGTTCGGACATTTACGCACGCGGCGATACCACATATGTTTATATTTATTTTTATTTACATGGTGTTTTTTTTTTATGGGGAAATGGGGGTGATTTGAACTTTTATTAAGGAAAGGGTTAAATCACATTTATAAACTTTTTTTTTTACACTTTTTTTCTTTGCAGTGTTATAGCTCCCATAGGGACCTATAGCACTGCACACACTGATTGCCAGCACTGTTCACTGCAAAGCCATAGCTTTGCAGTGATCAGTGTTATCGGCAGTCGATTGCTCAAGCCTGCATCTCAGGCTTGGAGCAATCAATCGCCGAGGGGACACGCCAGAGGCAGGTAAGAGGACCTCCGCTCATGTCCCAGCTGATCGGGACACCACATTTTCACTGCGGTGGTCCCGATCAGCCCCACTGAGCAGCCGGGCAGCTTTCACTTTCGTTTTAGAAACAGCGTTCAACTTTGAACGCCGCGTCTAAAGGGTTAATAGCGTGCGGCACCGCGATCGCTGCCACGCGCTATTAGCCCTGGGTCCCGGCTTCAGATACATGCCGGGACCAACCTGATATGACGCGGGGTCACCGCGTGACCCCGTGTTATATCGCGGGAGCCGGCCAAGGACGTAAATATACGTCCTTGGTCGTTAAGGGTTAAAAGAAGAAAAACTACCACAAGAGGACATCGTTTAAAATTGGAGAGGCAAAGGTTTAAAAGTAATATGAGGAAGTGTTACTTTACTGAGAGAGTAGTGGATGCATGGAATAGCCTTCCTGCATAAGTGGTCGCTGCAAATACAGTGAAGGAGTTTAAGCATGCATGGGATAAGCATAAGGCTATCCTTCATATAAGATAGGGCCAGGGACTATTGATAGGATTCAGATTAATGGGCAGACTAGATGGGCCAAATGGTTCTTATCTGCCAACACATGTTTCTATGTTAAAAGAAGTACCTGCAATTCAATTGCTGCTGCTGGACACTCTTCTTTATTACATTCCCTTTTAAAGTAGTAAGAATTCCTTTTGGACAGAAAAATAGGGGCAGTGTACCAGTCTAAGTACCAGTCCAAGCTGTCTATGTTGATAAATGTAGCTGAGTAATGTAAGCTAACCAAGTTCAGAAAAAGCGTTTAGTCAGTAAGGGTCTATATCCATTCATTTGAAACAGAAAGTCCACTTTACTATTAATGCAAGTGAAGGGTCTACATCAAGTGCCCATAACTGCAAAATACTCCATCCGCATGGCCAGAGTGCCCAAATATATGGCGTAAACTCACTTTAGGTATACAGGTGGTGTGAGGCAAGTGTTTCCCACATCTCTTGGATAGACAGTGAAATATATCAACTGGAGTTGCCAGAGGGTGATACGTTGGCCATCAATTTAGAAGAAAAGTATGCTCTATGAAAATTCATGAGGGTCATTGATTTATAGCCTTCATAGGGATGCAAGGTATTCAACTTGGGGTACTCCACTGGAAAACATTTCTTTTAAATCAACTGGTGGCAGAAAGTTAAACAGATTTGTAAATTACTTCTTTTAAAAAATCGTAATCCTTCCAGTACTTATCAGCTGCTAAATGCTCTGCAGGAAGTTCTTTTCTTTTTGAATTTCCATTCTGTCTGACCACAGTGCTCTCTGCTGACACCTCTGTCCATTATAGGAACTATCCAGAGTAGGAGCAAATCCCCATAGCAAACCTCTCCGTACAGTTCCTAAAATGGACAGAGGTGTCAGCAGAGAGAACTGTGGTCAGACACACAGGAAATTAAAAAAGAAAAGAACTTCCTGCAGAGCATTTAGCAGCTGATAAGTACTGGAAGGATTACAATTTTTTTTAATAGAAGTAATTTACAAATCTGTTTAACTTTCTGCCACCAGTTGATTTAAAAAGATGTTTTCCAGTGGAGTACCCTTTTAACTGTAGCTGCTAGCGAGTCTTGAACTGAGTAAGCGGGTAGTTGTGACATCCACTTCCCTGGACCAGGAGAAGAATTTCCCAACTTTAAATAAGGTTGGAGCAAGTTATAGAGAAAACTTAAATGGGTCCTGTCAGATCCAAAAACATTTTATATGTTAACTTGTTACTGATGAAAATCAAAAGATCTTTTGTAATATGGTTGTTTAAGAAATTTGTAATATTTAGTAAAAAAAAAAAAAAATGGCTCCTGAAAATCCCACCACTAGGGGTCCCCATACCTACTGGGACACTAACCAGTCCTTCAGCAGCATCACCTTGTCCATGAGTCATGGACAAGAGATGACTCATGGACAAGGCTGCATCAGACACACCAATCCCCTCCTACCACCACAAGGGAGGGACACATCCCCTTTCCCTGAAAGGATTTCTTACACTGTGAGATAATACTTATTAGGTATTTTTTATAATAAATATAGGTGTAAGGCTGGGTTCACACCACGTTTTTGCAATACAGTTCCTGTATCAGGTTTATGGATGAAAAACTGATTCCTTAAAACCGTATACAGTTCGAAAAATGATGTCCGGTTGCATGCATTTTTTTAAGAAAATAAGTATATGTTTTTAACTTAACTCCATTATGTATAAAGTTTCACTTGTTTGATTGAAATTTTAAGAAAAAAAAAAACTTTCGATGTGCACTGCGCATCTGCAAAGTAAAAAACCGTATGGTGCATTCCGGATAGAACCGTACGCACATACGGTTCTGTACAGTTCCCATTGACTCCCATGTTTTAAAAAAACGTATACGGTTTCAATAAGGTTTTTTACCCGGACCAAAAACCTTGGTAGACTACCATACGGTTTTCACATTGAAAACATATACAGGATCTGTATTGCAAAAACGTGGTGTGAACCCAGCCTTAGAGGCATAAAAATTTGATGTATATGGTCAGGATGAGGTACTAAGTAACTTCTTTGTATTTTTTGTAGGATCTGACAGGTACACTTTAAAGAGAAAGAAGTGTGTTTAGTCATGACTGATGCAACATTCAAAGAGTGATCCTGAACTTCTATAGAATAAGCCTTGATATAGAGTCTACGTAGTGTCTGAGTTGAATACACAAAAAGTGGTGGCTAATTAGTGGAGAAAAACACAGGAGTAACAAGCCGATCAGACGATGGGATACATATTAAAGGGGTATTCCTGGAAAAAACTTATTTTTTATATATCAACTGGCTCCAGAAAGTTAAACAGATATGTAAATTACTTCTACTAAAAAATCGTAATCCTTTCAGTACTTATGAGCTTCTGAAGTTAACGTTGTTCTTTTCTGTCTTAGTGCTCTCTGATGACACGTGTCTCGGGAAACACCAAGTTTAGAAGGAAATCCCCATGGTAAACCTCTTCTAAACTGGGTGTTTCCCGAGACACGTGTCATCAGAGAGGACTTAGACAGAAAAGAACAACCTTAACTTCAGACGCTCATAAGTACTGAAAGGATTAAGATTTTTTAATAGAAGTAATTTACAAATCTGTTTAACTTTCTGGAGCCAGTTGATATATAAAACAAAGTTTTTTCCTGGATAACCCCTTTATCAATTACTAAATTCTAAGGACCTGTAGATAGAAGCTGGTGTGCTACTAAGAAACATGGCATTCCCATTAAAAGGAAGTGGCACAGAAGTATATAGTTCACAAATAGTGATCAGCGGCATAGGCCATATTCGAATTCGTGATATTTTGCGAATATATGGACGAATATTCGTCATATTCACGAAATTCACATATTCGTTATATTCGTTTTTTTTGTGCATATGCGAAAATATATGCGCATATGCAAAAATATATGTGCATATTCGCGAATATTGAGCCCTCCCTTCTTTAATGGTATAGGGAACTAATGGGCTAGTGCAGTGGTCTCCAACCTGCGGACCTCCAGATGTTGCAAAACTACAACTCCCAGCCAACGGCTGTCCGGGCATGCTGGAGTTGTAGTTTTGCAACACCTGGAGGTCCACAGGTTGGAGACCACTGCACTAGCCCATTAGTTCCCTATACCATTAACCCCTTAAGGACGCAGGGTTTTTCAGTTTTTGCACTTTCATTTTTTTCCTCCTTACCTTTTAAAAATCATAACCCTTTCAATTTTCCACCAAAAAATCCATATTATGGCTTATTTTTTGCGTCACCAATTCTACTTTGCAGGGACATTAGTCATTTTACCAAAAAATTCACGGCGAAACGGAAAAAAAATCATTGTGCGACAAAATCGAAGAAAAAATGACATTTTGTAACTTTTGGAGGCTTCCGTTTCTACTCAGTGCATATTTAGGTAAAAATGACACCTTATCATTCGTAATTGGAAGTTTTTATCGGTACCATTTTTGTTTTGATCAGACTTTTTGATGGTATAAAAAGTGACCAAAAATACGCTTTTTTGGACTTTGGATTTTTTTTTACGTGTACGCCATTGACCGTTTGGTTTGATTAACAATATATTTTTATAGTTTAGACATTTACGCACGCGGCGATACCACATATGTTTATTTTTATATACACTGTTTTATTTTTTTTATGGAAAAAGGGGGGTGATTCAAACTTTTATTAGGGAAGGGGTTAAATTACCTTTATTAACACTTTTTTTTATTTTTTTTTGCAGTGTTATAGGTCCCATAGGGACCTATAACACTGCACACACTGATCTTTCACATTGATCACTGGCGTGTATTAACACGCCTGTGATCAGTGTTATCGGCGCTTGACTGCTCCTGCCTGGATCACAGGCACCGAGCAGTCATTCGTCGATCAGACACCGAGGAGGCAGGTAAGGGCCCTCCCGGTGTCCTTTAAGCTGTTCGGGACGCCGCGATTTCAACGCGGCGGTCCCGAACAGCCCTACTGAGCAGCCGGGTCATTTTCACTTCAGACACGGCGGTCAGCTTTGATCGCCGCGTCTGAAGGGTTAATACAGGGCATCACCGCGATCAGTGATGTCCTGTATTAGCCGCGGGTCCCGGCCGTTGATAGCTGCCGGGACTGACCCGATATGCCGCGGGGACACCGCGTGTGGATGGTATATCGCGGGAGCCGGCGGAGGACGTACATATACGTCCTTCGTTGTTAAGGGGTTAAAGAAGGGAGGGCTCAATATTCGCTAATATGCGCATATGCGAAGAGCAGAGAGGGATGCAGTGATCACTGTGATGTGTAAAACATGAAAAGCAGAACACTTGAAAAAAAAGCTGCACTCACCTACTGAGAAGTATTTGCCAAACGATGCTTTATTCCACGTGTCCATACAGCAGACGGCAAGTCAATAGCTGGAGGTGCGGGGAGCGAGAGCCAAAGCTCTCAGGTGCGGGGGGCGAACCACTAGACATCACTGTGATGTGTACTGTGAACAAAGAAGAAGAAAAAAAGCGAATATTCATCATTGCGAACATAAAGTGCTATATTCGCAATATTCGCTAATTCGCGAATATGCGATGTTCGCGATTAAAATTCGAATTTCAAATATTCTACACTATTCACAAAGCATAAAAAAAAAAAAAAAAAAAAAAAAAAAAAAAAACTCCAACTCTGCATGGTACACCAAATAAGGGGGATATCTTTCAGAATAAAGGAGTTAGGAGGAGTAATGTTGTCAATGCTAAGGGATTGGCAAATTCACCATCTAGAGAGGAATTAGCAAATCTGTCAGCATATCCAGTCCATAGCATAGTGTAGATTCCCCGCAATGCTCAAAACCATTAGATTAGGAAGATTGATACCTCCCAAATATTCAGTTTGTTGCAGTTTGATTTAACTATTTTGGTATTTTCTTTCCCATTTAAAGGGTTGCTCATTTGTGCATGTCTATGGGTTTAAGTTTATTTTATAGGGATTGTCCACTTTAGACAACTTCTATTCCTTTGCTGTCATAAAGTTAATAATTCAGAGGCTTTAAAGGGTACCTCTCATCAAAAAAACTTTTGATATATTATAGATTAATGTATGCAGAATAACTTTACAATTGCATGTTATTAAAAAATATGCTTCTTTCTATTTAATTTTCCACTTTGAAGAAATGACCACTAGGGGTCTCCCTACCAGTCCTGGCAGCAAGCATTTCAGACTCATGCTGGAGTCCTAAACACAACGAGCTGCCAGTCTGCTTTGTTCACAAAGGAGAACACTCAGAGCTGCCAGCCTGCTTTGTTCACAGCCTGTTTGGCTGTGAACAAAGCAGGCTGGCAGCTCTGAGTGTTTAGGACTCCAGCATGAGTCAGAAATGCTTGCTGACAGGACTGATCGGGAAAAATACAATAGAAAGAAGCATATTTTTCATTAACATGCTATTGGAAAGTTATTTAACATTCAGTAATCTAAAATATATCAAAAGTTTATTTGATGAGAGGTACCCTTTAAGATGAGGCACAGGACTAACTCATTGGGAGCTGTATAAATGCTTTTGCATTGGCCTCTACTCACTGGCATCTGCTGACATCCAGAAATGTATATTCTCACTTTAGCTATGTGACTGCTTCTCCTAGACCAGTGGTCTTTAACCTGCGGACCACCAGATGTTGCAAAACTAAAACTCCCAGCATGCCCGGACAGCCGTTGGCTGTCCGAGCATGCTGGGAGTTGTAGTTTTGCAACATCTTGAGGTCCGCAGGTTGAAGACCACTATCCTAGACAGTGAGCTGGAGGACAGGCCCTGACATCAATACTTATACTTACTATATGGCCCAATAGTAGCCATGGCTCTGGGGAGAGCAGTTATTCATTGACATCACAGATCACAGGAGTCGTTTTCAGATGTTTATTTTTTTTTTTGCTTTTGTTAATTTTTCCCCCCAGATTTTTATGACTCAAAAAAGCAGTCCAAAATACTGTGTGGGCTGTTAAAAGGGATATCCTATATATAGACAAACCTTTCTCAAAATGAGCATATTTGTACAACTCTTTATTTTACATTTCTACTTCAGCGGCTCCTACAGGTGGAATGTGGTATTGCATGAAGTCCATTTAAATGAAATAAGGATCATGTAGTCCATGGTCACATTGAGTACTCCACGGTGGAAAATCCCAAATAGGAGACTTCCTTCTATGATGCCCAAATGGGACAACCTCTTTTATTCAAAAGAAAAGGTCTGAAATAGAGCTTACTTAAAATGACAGCTGACTGTAGTAATGTCCATTTCTGGGAAAGCTAGTGGATATCCAATGGCCCTTATTTACTAAGAGTGTTGTGTAGGTTTCTTTGTGGGTTTTAATTCCCTACAATTTATTTTCCACGGTATTTACTAAGGTTTCCCTACAGTTTCCACTTTCCCAACATTTTGCTTTTTTTACATATGCTCTGACCTGTCTGGTTTTCCCCATCTCAAATCCACCACATTTTATGTGGAAACCTTAGTAAATATGTTGGGATTTGGTGAAAATGTCGAGAACACGCCCCTTTTCTGTGACCACGCCCCCTTGTCCCGACTGACACGCCCCTTTTCTGGTTTTCTTAGCAAAATGGAGAGTTAGTTGGGGTTTTTTCAATTCAGGCGCAAATTCAGGTGCAGACAGAATTTCAGGCGCACATTCTGGCTCAGACAGAATTTTAGGCGCAATGCGCCCGAAACTGGCGCACAACCCGACAAAACTTGTCGGGTTTGCAATAGTAAATGAGGTAAACCACAGGGGTCCCTAAACAATGTGAAAAATCCCACGCATAAAACAAATGTAAAAAACCACAGAGAAGAAGCGTGTAGAGATAAACAATTAATCAAGTTTTATTGAGAAAAAAATTCATAAAACGTACATATTGCAAATGAACACCATGGTTCACCAAATATGGAAAACATAAAAGGAGACACAGACAGGACACTGAAAATATGGAGGTGGGCGCTCACTCAACTGTATTGTATTGGTATAACAATACATAAATGATAAAGTGCATGGCAAAAATATGAATAGTTAAGGTGCTGCTATGTTGCAAATAATACAACAAATGAACAACATAAAATCAGAACAAAGTGCATTTCATAATTACCAAGTGGTACAGGGGAGCAAAACCACACCGCCAAAACCCGATGTTTCGCCACGGAGGCTTCTTCCGGGGTGTGGTCAGTGATAGTCCGTCCCGTCTTAAATATACATTGCGATCCAATCATAACCCAAGCCAGATACCTTGTGACTGCAGCGTCACTAATAGATAATGTGTGTATCCCGGAAGTCTTATAGAGATTTATGGAAACGTGCACCTGCGGGAGCCCTGGGTATGCCCAGTAGGAGGAACCCAGCGGGGCTGACCAATAAGGGTACACCTTCATGCCGGACTCACACATCGCATATCCAATAGTAGGCGCAACGTGTGAGCCTGCAAATTAACCAAAGATCGGACTCAATTCTAAGACAGTAAGGCCAATCAGAAAACCCCCAATCAATGGTCATGAGTGTGACCACGTGGTATCGGCGTTCCACGTGTGTGGAGGCTGATGTAAACAAAACCCACGTGGTGCAGGGACAGAAAACCCGGCACCACGTAGGCTTCTATAACTCAGCAGCCAAAATGCGGGAGGGGAGGAGAAATAGTGACCACCCCGGGGGCGTGGTCATAGGCTGAGCCTCCTATTGGAGTCACCCAGTGTTTAAAATGTAGGTAATACTCGAAAGTGCTAAAGGACACCTGGTTGTCATGAGATATAATACCTGCATCACGGACATCCCAATATAATATGATATCACAGGGCGTAGTTATGTATATATAGAAGCCATATCCACGGTGTAGACAATCGGTGGTAGGAAAAAAATCCCACCACCGACAGTCGCACTATAGAATACAACAAAAACGCATTGTGTGTATAGGGCTGGAAGGAAAAAAAAAAAAAAAAAAGGATTAAATAATGTGTGAATAAGTGTAAATAAGGTGTGAATTGACCTGTGCACGGTATGCATCAAAATATACACATATATACATATATATGTACACATACATGTATACATGTAAACCCATGTGGAAGAATAAATACATGATAAAAGTAAGCTAAAATGCAATGATGCAAGACACAGGTTGAGAATGGCCAGTTCTCAGCCTGCATACTGCAGCCACTAAAGGCAAACGGAAAATGCAATGAAAATAAAATTAAAATAAAAAAAGGTGAGAAAGTTATGAAGTAGAACGTGCTAAATCACAAGTGAACATGCGTGAGAAGTGAGCACACGTGAATAAAAAGTGAACACAAGTGAGAAAAAAGAGATTTAATACGTTACCAAAAAGTGCAGACATAGTGCCTAAGATAAACTTTTCTTGTTGGAGAAAATGTTAAAAACTACATATATGTACACAACAATGTAAGTGATAGTGACATTGAACTTTATGTTGAACGAAAGATAAATGCCAAAGTGCAAAAAAAAGGGGAATAAATTAATTAAGGTTTAAATGCACGGATAAAGTACATAGAGTGCCAAATTGCAACAAACCCTAATAGCAATAATATACCGCCGAATATACCAGCTGATGAGTGAGCGCCCACGAGATAAAAGGTACTACAATAATAAAATGTCCAAACAATAGGTCCAGTGGAAAATCACCATGATCCAACCCTTGTAATCCAACTGTATCATCACAGGTGGTAGTTTCCAAATATAAGAGCACAATTCCCATAGATCCTAGGTATACATCAGTAATGGAACTTATAGTACATATGGGAGTAAAGGAAGAATCTGTCAATGATCTGGAGACGGAAAGGAAAAAAGGTAAGTGTTAAAAACAATTAAAATAAAAAGTATATACACATAAAGTATCCGAGTTGAGAATAGCATAGAAGGAATCAGCCGCAGGAGAAAAGCCAGAGTTCATAGAAAAGGAATATAACTGTTAGTCTCATTCAGTCCTTTCGGTACCATGGTATCTAGCTTGAAGATCCAGCGAGTTTCTTTTTGTGCCAGTATCTTCTGCCAGTTACCCCCACGTGGGCCTGGGGTTACACAATCAATGCCCTTAAATCTCAGAAGGGAACCATCACTGTTGTGCCTGACCTTAAAGTGTCTAGGCAAAGTTTTTAATCCCAATACGTCCAGCTGGTGAGCTGCCTGTTGTATATCCCGTACATGTTCACGCACTCGCTTTTTTAGTTCGCGCGTAGTCATCCCTATGTATAGTAGATTGCAGGGGCAACTGGCCATATAGATCACTCCTTTCGTGGAGCAATCAATAGCATGGCGAATTAAATACGATCTATGGCTGGAAGAATCCTTGAACTCCGTTGCTTTGTCCATATTAGAACAAGCCACACAGTGACCACAAGGTTTGCACCCCAGTTTGGGACCCCTACTCCCAAAAATATATGGTGTATCCCGTGGGGAATGCAGACTATGGACTAATATGTCCTTGATGTTCCTAGATCGTCTGTATGTCACAGAGGGGTAAGGAGGCAAACTGTTGGCCAACACACCATCTGTCAGAAGAATTGGCCAGTGTCGTTTTAGGACTTCCATAACCTCACTACTCCTAGAATTGTGCTCCAGTATACATCTTACTTTTGTGTCACTATCATTTGGTACAGGTTCACTTACCCTTCGGGGGTGAAGAAGAGTGGCCCTTTCACTATTCCTTGCCCTCCGATAGGCTCTATTGATACAGCGGTTGCTATAGCCCCGTTCACAAAATCTGTTCTTTAATTCCTGGGCTTGTGACTCAAAGTCGTCTTCTCGGGAACAAAGTCTCCTTGCCCGCAGAAACTGGCCTGTAGGAATGTTCCTTTTCAGATGTACCGGATGGGATGAAGCAGCATGGAGTACTGTGTTGGCTGCAGTGCTTTTACGATACAAATCGGTCTGGATGTAACCATTTTCATCCTTGTATATCTGTATGTCCAAAAAATCAACCATTGTATTACTAACTTTGTAAGTAAGATGTATATTTACATTGTTGTTGTTTAAATGACACATAAATTCATCAAGCTCTGTGGTGGTCCCCTGCCATATAATCAGTATATCATCGATATACCGGCCCCACCATAACACCTTTTCAAGGTGTGGGGTGTTGTCACTTGAGAAAACTGTCCTTTCCCATTTGCCCATAAATAGGTTGGCATACGAGGGCGCACAAGCCGCCCCCATAGCCGTGCCTTGGCATTGGCGATAGAAGACCCCCTTAAAGATGAAGAAGTTGTGACATAAAACAAAGTTAAGTAAGTCACACAGAAATACGCAAGTCTCAGGATTTAGATCGCTTGACTCTAGGAAGAATTTGGCCGCAGCCATCCCGTCGTCATGTTTAATAGACGTATACAAGGCCTCTACGTCACACGTGACTAATAACATTCCATCCTCAAGACAAATCCCCTCGACTTTTCTCAACACATCATTAGAATCCTTAATGTGAGACGGTAGCAATTCTACCAATGGTTGTAAATAAAAATCCAATAACTTACAGACTGGTTCCGTGAGAGAGTTGGATCCTGATACTATAGGACGACCTGGTGGTATTTTCTCATTTTTGTGAATCTTTGGTAGAAGATATATAGTTGATACCGTGGGGTCGGCTGGTAGAAGACCTTCAATCTGTCTTGTTGTTAAAATACCATTCATTTTAGCCAATTCCAAGATACGGGAAAGTTCAATCCTGAAGGACAAAGAGGGATTATATGTTAGCCGTTGGTAACACCTAGAATCCCTCAACTGTCTAAACATTTCTTTTTCGTACATCAAGACTGACCACAAGACAACATTTCCACCCTTATCGGATGGTTTAATAACCACATCCTTCCTGTCGCCTAGTTCCCGAAGGGCCTTACGTTGTGCATAAGTTAAATTATCGTCAGCCCGCTTGGTCTCAATCTGCCTCAATTCCATAATCACAGTTTTAACAAACAAGTGTAATGGAGGGAACTTGGTACTTTTCGGCAGCAAGTTATGAGGATACCTGCCTGAGGGTCTTGTTTCTTGTTCAGCAAGTAATGACTCCAATGCTGCCAGGGCCTCAAGTTCACTTGCTGTGTCAAAGTCAGGTCTGTCCTCATCAATTAACGCCCGTCTAGCATGTAATTTCTTTAAGATCAATTTGCGGGCGAAAAGTTGCATGTCCTTCACTGTGGAAAACAAATCAAAGTTTGCCTCAGGACAGAAAGATAAACCTAGTTCCAAAACCTGTTGTTGAGCTGGAGTTAATGCAATGTCAGATAAATTAATTACCTTTCGGGTATTTTGTCCAGCTCCTCCATTGGCTTGTTGTCGAGTATTCCTCCTTACTGTAGGTCCTTGGTAATGATCATTCCTTCGTCTACCACCTCTATTACGTTGGTGGTTCGATGTATTGGAAGAGGCGACAGATGCGCCCCCTATTGATGAGATTGATGACATAGATGATGACCGTGTAAGGGTAGACTGATTTTGACGCCACCCATAGATCCTATTGGACTGAAAATCATTAAGATCTCGCTGGAACTTCCTTGTTTTGGTGGCTTCAATCTTCCCCTCCCATTCCTTGAACCAGGAATCCAACTCTGAGTTAAATACACCCATTGTATCAGGGGTACAGTCATTCCGTATCTTTATTAGAATGGTCTCTATTTCTTTCTCCACCATAGTCAATGTTTTGGTGTTCAGACCAACTAATAATTCCAAAAAGATTTTGGAGCATGCACTGCATGCATTTTCCCATTGCTTGATGAATTCCTCATCTTCGATTGGAAAGGATGGGAACACCTGTACCCTAAGTCCCCTTGGGATCATTCCTCTGGCTAGATATTTCTCCAATGTTACCTTGTTCCACCATGTCTTTGACCGCTTCTGCAGCAAACCCCTCAAACCCCGTCTCAACTATGTACCACTTGGTAATTATGAAATGCACTTTGTTCTGATTTTATGTTATTCATTTGTTGTATTATTTGCAACATAGCAGCACCTTAATTATTCATATTTTTGCCATGCACTTTATCATTTATGTATTGTTATACCAATACAATATAGTTGAGTGAGCGCCCACCTCCATATTTTCAGTGTCCTGTCTGTGTCTCCTTTTATGTTTTCCATATTTGGTGAACCTTGGTGTTCATTTGCAATATGTACGTTTTATGAATTTTTTTCTCAATAAAACTTTATTAATTGTTTATCTCTACACGCTTCTTCTCTGTGGTTTTTTACAATAGTAAATGAGGGCCAATATGTCACCTTTTCATTTCCCAAACTCTTGAATGATCAATCTGTCTAGTTACGCTGCAACACACCCTTCTCCACTCTGTCTTCCCATAACTAGATAGAGTTGGAATCCATTTGGATGGCACCCCTTAGCTTGTTGTGATGGTGGTTGTATTGTGTTTTACAAGAAATATAGAAATATAAAGAAAGAATGAATACATTTAGAGGGAATTTGAGGGGGTAATGCTCTGCACATTTTTGGCCAGAAGAATTGAGTCCTATAAGAACCTGAATGCAGTAACGGCCTCTGTCCACCCCACGGAACATAACATTCTGCTTAGAGCAGGGGAAATGATGTAGACAAAAAAAAACTAAATAATTCCTCTTACACATGAAACACATTATTTGGCCAGCGGCAAAGCTCTGGAATGTGAGCTGATGGGAGGAACCATCGGTATAAGACCCAACATGTCCCCTACATATGGTAGAGGCTCATCATGAATGAAGCCTGAAATATCCTGTATGATATAGGAATGTCAGATATGCAGGTTCAGTGACTGATCTCACGTGGTATTGGATCTGTCATAGTCAATGAGTAGAATGTAACTTGAAATGAAATCTCTCAATAGGTATTTGTCCTTGATGTACTCTTTTATTAAGGCTTATTTTCCATCCGTGCAATAGTTACAACTGTCAATGCGTTGACTGCCATTCGGTCCCGGCTGTAATGGAGATCAGCTTTGTCTGTAGTGTGTATGTGGTGTCCCAGTACAGGACCTTGTCCTGTCCCTTGTCTGGGGTCCCCTCAGCTGGAGTCCCTCCATTCATATAGGGCTCTCCTGCAGGGCTTGCCCTTGGTCGCCTCATGTAAAGTGTGTTTATATTTATTTAATGTATAGAAAATATATGTACAGGACCTTAGTGGTCACATGATGTATGGTTGTGATGTATAAAATGTTCAAGGACCTTAGAGGTCATGTGATATACCCAGAGTTCACCCGGTTCATAACTTACAGGTTTGCTTACCAATGAGCTTAGTCCAGCCCCTTATTATATAAAGGGCTGTAGTCAATCAATTTGCTCTCTTAGTTCCGGATTATCAATCAAGCACAAACATCTCAGCAGAAATCTCAATTCATCTAGGCCCAAAGCCTAAGAACCAGCAGCCACTAAACGTGAGTTACTCAAAACTCCATCTATCAAATCCTGTGTGACTACTACCACATTAGTAGCACAGTGGTCTGCATCAAAAGCTCATTGCTTCCAAGTCCCAGCAAACCTGTGAGGAACCTGTATCCCGGTTAACTCTTGAAAAGACTGTTATGTTAAAGACTGTTTCATAAATTCCGCAAGTAAAGTTTTTTCAGTGTATTCCTGAAATCTGCTGTGGACATTCCGTTGTTTTTCCCTGCCATTTGTGGGACGGTTGACGGTAGGAACATTACTATTGAGGAAACCGCACCCTGGCGTCACAACATTCAAGGGTTAATACCACCAGACCCTACACTACCACTGCAACACCCCAGTCACTGTTACTCTCCTGGTTCACCACATGTAAGCTTGTGATTATGCACAACTGCCAGTATAAAGAAGTAGTAGTATACAGCAAGGAGAATAAAAAGAGCAATAGATAGGAGGTTGGTTTCAGATTACCTAATTTCAACCAGTCGGGATAGGCCATAAAAAGATTTGGATCAGAAAATCCCTTTAACAAAAACAATAAAAAATACTTTACAGATAAACTTGACTTTATATTTCCAAAACAAGTGTCTTCGGTCTACAGCTCCTATGTGGACCTATGTGTCTCCATGATAACACACCACAGGCAAAGTCCGATCCTGCAGTTATACTTTATTCTATCTGCCCCTTTCATCTTGATTATAGAATTTCTATGAATTGAAAGATGTATAACAGCAGGATCAGACTACACAAGTTCTGTTAGTTAGATACATATGTGGATGTGTCAATTATTGCTTATGGATAAATGTGTAGAGGGTGAGCCTCCAACATTTTCTGTTTACGGGCAACATCAATTGTTCTTATGTTGGGCATGTGACCATTTTTATAGTTTTTCTTTCGGGAAAATGGCATATTCGATTTTCATGTGAATTTTTTTTCTTCTAACCCCCTCTGTACTTCTTCTAAGGGTGCGTTCACACGGAGTAAATCAAGAGTAATTCATGGCGAAAAATTTACGAACGGAAAAAAGAATTTTATTTTCACGGGGGAGAAGGAAGTGAAGGGTTTTTCAGCCATTCCTGCGCAAATTGCACGTGAATTCCGCGCGAAAACGATGTTGGGTGGAATTTTTTTTTACCATTGACTTCTATTGATTTCTGCTAGCGGATTCCGCTTGAAGAATGAACATGCTCATTCTTCAAGCGGAACGAAATTCAGTGCCGGAATTCCGCTAGCAGAATTTCCGCAGTGTGAACAGGACAGCGGAAATTTTTTTAAAGTCAGTGGTAAGAGGAAATGTTAATTAATTTGGACCAGAGAATTCAAGAGGAATTACTCGAGTAAATTCCTCTTGAATTACTCCGTGTGAACGCACCTTAAAGGGGTAGTCCAGTGCTGAAAAACTTATCCCCTATCCTAAGGATAGGGGATAAGTTTGAGATCGTGGGGGGTCCGACCGCTGGGGCCCCCTGCGATCTCTCTGTACGGGGGCCAGGCTCTCCGGCCAGATAGTGGGTGTCGACCCCCGCACGAAGCGGCGGCCGACACGCCCCCTTAATACATCTCTATGGTAGAGCCGGAGATTGCCGAAGGCAGCGCTTCGGCTCTGCCATAGAGTTGTATTGAGGGGGCGTGTCGGCCGCCGCTTCGTGCGTAGGTCGACACGCCCCCTTCCCGCGGGCTGTCGGGGCTCCGTACAGGAGATCGCAGGGGGCCCCAGCGGTCGGACCCCCCCGCGATCTGCAACTTATCCCCTATCCTTAGGATAGGGGATAAGTTGTTCATCACTGGGTTCACCACTGGACTACTCCTTTAAGGCAGTGTTTCCCAACCAGGGTGCCAAAGGCTGTCCGGGCATGCTGGGAGTTGTAGTTTTGCAACATCTGGGGGCACCCTGGTTTGCAAACACTGTTCTAAGGTGTAAGTGCCCCATCTGTGCACACTCTGTGCTCCACAGAGTATTAGTGCTCTCTGCAATGTAATAGTTGCTCCTCTGTGCCCCACTACAATGTAATATAGCCTCATCATCATCTGTGCCCTCTACTGTGTCTACTTTTTGCTCCCTGCACTGACTGCTTCATACTTTCCCATTGCTCCCCTTTATGTCCTGTGACACCATGCACTGTGCGGCAGTGTGAGTGCCCTGACTGTTCCTTCCCCCTTGTCTTCTTCTACTGCTTTGAGGCACTGGAGTGAATGTAACAGGGAGGAAAAAGTGTCAAGACCCTCAGGCTGCTGCATGGTGCAGTGTTACAGTGCATACAGCCATGGGACCCCTTAGCTTAGGGGTCTGGTCACAACTGCGCCCCTTACAACTATGCCCTCTTTTACAAGGACAGTGCCTTGGTCTCCCTCTCCTGCTTGAAGAGGTAGATTATAAATTGGACCGTCAGCCGCCCAAACCTTCCATATTTTAATTCAATACGAAAATATTTTCCATTAAAGGGGTACGCCGGTGGAAAATATGTTAATGTTAGAGTAATCCTTCCAGTACTGATCAGCTGCTGTATGATCCACAGGGAGTTCTTTTCTTTTTTTTCTTTTCTGTCTGATCACAGTG
The DNA here is from genome assembly GCF_029499605.1 of Hyla sarda. Taxonomy (NCBI): domain Eukaryota; kingdom Metazoa; phylum Chordata; class Amphibia; order Anura; family Hylidae; genus Hyla; species Hyla sarda. Next base: position 123,304,310 of record NC_079194.1, on the reverse strand, counting down.
CTCTCTGCTGACACCTCTGTCCATGTCAGGAACTGTCTAGAGCAGGAGAGGTTTTCTATGGGGATTTGCTCCAACACTGGACAGTTTCTAAATTGGACAGAGATGGCAGCAGATAGCAGACAGAAAGGAAATTCACAAAGAAAATAACTTCCTCTGGAGCATACAGCAGCTGATAAGTACAGGAATGATAAAGATTTTAAATAGAAGTAATTTACAAATCTGTTTAACTTTCTGGCACCAGTTGATTAAAAAGAAAATGTTTTCCAGCAGAGTACCCCTTTAAAGTGAATGGTCATGCCATGGTTACACTGCAGAATATCTCAGCAAACCTGCCAGTATCCCGACATATATATTGCAGACTTTTCTAATGTGAACCTAACCTTCTTTAAAGGGGTACTCCGGCGCTAAGACATCTTATCCCCTATCCGTGTGATGTCACGCTCCACCCCCTGAATGCAAGCCTATGTGAGGGGGCGTGACAGCTGTCATGCCCCCACACATAGGCTTGCATTCAGGGGGCGGAGCGTGTTGTCACACAGGGGCGGAGCTGTGACCTCACAATGCTCCGGGCCCTGTGATCGCCAGTAATCAGACCCGGAGCGAACGTGCTCCAGGGACTGATTCTAATGGGGTGCTGTGTGCAAGATCACAGGGGTCCCCAGCGGCGGGACCCCCGTGATCAGACATCTTATCCCCTATCCTTTGGATAGTGGATAAGATGTCTTAGCGCCGGAGGACCCCTTTTATTTGATGTTTAGTAAATATTTTCATATATGTGGCATCCTTACTTTTTCCTTTTTTTTTACAATGCCTATCCAGTCCTCATAGAATTTTAAGTTATAGACTGAAGTTTTCAGTCTAGAATGATGAGGCAAATATAAGAAAATAAAATTATGGTACGCAATGGGATCTTTGTATTTTTAAAGGACGCCCAAGAGCCACAAACAAAATATTGTTGAGCAACAAGCTGGAAAGTTCCTAATATTAAAACAGGAAAGACAGCGAATAAACTAAAAATAGGAAAAAAATGCATACAGGATTTAAGAGTGGGCTCATGAAAAAGCTCTAATGTAGCAGTAGGAGTTCATACGTTGGTCCATAGTGCCACCTAGTGGCAAAAAGCTGTCATTTCATTCTCAATTTAAAACTGATATGTATATTGTCGGTTAACCCCTTTCTATTTTTTTTTTATCCCCACTTTCCAAAGCCTTAATTTTTGTCTTGTTTATTACAGGCCAATATTTTCTTTTTAATGGCAACCTTTGTTTTACTTCAGAATGCATTTAGAACAAAGAAATGTGTATGGTGTATTATGCAGTAGAAATGATATGTTGACGTACAGTGGGTCAATATGATAACTACCATAGCAAATGGCATAAAGCTATTTATATAACCTTACTTGCCACTTTATTAGGTACACCTGTTCAATTGCTTCTTAACGCCAATAGCTAATCCGCCAATCACATGGCAAAAGCTCAAGCATTTGGGACTGTAGACAACTTGCTGAAGTTAAAACCAAACAGCAGAATAGGGAAGAAATACAATTTAAGTGACTTTAAATGTGGCTCAGTTGTTGGTGACAGATGGCCTGGTCTGAATATTTCAAAAACTGGGATTTTCATACACAACCATCTCTAGGGTTTAGGGAGATTGCTAAACACTGCGCGTGCGCAAGCCGGTCGGCCATTTTTTTTGTAATCTCATGACTGCCCTGGTCCCTCCTATGATGTCTGACGCCTGTCCCAGTCGCTGCGGCCGATCTTCTTTTGTATATAAGACACTGTCGAAGTAGTCATATTGGAGGTGTATATAGGGGGCAGTATTTAAAGGAGATATATTTTGTACATTGGGGACAATATTATAGTAGTCATATACGTATACATAGGGGGCAGTATTATAGTAGTCACATACGTATACATAGGGGGCAGTATGATAGCAGTTAAATTCTTGTACATAGGAGGAAGTATTATTGTAGTTATAGACTTGTACATAAGGGGAAGTTTTATAGTTTCTATATTCTTGTGCATAGGAGGCAGTATTATAGTAGTTATATTCTTGTATATAGGGGCAGTATTATAGCTTATATGGTTGCAAGAAACAGTTCGGTCGGCACTGCTACGGCTCCCGATGTTCGTGCTCGTATGTCTGCACTGTTGAAATAAAGGAATGTTTTTACTGCATCCCGGTGAGTGACGTCCCTGTTACTTCTCTACTATGCATTATAGTAGATATATTCTTGCACATAGGGGGCAGTATTAAAGTAGTTATGTTCTTGTACATAGGAGGCAGTATTATAGTAGTTATGTTCTTGTACATAGGAGGCAGTATTATAGTAGTTATATTCTTGTACATAGGGACAGCATTATAGTAGTTATATTCTTGTACATAGGGGTCAGTATTATAGTAGTTATATTCTTGTACATAGGAGGCAGTATTATAGTAGTTATATTCTTGTACATAGGAGGCAGTATTATAGTAGTTATATTCTTGTTCATAGGAGGCAGTATTATAGTAGTTATATTCTTGTACATAGGGACAGTATTATAGTAGTTATATTCTTGTACATAGGAGGCTGTATTATAGTAGTTATGTTCTTGTACATAGGAGGCAGTATTATAGTAGTTATATTCTTGTACATAGGGACAGTATTATAGTAGTTATATTCTTGTACATAGGAGGCAGTATTATAGTAGTTATATTCTTGTACATAGGGACAGTATTATAGTAGTTATATTCTTGTACATAGGAGGCTGTATTATAGTAGTTATGTTCTTGTACATAGGAGGCAGTATTATAGTAGTTATATTCTTGTATATAGGGACAGTATTATAGTAGTTATATTCTTGTACATAGGAGGCAGTATTATAGTAGTTATATTCTTGTACATAGTGGGCAGTATCATAGTAGTTATATTCTTGTACATAGTGGGCAGTATTATAGTAGTTATATTCTTGTACATAGGAGGCAGTATTATAGTAGTAGTTATATTCTTGTACATAGGAGGCAGTATTATAGTAGTTATATTCTTGTACATAAGAGGCAGTATTATAGTAGTTATATTCTTGTACATAGGAGCAGTATTATAGTAGTTATATTCATGTACATAGGAGGCAGTATTATAGTAGTTATATACTTGTACATAGGAGGCAGTATTATAGTAGTTATATACTTGTACATAGGAGGCAGTATTAAAGTAGTCGCATCCTTGTACATAGGGGGCAGTATATAGTTGTTATACTTTTGTACATAGAGAGCAGTATGAGAATGTGGAGAATTTTCTGCTGATTTTTCCAATTACCTTCAATAGGGAAATCAAAATCCTCAGCAAGTCTGCCATGAGAGAACATACCCTTATAGTAGTTATATTCTTGTACATACGGAGCAGTATTTTAAGTAATTATTTTTTATACATAGTGTCTAGTAATGTAATTACAGTGATCCCTCAACTTACAACAGTCTTTTCTGGACCATTCTAATGTAAAACCAAAGGTGTCATTGGCTGGAAGGATTGGCCAACCAGAATGGGCATTTCACTGGTGAAACACCTGTATAACTGAAGTACATGCACTGACTGCCTGCCTGATAGAGCCTCCCTACAGTACAGGGGTGTACTACATGTTCTGTACTACTCTTTACCTGTGCTGGGATTAGCTGCTGCTTTGGACACTAGTTCGGTCAGCTTTATTTTACTTTTATAGGACACTGTGTGTACTGTACAGAACCCTGAAGAAGCTCCTGTCCTCTACATAGACAGTGATTTGCAGCTCCTTTTATATGTAAGGATTTGCTTTATCTGCATTTGTTATCTACTTATTTTTCTTTTAAAGTGAACATTACAGCAGCTTACCCACACTAGTGCGGGTGAAGAGATTTAAACTGAAGGGTCACTTACTCTTATTGGTCGTGTGGCTGCAGAGTTCTGTCCTAGTTTCAAGCTATTATTCATATAGAGGATGGGGATGAGCGCTGTACTTCTTGCTACACCCGCTCAAGGGAACTCTGCACCCACCAATAAGAGTAAGTGACCCTTCATTTTAAAGCTCATCACTCGCACTATAACCCAGTATATTGGGTTTAGTGCAAGTGAACAGTCAAATTCTCTTTAATCCACACTTTTTTCTGTTTTTGGATGACATTTTGGGGCTTCAGAACAATTACCAGGTTTCCTTAGAGTTTTGGTCTCAACATACGATGGTTAAACATTTGGTCATCCTGGAACCAATTATAGAGTAACTTGAGGGTCCACTGAATATTCTAGTCCATAGAGAGCAGTGTTATAGTAGTTCTTGTCCATAGAGGGCAGTATTACAGTAGTTATATGCTTGTATATGTGGGCAGTATTATAGTAGTTATATGCTTGTATATGTGGGCAGTATTATAGTAGTTATATGCTTGTATATGTGGGCAGGATTATAGTAGTTATATTCTTGTCTGTAGGGAGCAGTATTAAAGGAAAACTATGTCACTGCACTAACCTGTTACTACAGTCGGTTAATGCGGGTGGCACTGATAACCAGCTGTCTGCGATCTGTGGTCCCATTCTCGGTATCTTTCTCCATTCCTTCCATTCCGGCGGCGGGCTTGGGGCACGGATGGAGCTTCCTGACATCTGCTGCTGTTTTTCCAGGCCTGCTTGCAGCGATGCCCAGCAGAGAAGCAGCAGCGGTGACGTCAGGAAGTTCAATCGGTGCCCCAAGCCTGCTGGCCGAACGGAAATAACAAAGGAAGATACCTGGAGAACAGGACCACGGATCGTGGCACAAAATGTGTAAATGTGTGTTTTGTTTTTTAGTGGCATTTTTCAAGTCATGTGTTTTAAAGAGGAATCATGAAATCACATGATTTGTTATAAGAAAAAGCACCAAACAAATAGGCACAAAAACATGTAAAAACAACCAAAAATACTCAAAATGAATTGTGGCGACGCCGAAGTGTGACCACGCAGTGTGAAGGGTGTAGGTCAAGCATGTCAAACTCAAAGGCTAACATGGGCCAAAAAAAAAGGTATAAGTTTATGTGGGCCACATCCAAAAAAGGACATAGTAATGCCGGCCCCTGAATTCTGGGAGCGTGATGTGAGTGAACGTCAATATGAGGCCCCCACATTAGGTTGGCAGTACAGTTCCCCCACATTAGGTTGGCAGTACAAGTCCCCCACATTAGGTTGGCAGTACAGTTCCCCCACATTAGGTTGGCAGAATAGTTCCCCCACATTAGATTGGCAGTATAGTTCCCCCCACGTTAGGTACAGTACAGTTTTTGTGGTTGAGCTACACATAACTACTCCTATTTCTACAGTACAGTTCCCCTCACATTAGGTGCAGTACAGTTCCCCCCACATTAGGTGCAGTACAGTTCCCCCCACATTAGGTGCAGTACAGTTCCCCCACATTAGGTGCAGTACAGTTCCCCCACATTAGGTGCAGTACAGTATCCCCACATTAGGTGCAGTACAGTATCCCCACATTAGGTGCAGTACAGTATCCCCACATTAGGTGCAGTACAGTTCCCCCCAGTAGGTTGTAGTTCCCCAACATTAGGTGCTGTATAGTTCCCCACATTAGGTGCAGTATAGTTCCCCACATTAGGTTGGTAGTACAGATCCCCCACATTAGGTTGGCAGTACAATTCCCCCACAATAGGTTGGCAGTACAGTTCCCCCACATTAGGTTGGCAGAATAGTTCCCCCACATTAGATTGGCAGTATAGTTCCCCCCACGTTAGGTACAGTACAGTTTTTGTGGTTGAGCTACACATAACTACTCCTATTTCTACAGTACAGTTCCCCCCACATTAGGTGCAGTACAGTTCCCCCCACATTAGGTGCAGTACAGTTCCCCCACATTAGGTGCAGTACAGTTCCCCCACATTAGGTGCAGTACAATATCCCCACATTAGGTGCAGTACAGTTCCCCCCAGTAGGTTGTAGTTCCCCCACATTAGGTGCTGTATAGTTCCCCACATTAGGTGCAGTATAGTTCCCCACATTAGGTGCAGTACAGTTCCCCCACATTAGGCGCAGTACAGTTCCCCCCACATTAGGTTGTAGTTCCGGCACATTAGGAGCAGTATACAGTAGTGCCCCACATTAGGTGCAGTACAGTTCCCCCACATTAGGTGCAGTATAGTTTACCACATTAGGCTGTAGTTCCCCCACATTAGGTGCAGTATAATTCCCCACATTAGGTGCAGTATAGTTCCCCACATTAGGTGCAGTAGAGTTCTCCTCATTAGGTGCAGTAGAGTTCCCCACATTAGGTTGTAGTTCCCCCACATTAGGTGCAGTACAGTTCCTCCACATTAGGTGCAGTACAGTTCCCCCCACATTAGGTGCAGTATAGTTCCCCACATTAGGTGCAGTATAGTTCCCCACATTAGGTGCAGTATAGTTCCCCCACATTAGGTGCAGTATAGTTCCCCCCACATTAGGTGCAGTATAGTTCGCCCCACATTAGGTGCAGTATAGTTCCCCCCACATTAGATGCAGCATGTTCCCCCACAGACAGCCTCCAGCCATATCCAGTGTATGGCTGGAGGCTGTATGCCTGTGTACTGCCCCACTTCAGTGCTCTAACCACCATTCCTCCAGTCCGGCCATAGCAGTAGGTCCCGGGACCGGAGGAGCGGTGGTCTGATCACGGAAGCTGATGTGCCGCTAGTCACTTACCATGCTGGCCAGCGCGCATCTTCCACCTCCATGTTCCGCTCCTCCGTTGCTATGGGCGCATGCACGGGACATCAATGACGTCCCGGCATGCGCTATCTCCCGGCGGCCCCTGTGTTTTTAAACTTAACGCGGGCCGCTGAGAGTTGATGGGGGCATACCTGTGTCCCGAAACATCTTTCGGGACACAGGGATGTCCGGGCCGCAAATATATTCATTGTGGGCCGCATGTTTGACACCCATGGTGTACGTGGATGGGGCAGATGGTATAGGGGGCAAGGTGTTATTAACCCCTAATGTTCGTGACGCCAGAGTGGTCCCTCCGGTAACCACGCGAACGGTAGCACCGCTATTCCAAGGTTAGGCAGGGTGGTAATAGTCAAAGGCCAGGTTAGGGTTAACGGTAGCTTTACTGAGGTTAGACAGTTGTTAAAGTCTTTAAAGGTAGGCCGGAATCCCAGAGAGTCGATGAGTAACATGGAAAGGGCCTTGCAGCTTGCTGGGACTTGCAGTACTTTTGGGTCAGACTTCAATACAGCCACTCCGACTATAATTGACTTGACTAGTGACTTGACTTTGGTAGAGACAGCAGATATAGATGAGTTGACTTACTGACAATGTGGCTGGTGTGCAGGCTTTATGGCCTCCAGGTGTACTGGACACAGTATCTGTGATGTCTGTGCTTTGCTGTTCCTCAGCAGGAGTAATGATGAAAAAGAGAGATTGTAATGGCTCCCCCTCATAAAGGGGGCTGAGCAAGAAGCCCATAGGTCAAGCTGCAGGTCAGGTGGTCAACTGGTGCTCTCTGGGTAACATAATACATAATGTGAACTTAACAGGTGATACCTTCAAAGGTCCTTTTATACACATAGTACATAACATTATACTGACTATGAACAGTAACACTAGCTTCAATAATGTGGGAGACACTGCAGGAGAGCCCCTAGCACAATGAGGGACTCAACCTGACAGGGCCTAAGTACTGCACAGGAGTATATCCTGTACTGGGACATTACAGAATGTTACAGTAAAAAAACAACAACACTGTCACGATTCGGCTAGCTGGTTGTGGATCCTCTGTGTCAGCGAGGGATTGGCATGGACCGTGCCGGTGGACCGGTTCTAAGATGCTACTGGTGTTCACCAGAGCCCGCCGCAAAGCGGGATGGTCTTGCTGCGGCGGTAGCAACCAGGTCGTATCCACTAGCAACGGCTCAACCTCGCTGACTGCTGAGAAGGCGTGGGACAGAAGGACTAGGCAGAGGCAAGGTCAGTAGTCAATATGGATAGCAGGAGATCTGGAAACACAGGCTTTGGACAACACTAAACGCTTTCACTGGCACAAGGCAACAAGATCCGGCAAGGGAGTGCAGTGGAAGTGAGGTGATATAGCCAGGGAGCAGGTGGAAGCTAATTAGGCTAATTGGGCCAGGCACCAATCATTGGTGCACTGGCCCTTTAAGTCTCAGAGAGCTGGCGCGCGCGCGCCCTAGAGCGCGGAGCCGCGCGCGCCAGCACATGACAGCCGGGGACCGGGACGGGTAAGTGACTTGGGATGCGATTCGCGAGCGGGCGCGTCCCGCTGTGCGAATCGCATCCCCGCCGGCAATGTCAGTGCAGCGCTCCCGGTCAGCGGGTCTGACCGGGGCGCTGCAGAGAGAGAGACGCCGTGAGCGCTCCGGGGAGGAGCAGGGACCCGGAGCGCTCGGCGTAACAAACACTTAGTAGTGTGTTATACAATACAGAGCTATACTAGTTCTATTCTTGTCTACAACTGCAGTATTATAGAATATACAGACAGTATTAAAGTAGGTAAATTCTTGAACATAGGGGAAGTGACAATAATACCAAGGAAACGTTTCTTCTAGGGAACATGGAATATGAAATCTGTGCTCCATCCTGAGGCATTATAGAAAAGACATTCAACATACAAAAACGTCTTACCAAGTCATTGTGGCTTGGAATCTGTTGGCACCATACAAATAAATATTATTATTGACACTTTTAGCAGTGACTCCACTTGCAATTTAAGCTTCTTGTACTTTTTCCATTGTTGGTCATCAGTTACTTAGTGGTAAACCTACAGATCCTTGACTGCTGCAGTGATAATGAGTTATTTTGTCTGAGCTGTGCACACACCTGTGTGTAGGAGGGAGATTAATCTGAATGATCATCTCTCTGATGTTCTCTCTATTGTTCCTGCTCCCATCATCTTCATGCTGTAATTTTGTGAAGAGATGTTTACACAGCCAAGCAGAGCATGCATGCAGTAGGTATGTATACATATATTTTGTGGGGTAATTACCAGCCATTAACGTGACGGGAAGTGTCAGCAATTGGCAGCTCACTCTTGTCACCTTCAGGGCGGGTTTGTTTGCTTCAGCTTATGTCACTCTGTACTAATCGTCTGCTTGTCTCTAGTGGTTTACAGAATGACTCTAACAGAGCAATACTGTGCCACAAGATCCAGCTAACAGTACATTGCCATCACAATTATGATGATACTTAGCGATAACACCCTGTAGGACTGCTTTATGTTGCGTTCTGCTGAGTAATGTACTATATAGAAATCGCCAAGAGAAGTGGCTATTACACTACTGCCCCTTATGTACAAGAATATAATTACTATGTCACTACCCCTTATGTACAAGAATATAACTACTATAATACTGCCTCCTATGTACAAGAATATAACTACTATAATACTGCCCCTTATGTACAAGAATATAATTATTATGTCACTACCCCTTATGTACAAGAATATAACTACTATAATACTGCCTCCTATGTACAAGAATATAACTGCTATAATATTGTCCCCATGTACAAGAATATAACTACTATAATACTGCCTCCTATGTACAAGAATATAACTACTATAATACTGCCCCTTTTGTACAAGAATATAATTACTATGTCACTACCCCTTATGTACAAGAATATAACTACTATAATACTGCCTCCTATGTACAAGAATATAACTGCTATAATATTGTCCCCATGTACAAGAATATAACTACAATAATACCACATGGTATTTAGAAAATATAACTACTATAAGGCTAGGTTTCCACAAAGGTATTTTCTGGATTTTTTTTGGGGGGGAAAGCTGCCACTGCAATTATTGAGCCCAAATCAGAAGTGGATTCACAAGGAATGGGAAATATAAAGGAAGGACTTATACTTCTCCCTCCTGCTGCATCCACTTCTGACTTTGGCTCAAAAACTGCAATGACAGCTTTCCAAAAAGAAACCTGTGTGGAAACCTAGTCTAATACTGCCTCATACATACAAGAATATAACTACTATAATACTGCCTCATACGTACAAGAATATAACTACTATAATACTGCCTTCTATGTACAAGAATATAACTACTATAATACTGCCGCCTATGTACAAGAATATATACTACTGTCCCCTATGTACAAGTACCATAATATATACTACTGTCCCCTATGTACAAGTACCATAATAGTGACCCCTATGTACAAAAATATAAATAATATAAGCCTGCCACCTATGTACAAGAATATAACTACTATAATACTGATACCCTTGTACAGGAAAATAAATAATATAAGACTGACCCTATGTAAAAATTATATTAGTTCAATACTAATGTCACATGTAGACAAAACTACCATAATATTGTCCCATATATACAAGAAGAAAAAAAAACACTTTTACTCCTTTTATACAAGAATATAACTAGTATAATACTGCCTCCTATGAACAAGAATATAACCACTATAAGCCAGAGGAAGCGATTCCTAGTGCGAAACCGGTAGCTTGTCTTTTCCCCCTCCACATCCATTGCCTGTGTCTGTCCAGATGAACATCTTGGATTAAAACCTTCATTTTTTTACTTGCAGTTATTGTGGGTGAGTGCGATTTAATTCTATTTCTCTCTATTTTGGATCGCATTGGATTACTTCACCGTATACATCTGCTCCTCCTGAATTGCATTGCACAAAGTTCCCCTGCAAGCTTGGCTTACATTCACATATTGCTGCTTTACTGCGTTTTGTTGAACTGTGCCACTTCCACCTCCTTTTTCTTTTGATATAACCACTATAATATATATAATACTGCTTTAGGGTCTCTTTACACATACAGTATCCTGTGCGGATTTGATGCGCAGAATTTGAAGCTCTATTCCATCCTTTGGTTTACATTGAAATCTGCGCAGGATACTGTACGTGTGAATACACCATTAAGCACACAAATTCCCTTTACAGATCTATATGCTGCATATTACATTCTATTGAGGTTTTCTGAATTACTGACCTACTGTTAATGAATAATAGTAATCTTCTTGTAGTTATAATAAATCTTTACCTGAAGTGACCATGAACCTTAACCCTACAGGAGGATTATATAACATGGTACAAATCATTATCCTGAGAGAGCCTTGTAGACATATTCATGGCCCTCAGACAAAACGGGGGATATTATTGAGGAGACCAATGCAAGGATTCCCACAAACAGCATCCTAGATTTCATGTGAGCGTGACATAGTGCGTTGTACGTTAAATATGAAAATGAATTAACCTGTATGACACAACAAATAGACTAGAAGATAAAAGTGTAACCCTGAATGGCTGCTGTGTTCTGGAGGGGTTGGAGAAATACTCATGCCTTGTGCTTACCTGTTTTAGGAAATGTGGCAGACTTAGGCTTGTAGTGCCATCACTTAAAGGGGTTATCCGCAATAATCAGTGCGCTACTCACAGCCAGCAAGTCGGCGTGCTGCGCACACATAGACGCCACCAGCAACCTCTACACAGACAACACAGCAGACCTCTCCTTCCCCAGGCTCACCGCTATTATTTTGCTAAAACTGCAGCAGGATTTTACACCAGAATTTTGGCACATTTTTGGTGCATGGCGACACATCTTAAGTCATGCCCACTTTTGCCAAAGTCATGCAACCGTTTTGCCTTTATCTGGCACAAAGGAAAATACCTACAACTCACAGTAAATGCGGTGCAAAGCATGCAAGACATTTTTTTGGGCCACAAATTACTATAAAATTCTGATGCATTCGCAAAAATAAATCTGGGTCTGTATGTGTGTGAACCCAAACTTACCTGTGCAGGTTTATGACATCACAAGACTGCACCTAAATGTATCCAACAACTGACAACAGCTATTCCTGTTATACCTCATGCGACCTTATCCTGCAATAATTTTATAAGGCCTGTATTTTGCAGGAACCTTAGAGCATTTTCTGCCCTCTGAACTCCCTCACCCACCACCACCACTGCTTCGCTCATTCATAACTTTCTTTGTTCTTCTTGGCAGCAGGGGATGATCTAGCTGAAATTTCTACAGATATACACTGCTCAAAAAATAAAGTGAACACTAAGATAACACAGATCTGAATTAATGAACTATTTGTATGAAATACTTTCGTCTTTACATAGTGGAATGTACTGACACCAAAATCACACAAAAATTATCAATGGAAATCAAATTTATAAACCCATGGAGGTCTGGATATGGAGTCACACTCAAAATCAAAGTGGAAAACCACACTACAGGCTGATCCAACTTTGATGTAATGTCCTTAAAACAAGTCAAAATGAGGCTCAGTAGTGTGTGTGGCTTCCACGTGCCCGTATGACCTCCCTACAACACCTGGGCATGCTCCTGATGAGGTGGCGGGGATGTCCTCCCAGACCTGGGCTAAAGCATCCGCCAACTCCTGGACAGTCTGTGGTGCAACGTGGCATTGGTGGGTGGAGCAAGACATGATGTCCCAGATATGCTCAATCGGATTCAGGTCTGTGGAACGGGCGGGCCAGTCCATAGCATCTATGCCTTCCTCTTGTAGGAACTGCTGACACACTCCAGCCACATGAGGTCTAGCATTGTTTTGCATTAGGAGGAACCCAGGGCCAACTGCACCAGCATATGGTTTCACAGGGGGTCTGAGGATCTCACCTTGGTACCTAGTGGCAGTCAGGCTACCTCTGGCAAGCACATGGAGGGCTGTGTGGCCCCCCAAAGAAATGCCACCCCACACCATTACAGACCCGCCGCCAAACCGGTCATGCTAGAGAATGTTTCAGGCAGTAGAATGTTCTCCACGGCGTCTCCAGACTCTGTCACATGTGCTCAGTGTGAACCTGCTTTCATCTGTGAAGAGCACAGGGCGTCAGTGGCAAATTTGCGAATCTTGGTGTTCTCTGGCAAATGCCAAACATCCTGCACGGTGTTGGGCTGTAAGCACAACCCCCACCTGTGGACATCAGGCCCTCATACTACCCTCATGGAGTCTGTTTCTGATTGTTTGAGTGGACACATGCACATTTGTGGCCTGCTGGAGGTCATTTTGCAGGGCTCTGGCAGTGCTCCACTAAACAATGTCAGAGGTAGCGGTCCTGCTGCTGGATTGTTGCTCTCCTATGGCCTCCTCCATGTCTCTTGATGTACTGGCCTGTCCCCTGGTAGCACCTCCATGCTCAGGACACTACGCTGTCAGACACAACAAACCTTCTTGCCACAGCTCGTATTGATGTGCCATCCTGGATGAGCTGCACTACCTGAGCCACTTGTGCGGGTTGTACACTCCTTATGCAACCACTAGAGTGAAAGCACTGCCAGCATTCAAAAAAGACCAAAACATCAGCCAGGAAGCATAGGAACTGAGAAGTAGTCTGTGGTCACCACCTGCAGAACCACTCCTTTATTGGGGAGGGTGTCTTGCTTATTGCCTATAATATCCACCTGTTGTCTGTTCCATTTGCACAACAGCATGTGAAATTGATTGTCAATCAGTGTTGCTTCCTGAGTGGACAGTGTGATTTCACAGAAGTGTGATTGACTTGGAGTTACATTGTGTTGTTTAAGTGTTCCCTTTATTTTTTTGAGCAGTGTAGTATTCATAGGGTTTCCAGAAATGTACAAGTTTTAGACCTATAAATAAAAAGGAATACAAAATGTCCAGTCTCAATCATCGCAGTTTCCTGTGCAGTTGTATAAAATCACTTCCTATTGTCAGGCAGGGGAGATGGTGACTGTTGTGTTCTGTAATGGGATGAATAATAGGAAGGTGCAGAAATCTCCCTGCCACATGATCATTACTCCACTGGGGAGATTTATGAAATCTTGTATAGAGAGTGAGACAGTTGGCCATGACAACCAAATTCTTGCTTTCATTATTTAAAGGCCTTTTTAACTCCTTAAGGACACAGGACGTTCAGGTATGCCCTTGTATACTTAAGGCACCAGGGCATTACTGTACGCGCTGATGCGTTAAGTGGCTATGAAGCAAGAGCAGAAGCTGCGCTCGTTTCAGAGCAGTAAGTGTCGACTACCAACAGTAGCTAGATAGTCACTGCTTATGCCGATCAGGGGGATAAGATGTTTGATAATGGGGGTATGGCCCAAAAAGAGGGGGCGTCGTGTGACATCATGGTAACAGCCGCCCGTGCCAAGTGCTCTGAACTTGTTTTTTACAGTAATTGAATTTTGTAATTACATCATTGATTTTACCACAAAAGCTGTTAAAAGAAACAAAAAATATTTGTGGTGAACAATTGGAAAACAATTGCCATTTTGCAACTTTTGGGGGCTCCCGTTTCTGTGCAGTCCATTTTCCGGTAAAAATGACTCTTTAAATATAAAATTTCACAGAAAAATTTCATTTTTAGCTCATTTAAAACATAACATTTATTAAATATTCACTAAAATAATAGTTGTACTCAAAAAACTTAACCACCTGCTATACAACAAATTAACCCCTTTGATATGAGACTAAATCAAGGGATGATGAAATAATGCCCTTATTATGACAGTAGCCTGTGTAGAATGTACAATTATTATCCTAAATATCAGCAAACTATAAACACTTAGGTATCCAAAACGTCCCAACACATTTCCCCCCTGTACTTGAGATAATAGGCTAATGTAAGGGTCTCCTCAGGGGACCACAAACTAGGAGAAAATGACAGGCTAAACCACAATAAGATATGACAAAATAGCAAAGATGAAACTGTGTCAAGTTAAGGATAAACCAGTCCAGTTATGGACCACTCACTCAGACACCATGATAGATTGGTGTCAGTATAGGGGGATTGCAGACTTCCTCCTCCCTGAGCGGTTTATCCTTAACTTGACAAACAGTATCATCTTTGCCGTTTTGTCATATCTTATTGTGGTTTAGCCTGTCATTTTCTCGTAGTTGGTGGTTCCCTAAGAAACCCCTTACATTAGCCTATTATCTCAAGTACAGGGGGGAAACGCGTTGGGACGTTTTGGATACCTAAGTGTTTATAGTATGCTGATATTTAGGATAATAATTGTACATTATACACAGGCTACTGTTATAAAAAGGGCATTATTTCATCATCCCTTGATTAAGCCTCATATCCAAGAGGTTCATTTGTAGTATAGCACATTGGTGTTTGGTGGTTAAGTTTTTTGAGGACAACTATTATTTTAGTGCATATTCAATAAATGCTGTGTTTTAAATAAGCTAAAAATTCTATTTTTCTGTGAAATTTTGTCCAAGATTGCTCATAATTGCATCTTTGCATTCTATTTTTCTGTGATAAGTAGCAATTAAAATGATACCCAGTTTATACAGGTTTTGCTAAAAATCACAACTTTTTGTACAACAAATAAGTTTGCTTAAAATTGCCCTCCCCTGATCCCTTTATTTTGGAATTGGAAACCTGCAACTATGGTCCAAAATCTACTGCTGCTGAAGCAACAGCCAGAAACCTAGTAGCAATTTTTTTATTTTTTTTTTAAAAGCAAAGATTCTAGTACTTTTTGCCTTGGAGTACTTCTAAGAATATAAGATTTAATATGATTTAGCCAAATACACATAGATCTAGCTGTTTAACCCCTTATGACCGGAAAAAATTCTGGAACTTCTGGAAAAAAACTACATACAGGAAAATTTATACATTTAAAATTGTCATTTTCTGACCCCTATAACTTTTTTATTTTTCTGCGCATGGGGCGGTATGAGGGCTCATTTTTTGCGCCGTGATCTGAAGTTTTTAGCGGTACAATTTTTGTATTGATCTGACTTTTTGATAGCTTTTTATTCATTATTTTTTCATGATATAAAAAGTGACCAAAAAAATGCTATTTTGGACTTTGGAATTTTTTTGCTCGTACGCCATTTAATTAATTATGTATTTTTATAATTCGGACATTTCCGCACGCGGCGATACCACATGTTTTTTTAATGGTAAAAGGGGGGGGGGGGTGATGCTTACTTTTAGTTAGGAGACTCTCCTTGTGTCCTACAGCTGTTTGGAATTCCGCGATTTCACCGCAGCGATCCCGAACAGCCCCCTGAGCCAACAGGCATTTATTAGCTTTCACTTTAGAAAAATTGATCGCCACGTCTAAAGGGTTAATAGCGCGCGGCACCGCGATCAATGCTGCGCACTATTAGCCATGGGTCCAGGCCATTGCAGCACGGCCCCGCGTTATAGAATGGGAGCCGACCAATGATGTACATGTATGTCATGGGTCGGGAAGGGGTTAATTACAGTCTGTTTTAATAATGTTAGCGGAGATCTAACATTGCAGTCCATTGGGTCTTAAGGTGAGAAAAGTCCTCAATAAAAAAAGGTATAGAGGTAAGTTTGTAAAAACATACATGGGGCCAATATCTTCTTTCAGAGTCTATTTTTCCCTATAATAAATTCCTTTAAATTGGAAAAAAACGGGAAAACTTGCTTTTCTCTGAGACCTCTGAACAGACTATTTGAAAGACCTCAATATTCATAGTATTGCTGATGGTAGTTAAATCATTGGTGTCATCAGAATTAAAATAATATTTACGTTCAATATCCTCACCTTCCTCCAATTCAATATCAGCTGAAGAGTCGTCTATGGTATTTCTAAAGTGTTTATATGGTATATCGCTAGGACCAGGTTCAAACAAGACATGTTTTTCCAGTAAGACAGACTAAATTTTCTCTTTAAAAGATCTAATATGCTGAATAAGAGATGTGCACACTGTAGCTGCCATAGGAATCTGCATACTATGCATTTTGCAGGCTTCCTCAAGTGTTTTTAGGTATCAGTCTTGCTCACCATGTCACTTCTGGCGTGCTGGATAGTGACATCACTGCTCCCTGCATGGGATGCTTAAAGGGTTATTCCGGGTTTATACATCTTATCCCAGTGGCGAGACCCCTGCGATCTCTGTGCAGCATCTGGCATTCTGTGCTGGGCGCTGCCTCCAAGACGGGGATGCGACACCCCCTCCCATAGACCTGAATTGAGGGGAGTGGCGTGACATCATTAGGGTGTGGCCGTGACATCATGTCCCCGTCTTGGAGGCATCGCCCGGCACAGAATGCCGTCGGCTGCAGAGATCGCAGGGGTCCCCAGCAGCATGACGTCTGCAATCATACATCTTATCCCCTATCCTTTAGATAGGGGATATGATGTGTAAACCCGGAATACCCCTTTAATACCTGGCACAGGCTTCTTAGAGGAAATCCGCCAATTTTGCTACAAACATTTCTTGGCCTTGGATTTAAGCAATTTTTGGCAGGTGTATTAATGTTTCAGATGATCAGTGTCTATTAAATGTGACATGAATGGCTCCACTTACAATACCCCCACAATGTTAAGGGGTGTTCATGTTTGTGTTTTTAATTATTGACTACAAATCCAGGAATGAATTTGATCGGGTTTAACTTTTATACAAAGAAAGGAACCAAACATGTGACCATACCATTAAAGCTGCAGCCATATTGATTAGTGCCGCTTCAATTTGCATTGCGAGGTCGCCATAACGTTTCCCATCTCCATCCTTGCTTGCTTGTTAGGATTTCATAAAGCCTATGCACTGACATTACAGATACACATGTGACAGTCATTGATCAGCTTGTTCATCTGGATGTCAAGCAGTGTATGCAGAACTGTTATTTAGAAACTGTATACGTTACCACATTCATTTTTATTGCTCCACTACATTAAAAAAAAAAAACATGTAAAACTAGAAAGATTTTCAAATGCAGTCATGTTTTACTCCACCACCTTTCTAACCTACAGATTGTAGAGGGGAGGAAGTGAAACTATGCCATTCGCTCAATTTATTGTATAAAGCTGGAGTTGTACAGTAGCTGTGGTGGAAAGGTCAGCTGAAATCTTCAGCTCTTTCTGACTGCTCTAGTAGAGTCGGCTGAAAAGTACACAGGAGTTTGACATTTACAGACATAGACCATGGAGATGCAAGTTCTGGTCCATTTACTGAGACTTTTGAAGCAGCTCTCCCTTTGTGTGGACCTGCAAACTGTACAAGAAGATTTTCTGAGGAACAAAACTAGTAGAGACAAAATACTTTAGAAGACAACATCTGACTTCTAGATTATGAAAGGTTTCCTTTTTTTGGGTTCACACAGAATGGTAGTATTAATTCTTATAAAAGTCAGTTTCTATAAAAAGTCAGACACTACTTTCATAAGAAATGAGGGTAAAGTTCTCACCACTACTCTATCATTCAGAACTTTAGTGTAAGTCGGGGGGGGGGGGGGGGGGATACTGAGAGGGCTTGGAGCTCCCCCACTCTCCTAGCTGTGGTTATGGCTATGAGAAACCACATTGATAAAGTAAGAATCTTGACAGGTATAACTTCTAAGGGCTCAAAAGGGAGGACCTGAGAATGTGTCCAGAACCAAGTTCAAATCCTAGGGGGGGGGGGGGGGGGGGGGTATCATTGGCTTTGCAGGAGGTTTTAACCTAATAGCCCCCCATGATGATTTTTTTTTTTTTTTTAATCAGAGAGACACCAGCAAGTTTACAGTAAAAAAGAGGAACTTTGGTCATTTGGACTCAAATGTTTATCCAGACTTTTCTGAAGAAATTTAAGGATTAGTGGAATTCTCGGATCTGACAGGATCTATAGAGAAATTTGTAAACCGAAGAAAGGCTTTCCAAACCCAAAGATATATGGTAGAAGTGATATCCTTTCTGCTGGCTATTAAAGGTGTTTATTACCTCGTCCAAAATAAATTTCTCTTTAGATCACCCTTTCAGTATCCATGCTGTCAAGTGGAGAAGAGAGCACTGGATGATAAACAGGACCCTTAGTTAACAAATCTTTGTCTGAAAGGACCCAAGGCAGCTCAGCAGCTGGAACTAAAACTAAAATCCAGTGTATTTTACGCTGCGGATCTGCCGACAGACCCATACAGTGTTTTTCAGATGTACCTGCTTGGTGCAGCAATTCACCACTAAGAGCAGACACAGGGCTATGTATGAGTCGCCGCGTGCATGCGCAGTACACACACATCGGATGTGCACGGCAACTCGCACATTGCAGCAGTGTCTGCTCGTAGTGGCAGATTGCAGCTCTGAGCAGGCGCATCTCAGACACACTGTAGGGTCCATGGTTGGTGGATCTACAGCGTAAAATACGCTGTGGATCCACCAGTGTGACCGAGCCCTAATAAACAGATTTTTCTTCTAAAAGGCATGGCTTTGTTTTATGGGATCTACCACTACCCTGGTGGGAAAGTATCTGTTTGAAGGAAGGGAATGGAATTCTAGAAGACCCAATCTCACTGTACTCTGCCCCCAGGGGCTGGAAGATATATTTTCCCAAGCTCCCAAAAATACAGACAAGACGCGCCCCCCCCCCCCCCCCCCCCCCCCCCCTGGAATCGTGGAGTCACTGCCGAGCATCCATAGGAAGGGAATCCTTATTGGGGTTTAAAACAAAAATCCCTTTCCCTTACTAGGGACCTTAACATTTTTATTATCCTGAGATTTCTGATTTGGCCTCCTAGTCTGTTTTCTGCTACGAAAGGAATCAAGATGGTCTATTTTGTTGGGGAAAACCCTTTTTATCTGAAGCCCTCTCTAAAATATCATCCAGGACTGGGCAAAAAAAAAAAGATGGTCACCTGTATAGGAGATAGAAGAAAGTCTACCTTTAGAGCCTATATCGCCCTTCCAAGGCCTAAGCCAGATAGCCTGTCTAGCAGAATTAGAGGGCGGCAGCCTTAACACAGTTTGAAAGAATCAACTGATAAATCTGCAAGGAAATCTGCTGCTTTAGATACGACTGGAATATCTGCAGATGCTGCATGCCAAATTCTCTCCATCGGATCGAGACCCCAGATCCTAAAAGGGCAAGGCAGATTTCAGATTTCTTGCTACGGCGCATCTATAGGATAAGCCCTATTCCAACTTTTAGTATCAACATCCTCAAAAGGATATTTACGTTAAAGATGTTTGGGAAGAAAAGATCTTGTATCAGTGTTTCCACACTGCTTTTCATTGACCGCCTTAAAGGGGTTACCCAGGAAAAAAAATTTTTTTTGTATATCAACTGGCTCCAGAAAGTTAAACAGATTTGTAAATTACTTCTATTAAAAAAAATCTCAAATTCAGAAGCTCATAAGTACTGAAAGGATTAAGATTGTTCTTTTCTGTCTAACTGCTCTCTGATGACACCTGTCTCGGGAACCGCCCAGTTTAGAAGCAAATCCCAATAGCAAACCTCTTCTAAATTGGGCGGTTCCCGAGACAGGTGTCATCAGAGATCACTTAGACAGAAAAGAACAACCTTAACTTAAGAAGCTCATAAGTACTGAAAGGATTAAGATTTTTTAATAGTCATTTACAAATCTGTTTAACTTTCTGGAGCCAGTTCATATATATATATAAAAAAAAAATAAAAAAAAAAGTTTTTTCCTGGATAACCCCTTTAAGGCTTTTATGAGCATTAAACTTTTGCCCTTTCTTAGGCCCCAGACATTTATACAGGGCAGGGGGTCTCAAACTCCTGGCCTGCGGGCCATTTGCAGCCAGCGGAACAAAATTTTGCAGCCCGGGAGCCGATCAGGTGATTTCTTCAGGCATTTAGCCCTGCTTCAGGCAAGCAGCGCTAAATGCCGAAAGACTTCACACACTGCTACTGTACCTATATCTCCCTGCTGCAGACTATAACGAGCCTTCCTGGAGGGATGCGCGCGATTGGTGATGTCATCGCATCCAATGACCTCACCTAATGCACATATGTGATGATGTCACCCAACGCGTGCATCCCCGCAAAGAAGGCTCGTTTTAGGCTGCAGCAGGGGGAAGCACTGTAGCTGTGAAACTTAACTTGCCTAATAAGGGAGGACCTGCTTATCACCAGGGGCTAACCTATCTTCTTGGGGGGCATAATTGTTTAAATAGAAGCCTTACCTGCCAGGGGGCTATATCTATCTGAGGGCCTGTAAACCTATTGGGAACCCCTACCTGATCATCAGGTAGGGCTCCCCAGTAAGTAGACAGGCCCCCAGATAGATATTACCCCCATAAGTGATGGGGAGCATATCTGGGGCCTCTATACCTACTTGGGAGCACTACCTGATGGAGGTCATATCTAGGGGCCTGTGTACCTACTGGGGAGCCCTACCAGATACGGGTCAAATCTATATGGGGGCATTATATGTGAGGGGCACATGCAGCCCAGCCTCACCTTTCACACTACCGCTCAGCCTATCGCCGACCGAGTCGGGACTTCGCTGCGGCCGGTGATGTCTGCTACTGACATCTTTGAGAAAGCCATGCTCCAGTGGCGAAACATGTAGGATGTAGCAGTACATATATTTTAAGTCGCACCACTGTCCTCAGGCACCATATGAGCAGGGTGGAATAGACACTCGCTCACTGGCTAATGCCACTATTAAGTGCCACTTTATTAACCAATCCTTATGGGGTTTAGGATATTAGTGCTAAAGTGTTTAATGCTGGCTTTACCAAGAGGATTAGTCCAGCATATACACAGTGATAGGGTTGGGAATAGTCAATTAGTGTTTGGACAGTGGATGTGCTTTTAACTCACGTGCACATGATTTTATATGATCTAAATAAAAGTTACATTTTATGGTGGAGGGATATATGAGGGATTAGTGCCTTGGGCACCCTGTTGTTGTGGCTGAGCGCAGTATGACTCGCCGACCATCGGCAACCAGGAAGAGGATCGCGGCGGAGACCGGAGCCGGTTACCAGAGGAGCGAAGGAAGGTATGTACATTTTTTTTTCTGGACGCCAAAGGAAACCTACAGGTAACCACTAACCTCTTTCCCCGAGTCCCTTTCTGAATTTGGAGCCGTGTTGCACACGACACTGCGCCCCGGCTGGAGGTAGTCAAAGACAAGAAACCAGAACTGAGGTATGTCCTATTTTATCCTCAGGTTTCCTGTCCTGCGGTAGGAGGTCCTCTTCATGGGTGCTGTCATGAGCTAAGGGGTAAATAAGGTTTACATTACTGTATGCACGTAACCTTAGGATGCATTACTACCCAACTGAGTAATGCAGAGTGTGTGGTTGTAGATACATAATCTCTACTGGGGTAATTTTCAAGTGGCAGGAGCATAAGACTGCTCTGATTTTTCAATTTTTGCCCCCCTCCCCCTTTCTTTGAAGCTCAGGTCCTATCGCACAATTGAGGTCATCAGATAAACCAGGTTCAGGCAGATAAAGGAGCCATGACAAACATCAGCTGAAGACCATGACCTATAGAGGCAACTGGGTGAAAGACCACTACAGTGCAGGGTTCTGGACGTGTAAGGATAATATTCAGTTATCAGATACTCTATTGGACATATCCCTTTTTTTTTTTAACCAAACAGTTGTTGCATGGAAAAACAAAGCCCCAAACTGCTACTGTGTAGACATCAGATGTTGCAGCGCCTCAAGGGAGCCCAAAACCTTCTCGAAGTCCAAACCAATCACTTTGCTTTAAAAGAAGATGTAACGTTCTTGACATCTGTCAGATGTCTCTTAAGATGGTCAGTGGCTCCTTGGCATCACCAATTACTAATAAACAGGGCCTCTGCTGCTAACAAACATGTGACAATTAAGTTTAGAATACTGTAAGCCATTCAAGGAGTTGAAACTTTAATTCCTGACCATTTGTTTTCCGATTTCACACCAGTTTGACACAGTAAAAAAAAAAAAAAAAAAAAAAAAAAAAAAACGACAAAATCTTGTATCTCTCCATTTAATACACCATCATTGTGAATAATATTACACCGGCAGAATAACACACATTAACCACAATGAAAAAGGCAGATGAGAGGGTGCTCTGCAGAAGTGCATTTAAAACAGTCCAATGACATAAGCGAGACCTTCAGTGGGTAGCCCTCACATGGCCCCAGGGGATGCAACTTCCACCAAATGTTTAACCAAACTTCAGCTTCTACCTGGAGTTCTTCTCAATCGCCCCCAAAAGTTTAGTTTACCTCAGAGGCACTCTATCAGAGCCCTACCTCCACCCTTCCAGGCTGCTGCTCTGCAGTCACTTCCAAGTAATTT